>NC_059155.1:55548397-55848397 GCF_020740605.2 Lemur catta | reverse complement strand
AAGATTAATTATGAAATCCCACCAAGAACTAGATTTGGCTAATTTTTAGTATCAAATGCCAACAACAAGTAAATTGATAAATAAACCAAGAAATAATAAAAATGATATTGTTTTAATGCTTTTCAAGAGTCCTTACCTTATAGAAATAGGTACTGAAATACTTAAGGTTGCAATGGTATAAGAGATATGCTTCAGAATACCGGGAAGTGAAGGAAGTGGGCAGGGTTATAGGCAAAACGAGACCAGCTGAATTGATCATTGGCAAATCAGGGTGATGGGTCCACCAAGGTTCATTATAGTATACCTTCTACTTTTTTATTTGAAATGCTCTATAATAAAAAGGTTTTTTTTTAATAAAGAAGCAACAATCAAGGAAAAGAAAATAATTCTATTCTCTTTAGGAACACCTAATACTATGTAATGGTCCACAATAGCAAGGATCATATAACTCCTATTTTTGTAGAAAGAAAAGCTGTGGAAAAATAAGAACAAGATCAAATTTTTTAAAAAGCAAACATTGTACAGGTAGGTATAGGCCAAACCAAAAACCTCACTAATGATAGACAAGTGGCAAAGTAATAATCAGACTATCAGGGACATTTCAACGGGAAGCAACAAAAACATTTACAACCTCCCTTTGCACAGGGCCCCCTGGAGCCGGTCTTGCTCTAGTCCCTGCTGTGGTGGGAGCCCACCAACTGGGTAGCTCTGCTCATATTTCCACCTATAGTGCAGAAGTTAGCTGGTCTGTGTACGTGAGTGGGTTTATTAATATTAATAGTTCTGGGCATATACCTGCTGCAGGTTGTGTATGTCAGTATTTCTTTGTGTGTAAGCAAGTTTGTATGTGTACATACATTTGCCCATATGCATGTGTCTCTGTGTGTGAGAGTGTCTGTATATGTAGGCAATTTTTATCTTTGTGTTTGGCTGTACTTGCGTATTGTTAAAGTTGTGTGTGTGTGAGTATACCTCTGTTTACATGTGTGTGTGTTGGAGCTGTTATACATCTGTTCATGGGTGAGTGTGTATGTGAATGGGTGTGTGTACATGTGCAGGATGTACATATTTGTGTTGGTGAGTGCACCTAATCTACGTGAGAGGATTTGAATGGGTCTCCTTGTGTTAGATTGTTTATGGGTATGTGAGCAGTTTTTTACTCACCGATTTTTTTCTCTGCAAATATATCTGTAGGTATCTGAGGGGGTATTCCGTCTATGTATACATACTTCTCTGTGTGTATGTACATGTGGCAGGGTTCAAGTGCACTCGAGCATGCTGGCATATACATAAGTGACTTTGAATCTGAGTCACTTATGTGTTTGTTTAACAGTGTTTGTATATGTGATGATACCAATATGCCACTTTGTATATATCTATGTTGTGAAAGTTTGAATATGTGAGGGCATTTGAATAATCAGATATATCAGGTCAATGGGTATATATGTGTCTGTGTTTGAGTGAAAAGTGCATTTGAGTAGGTTTGCCTGTGTATACTTGTTAGTGTTTGAGACTTCATTTGTGTGTGTATGAGTTTGTGTGTGTGTGTGTTAGGGGAGTTTATAAATATGGTTTTGTGGGCCATTGAGTATGTGTGTGAGTGTGTGTCTGAGGGTGTCTGTGTATATGAGCAATTCTCAGCCCTCTCATACCCAACGCCCTCTTTTATGTAACAGATATTTTGTAACACTCCTTTACTATCTGGAAATGAAGTTCTTAGATAATCTCTGCACATGTAATTTCAAAAGAAAATCCATAGAGTATTTTATACAATCTCCATATTGTATCAACTATTATACAAATAAATAAAAGGAAAGTGATTTATAAGAAAATAATTTGTATTTCAATATGTAAATGCTTGGGTATGACACTCCCCAGGAGATTCAAGGAGGTAATTAGAGGCTCCCGACGGTTTATAATGAGCAAATATGGATTTAGGAGAAGGGAAACATCAGAGGCAGAAAGTGCAGGAAAATGACAGACAGAGACCTCTGGGTGAGATTTTCTGAAATAGTGAACAACTCCAAGGAGGTGCACTGCAAGTGCAGTCTCCTCTTGACTTACATGACAGTCACATTCCTGGATAATTCAGGGTATGTTAAAACGAAGAGGGAAAAAATGATGTTTAAGGCAGGCGCGGTGGCTCACACCTGTAATCCTAGCACTCTGGGAGGCCGAGGTGGGAGGATCGCTGGAGGCCAGTAGTTCAAGATTAGCCTGGGCAACATAGCGAGACCCCGTCCCTAAAAAAAAAAAAAAAAAATTAGCCAGGCGTGGTGGCGCGTGCCTGTAGTCCCATCTACTCAGGAGGCTGAGGCAGGAGGAACACTTGAGTCCAGAAGTTCGAGGCTGCACTGAGCTATTATCGCGCCACTGCACTCCAGCCTAGGCAACAAAGAGAAACTTTGTCTCAAAAAAAAAGGTGTTTATCTGTGTAATAGAGTTAGATTCTAGGTTCAGTTAGTTACAAGTCCAAATCCTAGGTGATGCGGGTCCTACGTGGGCTGTGTGGGACTGCCCCGCCTATCGCTGGATGGCCAGCATCCTCGCCCTGGACTTGTAAATGTCAGAGGGACACCCTACAGCCCTCCGCGCAGCAACCAAAAATGCTCCTGCAGATTTCCAAAATGTCCCCTAGGGGGCAGTAACGCCTTTGTTCAGGACGAAGCGCTGGTGCTTAGGCAGGGTACACCGTGTACCTGCGTGAACACGACAGAGTACAAGATGTCCCTCCGCCTCCGTGCGTGTGCGCGTGTGTGCCCCCCACGTGCGAGCTGGCTGCTGGCCTTGGGTCTCCATGGCAGTGGGCTGTGTGTGCGTGGGCGCCAGGGGCCTGCAGGTGTCTAGGCACGAGCAGCTGTGCGTGTGTCGTGTGTCGTGTGTCGTGTGTCGTGTTCCTGCGCACACAGCCTCCCCCGCAGCTGGGCCCTGGCTGCGGCCGCCGGGCTGATGGGGAGGGCCCTCGCCTGCTTTGCTTAGAGAGTCTCTCCAGCTTTCCCAGCCACACCAGGGTTTTGTTTGTTTGCTGCTATTGGTTTTTTGGGGGGAGGTGTTTTGTTTTGTTTTGTTTTAGTTTTAGCTTTTGTTTTCACTGAGACTCTGGGCTACACGTTATCCACCTTCTCGATCTTAGTGTGTCTCTCTGTGTCTCCCTCTCTATCTCCATCTTTATTTCCGTCTCTGTCTCTGTCTCCCTCCAGCTCCCTTGTCCTGCATGCCCCACCCCCACCCCATCTCTCTCTCTTTTCCTTTCTCTCTTCCTTCCCTGGCATTATCCCTCTCCCCCGCCCCTCTCTTTTTTCTCTCTCTTTCTCTCTATCTCTGCCTATTTCTGTCCCTTCTCTCTGTGTTGTGCTGTTTCTCGGTGTGTGGCTGTTTTTTCTCACTCTCATTTTCTCTCTTTTCCCCTTTCTGTCTCTATTTCTCTCTCTTCCTCTCTGTATGTAAAGCTCTCTCCACTTTCCCTGTTTCTCTCTCTGTCTCTCTCCCTCCTTTGTCTCCATCTGTCTCTCGCACACACATCTTTCCTGTCTCTGTCTGTCTCTCTCTCTTAAATTCAGTCTCTGTCTCTGTCCCTCCCTCCCCCCACCTCCCCTCCAGGCAAAGGAGTGGGGGCGGGGTGCGCGCGCGCGTGCACGGCATGGGCCGGTCCGCAGTTCTGAGGGCGCTGGCAGGCCTTAAGGGGCTGAAGGAGGGCCCACCATCCCCACTTCTCCCGGGCCCCTGCCCTAGCACCCTCTCGTGGACTACGGCACAGGCTCGGGGACTTCAGGGTGCCATCAAAAAAGCCTGGCCCCAGGTGGCGGTGGCAGGCCAGGTTGGATTGAGCTGGGAAACAGTGCAGAGGGGAGACTGTTCCTGGGAGGGAGGGAGTAGGAAGACATCGGCTCAAATCCCACCTACCCGGGCCCCAGCCGAGCCCTGGCCGCAGCCCCAACAGTGATCCTGAGTCTCCAGCTTCTGCTCCAGTTGCGGCACTGCCTTCCCTCTGGGACCTGCCCTGTTACCTTGTCACAACCCCGCACTCCCAAGCTCTCCTGTTCCCCCACCAAGCTTTGCCGTGCTTCTCTCACGGCCAGATGCACCCCTCAGGCCCCTCTTTCAGCAAATCCTGCCTGAGTGTCTCCGAGGAGCCCTCTCTGACCCCCAGCCCATTTTGTCCCTCAGTTAATTCAACATATTATCACTGAGAGCTACTGTGCATGTGCTATGCGGTGCTCTTCTAGAGAAGCGTGAGTCTATAATCCCTGCCCCCGTGGAGCTTTTGTTCTATTAGGATGAGGCAGGCAATAAACCAGATTTTAAAAGTAAATTATGTTGTGCGTTAGAAAAGAGAAGGTTTAGGAAGAAAAATAAAAGAGGGAAAGGGGCATAGGGGTGCCATTGCCTTTCACCTGGATTGCTGCAGGAGCCTCCCGGGTACTCACCCCACTTCTACCTGTGACCCATGTGATACGTTCTCTGCACAGCAGCAAGTGAAGTCCTGTTCAATCCTAAATCATATCACTTCTGCCCTCTGCTCAAAACCCTCCCGTGATTCCCATCTCACTCCAAAGAAAAGTCCAAGTCCTCACCATGGCCTCCATGATCTGGCCTCACCACCTTTCTGACCTCACTCCTACCACTTTCCCCTCGCTCACTCTGTTCCACCCACCCTCCTTGCTCTTCCTCAAATGTGCCATGTGCAGCAGTCCCCAACCCTTTTGGCACCAGGGACCAGTTTCATGGAAGACAATTTTTTCACTGACTGGGGGTGGGGGCTGGGGTGTCGTGGGGTGGGGCATGGTGTGGAGCACAGGTGGCGATGGGGGGCCCACTTCCTTAGAGACCACTAACTGGTACCAGGCCATGGCCCCGGGGGTTGGGGACCGCAGTGTGTAGGTCCACCTCAAAGCCTTGGCTCTGTCTTTTCCCCTGCCTGGACTTCTCCTCCGCTAGATATCCACATGACTCACTCTTTCACCTCCTTCACGTCTTTGCTCAGATGACACCTCCTCCCTGAAGCTTTCTGTGTCCACCTCATCTAAAACTGCAACACCTTCCCCACCCCTAGTGCTTCCTATCCCCTTCCCTCCTTGATGTTTACTCTTAGGAACTTGTCATCCTCTGATGGACTATACTTCCCCTGTGTCTCTTCTTTATTATCTAGAATGTCAGCTCCACAAAGGCCAGGATCTTTATCTGTCTGGTTCACAGCTGTATTTCCAGTTCTTGAACAGTGCCTGGTGCACAGTAAATGCTCAGTAAATATTATTTCAGTGCATGACTGAATATGCACAAGCATACCTACATCTTTGTAGTCAGACATACTCCCCACCTCACCTAAAATGAAAACCAAAAGCCTCATGCTGGCCCACAGCCCCGGACACTTCTGCAACCTCTTCTCCTACCACTGTCTCCCTCGCTCGCAGTTCTGGCCACACTGGTCTTCCTGATGTTCCTCGAGCATGCTAAGCACACTGCTGATCATGAATAAATGAATCTATTTATTGAGGGGCTACCAGCATTTTAAGGAAACACAAAAGAATAGAAATGAATGGAGCACATTACACATAGGATCTACTGTTTTGTGATACTTTCGGCTGAGCTGTGTGTGCATGTGCGTGTATGTGTACTGGGTTGTGATGTAAAATGTACTTTTTCCTATGGTCAAAAAAGTCTGAACACAACCTTAGGGCTTTGCAAAGGGGGAGAAGAGCTGCAGCAACATCCCTTCCCCACAGACCCACCAATGGAAGAAGCAGGTAACCAAGGACATCCAGAGAGCTGAAGCGTCCTCACCCAGCAAGGAGGGGTAGGCACATCAGTGGTCCAGGGACAGGGCCTGACACCAGCTGGGGAGTAAGTGTGGAGGGCTCGTAGACACACTAACCCTGCCCTTTCTGTTTCTTCCTCACCTTTCCTCTCTGTTTCTCACTGTCTCTCTCCTGTCGGTCTCTGTCTCTCTCTTCTCTCTCTCTCCTCACTCTTTCTCATCCCCTCCATTTCTGTGTCAATTTCTACCCATTTATATCCTTGTTGCCATTTTTCTGTCTCTTTGTTCTCTCTCTCTCTCCCACTCTGTCTCTGTGTGTCTGTGTGTGTTTTTCTCTCTGTCTCTCTCCTGCCCTCATCTCTCTGTCTCTCTGTGTCTGTGTCTCCCCCATTGTCCCCATTTGCAGGTGCAGCACAGCAGGACGACTGATGGAGCCCCCCAGGGCCCATCGAGTACCGGACTGGCTGACCCCATAGGGTGGCCAGTAGCCCCTGCCCCTCAGTATGGCCAACACCACCGGAGAGCCCGAGGAGGTGAGCGGCGCACTGTCCCCACCGTCAGCATCGGCTTATGTGAAGCTGGTGCTATTGGGACTGATTATGTGCGTAAGCCTGGCGGGCAACGCCATCTTGTCCCTGCTGGTGCTCAAGGAGCGTGCCCTGCACAAGGCTCCTTACTACTTTCTGCTGGACTTGTGCCTGGCTGATGGCATACGCTCTGCCGTCTGCTTCCCTTTTGTGCTGGCTTCTGTGCGTCACGGCTCCTCATGGACCTTCAGTGCACTCAGCTGCAAGATTGTGGCCTTCATGGCCGTGCTCTTTTGCTTCCATGCGGCCTTCATGCTGTTCTGCATCAGCGTCACCCGCTACATGGCCATCGCCCACCACCGCTTCTACGCCAAGCGCATGACCCTCTGGACATGCGCAGCTGTCATCTGCATGGCCTGGACCTTGTCTGTGGCCATGGCCTTCCCACCTGTCTTCGATGTGGGTACCTACAAGTTTATCCGGGAGGAGGACCAGTGCATCTTTGAGCATCGCTACTTCAAGGCCAATGACACACTGGGCTTCATGCTCATGTTGGCTGTGCTCATGGCAGCCACACATGCTGTCTATGGCAAGCTGCTCCTCTTCGAGTATCGTCACCGCAAGATGAAGCCAGTGCAGATGGTACCAGCCATCAGCCAGAACTGGACATTCCATGGTCCTGGGGCTACCGGCCAGGCTGCTGCCAACTGGATCGCCGGCTTTGGCCGTGGGCCCATGCCACCAACCCTGCTGGGTATCCGGCAGAATGGGCATGCAGCCAGCCGGCGGCTGCTGGGCATGGACGAGGTCAAGGGTGAAAAGCAGCTGGGCCGCATGTTCTACGCGATCACACTGCTCTTCCTGCTCCTCTGGTCACCCTACATTGTGGCCTGCTACTGGCGAGTATTTGTGAAAGCCTGTGCTGTGCCCCACCGCTACTTGGCCACTGCTGTTTGGATGAGCTTCGCCCAGGCTGCTGTCAACCCGATCGTCTGCTTCCTGCTCAACAAGGACCTCAAGAAGTGCCTGAGGACTCATGCCCCATGCTGGGGCACAGGAGGTGCCCCGGCTCCCAGAGAACCCTACTGTGTCATGTGAAACAGGCTGGTAGGCAGACAGGCAGGGAGAAAGTCAAGGCTACCATGATGGGCCGACAGCAAGGGAGGGGTGGGGCCCCATATAGGAGCCTTCCTTTCTGAGCTCCAGCCCCAGCCCCTTGAACCACCTGTAATCTAGGCACCTTGGCCAACACCTCCCCAGGGTGGGGGACTGGGCAGGGGACTGGGAAAGAGGCGTTTTTAGTTTTGTGGGGCCTGTCTCCGCCGCCTCCTTCTCCACTTCTACAATCTCATATTCTCTCTCTTTCTCTCTCTCTCTCTCTCTCTCTCTCTCTCTCTCTCTCTCTCTCTCTCTCTCTCTTTCTTTCTCTCTCTCAGAAGTGACAATTCAGAAAAAGAAAACAAAACTGGGAATGCAGGTTTTTCTACTAACAGCTGAGGAGGCAGGCTTTCTTGCTTTAATGTCTCTCCTTCTGACATTGTCCAGAAGGGGGAAATTTGTCCTGTAAAATAGACTTCCAGAGCTCTTATTGCCCACTCTGCTCCCAGGAACCCTCCTCTTCCAAGTCCCTTAGCAAGGCCTGGATGTTTAGGGAGAAATTGATCCAAGGCTGCTGACAAGAGGGACCAAAGTGGGTACTGGGTCCCCAGGGAGCAGGGATGTTTACTTGCTATGTTGTGTGCAATGTTGTTTTAGGCCAACCCTGGTCCCAAGCCCAGTCTCCTCTCCTTCCCCACCGTGTCCACACCTCCCGAGTGGTTCTTGTGCATCTGTTGGAGAAGCCGAGAGGGAAGGGAGATGGGCCCCCAGAGTGGGCCCAAGCTAGGTGAAAAGCAGGATGTGAGCTGAACTCCTCAAGTTGAAGAGACCTGAGCTTGGCCTCATTCTCTCATGCTGCCTTCTGGATCCTTGGCCCCCAACTCTTCTTCCTGAGGATAGAAATCCATTTCAGTCCTGCTAGGGCTGACGTGGGTGCCATACAGGCAGGAGCAGCCCCCCAAGGAAGTGTAGTGGGGCCGTCAAACTCCCCAGAGTGGCTGGACCACAGAGCCTCGAGTCAGAGCTGAAATCAACCCGACATTTCCTCCTGGGTCCACACTACTCTTCAGAAGATGAAAATTCTTTTTGGGCCTTGGTAACTGATAGTGGTACAAACTCCAAGGTACTGTGGTCTCAAGTCCATTCCTATCCAACCTCTTTTTGTCCCCCCTCAGGCCTCAGGGGCCTCAAGCCCCTCCTTGGTAGCCCTCCGCCTTCTGGGCCCTCAGACCCAAACATTCCTCCTCCTGACAGCCCTTCCCCCTTTCTCTCCCCGTCCTTACCTACACCCAAAGTGGATCAGACTGCAGCCAGATTCTCTGGGTGGGAGATCCCAAGCTTCCCTGCCTGGGGCTGAGCCCACTCTGGGCATACTTCAAGGCCAAGGCCATTGGTGAGCCAAGTTGGTGCTCCTTTGCCTGGGCTTGCCCAAGCTCTCTGCCCCCCTCTCATTTCCTGCGGGGGGGGGTTTCTGTATTATCCACCCCCACTTCCCCTTCTCAATACAAGCCCTTGTGCCAAGCTCCCTCCCTACCCCAAGACAGCCCCAGAACTGGAGAAGCCTCACCCAAAAGGAATGGGGATGGCACTTGGCACTCGAGGCAGGAGAGACATTGAGCCTGGCTGCAGAGTGGCCTTGGAAAGGCAGGCCAGGGTGGCTGAGAGGCCGGGAGTCGGGGGACCTGTTCTCTCAGTGATAGTGATGGGGGTGCCTTTGTGAGGGGGTGGGGTGGGAAGACCAAGGGGGTGGGGGGTAAATAGGGTACATTCAGGAGGGTTTTCCTCCGTTTCTTTTTTCTAACTGCCTGGATTCACCATTGGATTTTGTAAATGGAAAAACTGAAATGAACAATGCTATATTGGATGTTTTCTCTTTCTGACTGTGTGTGTGTGTCTGTGTCTGTGTGTCCTGTCTGTGTGACCACATGTGGGGAGGTATGATTGAGTGTGACAGTGTGTGTCTGTGTAACTTTGTGTGGGGAGGCACCTCTGAGGAAAACGTGCCTGGTGCACACATGTGAGCAAATGCCTCTATGTGGAAACATATACAGCACACGCACACAAACGCGCACACGCACACACCCACACACCTAGTTGAGAGAAGACAAACTAGAGTATGTGCCTGCAGCAGGAAGAAGAGCGGTGGTCGGGAGATGGAACTTGGAAACGGTAGGTATGTATGCAGCGAGAGTAGACTCCCATCTCCTATGATCGCTGCCCTTGGCGTAGGCTCTGAGCACGGGAAGGGGGCAGGGAACTTGAGAACTTCATCTCCCCCCAAAGTTTGGAGCCCCAGGTGCCACTCCTAACACTGGTCTCAGTCTCCTTCCCAAGTTCAAACAAGATGTTCCTGAAATTGGACACCAATGGGGGACTGGGAATTGGGGATCAAATGTGCGGGGAACTGATGGGGTTAGGAAATGCCTATCACAAAGTAATGGCTTCTGGAGAGACTGTTCAGCCTGGGATGGGAGCCCTTCCTAAGGGTCCACTGTATACAGCTGGGACTTGGGTCAGCTTTGACCAAAATCAGAGGGAGGGATGTCACAGGGGGAGAAAACACCCAAGCCTGGGATTCTACCCAGCCAGCCTGCTCCCTGGGCACTCAATTAATTTATTATCTATTTATTTATTCTCTCAGGTGCACAGAATTGAGTTGACCGTACTCCTCAGTTCTTGGCACACTGTATCATCATTGGTCCATGTGAGGCCCTTTTATTCTTTATTTTGTTTTGTTTTGTCCCCTTCATCACCCATCCCTGATCCCATCTCCTGCCACACAGGCACCCACTTTCTTGTATTTAACGTATGTCCTTCCAATCCACCGTTCATATGTTTATTTACATATATGTGTATCTGTGAAAAATATATGGTATTTGTTGTGTGTTTTAATTTACATAAACAGTATTGTACTAAATCTTGTTCTGTTTCTTTTTTCACTCAAACATTCTGTTTTTGAGAGATCCAGCCATGTTGCCGTATATAGATCTAATTCATTCCAGTGGTCCATCTTAAACATATATCACCCTTTTCTTATCCATCCCCCTGGTGATGGATGCCTAGGTTGCCTCCAATTCTCTGCTACCACATATGGCTGCTATGGGCAGTTACCTACACCTCTCTTTAGGAATCTCTAAGTTGGAGGAGAGGAAGCTAAGCTCAGAGAGGGGCAGTGATTTGGTTACGGTTACAAAGTGAGGGGCACACCTGTGGCGTGAATCCCGGAGCCAACGCCGGACCTCCACTACCATGCCTCATAAAAGACCATCTATCTTGTTTTCTCTTTAAAAAGAATCTTAAAATACGATTAAGAACAGCATACACTTGGGGAAAAGGGTGAGGAAAGGATGGAAAATGGAAAGGAGGAGAAATGTTCAGTACCTGAAGACATAGAAGGTCCTAGAAAAATCTAGCGGATGAGCTGAATCACAGTCTTTTTTATGACGCAGAGGAATTTACTTTTTTGGTGCGTGATTTTTATTTCTAGAGCCATTTTGCAGAGATGGAAAATGCCACGTCAAAACCTAGCCCCCAAACCAAACGCCCTGGTTGCCTAAATAGCAGGTGCGCATAGGGTGGCACCAGCCCCGCGGGGCTACAGCAGAGCTCGCCCCCGGGGCAGAAGCGGGGGTGGGGGAAGCGGCCGATTTTAAAAGTGCGTAGTTGCTGAGGGGAGGGGGGCGGGGCAAATGATGGCGAGGCTCTCCCATTTTATTCGAGCACATCCTGCTCAGCGTCTGCGTTTGTTTTTCGGTCTTCAGAACCACTGGTACTTTTCCCATTGGATAAAACGCTGCTTGGGTGAGGGGAGAGGGGCGTCGCTCCTTAGCTTTCCTCGCAGCCAATCGCCCTGCAGACTCCCTCTCATCGCTGGGGGAGTCAGCCCGTTGATTGGCGGCTCCGAGGGGAGCCAATCGGAAAGTGATGATGTGTAGTGTTGGCAAGCGGATTGCGTGAGAGCCGGCAGGGGTCGAGGGAGGGCGAGCGAAGCCGCGGCAGCCGGCAGCCAATGGCGAGGCAGAGCGGGCCTCTTGCGTCAGGGAGTGGGCGGGACCTTGGCGCGTGGCGCGGAGGGAGTAGGGCAGGCGCTGTGGGAGGGAACGTCAGAGCGAGGCGGTCAGCAGAGCTAGTCGCGTGAGTCGCGGCGGCTCTGCTTCGACTGTGCCTGGCAGCGGCGGCCCGGCGGACAGCGAAGGGGCGAGTGACATCCCCTGAGCTATCACCATGGATCGCGCGGATGAGGGGCCTCCGGCCAAGACCCTGCGCCTGAGCAGCTCTGAGCCCCCTCAGCGCAACCCGCCGCCGCCGCCGCCGCCGCCGCCGCCGCTCCTGCGACTGCCCCTGCCTCCACCTGAGCAGCGCCCAAGGCTCCAGGAGGAAACCGAGGCGGCACAGGTGCTGGCTGACATGAGGGGGGTGGGCTTGGGCCCCGTGATGCCCCCGTCGTCGCCCTATATCATTCTCGAGGAGGGGGGGATCCGTGCGTACTTCACCCTGGGTTCTGAGAGTCCCCAATGGGAGTCTACGATCGAGTCAGGGTACGGGGAGGCACCCCCTCCCGTGGAGAGCCTGGATATACTCCCCGCTGCTGGGGTCTCTGGGGAAAACCTGGAAATCGACTTTCAGGTTGTGGATCCCACCAGCCCTGTTGGAGAGAAGGTCCTAGAAACCTGTAGCATAGAGGGGTGGGGGCCCCAGATGTTAGTCGGTCCACAGAACAGGGAAGAGGCTGTCATCCTAGTGGAAGATGATGATGAGGATGAACAGGAAGGTTTGAGGAGCAGCAGGAGGAGAAGGAGGAGGAGGAGGAGGCAGAGGAAAATCAAGAAGGAGAGCAAAGTGAGGAATGCCCAGAGGATGGAGAACATCCTGCAGGCGCTGGAGAATATTCAGCTGGACCTGGAGTCCGTTAACATCAAGGCAGGCAAGGCCTTCCTGCGTCTCAAGCGCAAGTTCATCCAGATGCGAAGACCCTTCCTGGAGCGCAGAGACCTCATTATCCAGCATATCCCAGGCTTCTGGGTCAAAGCAGTATCCTCCTCATCGATACTCATGGGCTAGAAGCCCATGAGAGGAATGGGGAGGTGGGGGGAGGGACGGAAAGGGTGGAAGGGTGTGGGGGAGGGCCAGCGGTGGGGGCGGGCCCCCTATCAGAAGACTGACTAGACTGGCTGGAGAAGGGCAAAACAACAGAGAAGCTGGACTGGAGACAATGAAGTGGGGAGGGGGGCACACAGTACAAAAACTGGACCACAGATGGGAAAGGGGGGAGAGGAGGAGCATAGCATAAAAAATGGATCCTAGGGCAAAAGGGGGAGGGTAATAGAGGGGCACACTGCAGAAAAATTGGACCAGAGAAGGTGAAAGGAGGGGAGGGGCACACAGAAGATGAACTGACTCAGAGACAGTGAAGAGGGAGGGGAATGGTACACAGCAGAAAAAATGCCAGAGAGGATGCCTAAGCCATAGGGCTCTGTAAGCCTAGGTCTCTGCTTAGACACTAGGAGACCCCAATCCTGGCTGAGTGACCTGCTTTGGGGGGAAGGGGGATAGAGAGGGGCTCAAGCCCCTGAAGGATCAGGAGAGGAAGTATCTGGCATGGAGATTAAGGAGTTAAATGAAGGAAAGGGGAGAGTAGGAAGAATCTCATTCACTAATGGTGATTATTAAGCTCATCTCTGGGGGACACATGTACACATACATGTCACATGTTAGGAACACATGAGTTTAACATCCTAACAGAATTACATGGATACAGATCCTTGGCACCCTCATACAAAGAAGCATATGATAACAGGCCCTCAGCACCTAGGAATACACTATCATGTAGACACAGGACCTCAGCATCCAGACAGTGGCCACAGGTCCTCAGCATGCAGACACACAGCATCACTTGGACACAAGTCCTCAGAGCCATTCACGCAACAATATGTGGACACAGACCCTCCACACCCACACATACAGTATCATGTGACCAGGGGCCCTCGGTAACCAGATACAACATCACTTGAACATGGGCCTTCAGTACCCAGACATAGAATATTTTGTGAACACAAGCCCTCAGTACCCAGAGACAAATATTACATGGACATAGACCCTCAGCACCCAGCAAAGCCACCTACCACAGAGGTTTATCATGCGAATAAAAGTACATGACCCACTTGCTCCACACACATCATATGACACAGAGGGAATCCTGTTCCAGCTTCTCTTTTGTTTTGCCCTGCCCAATCTTCCCTCCCTTCCTTTCACTGGGTAGTCAATCCTTGACCTAAACTGCTCCACTCATCAGTTCCTCAACCACCCCAGAATTTCAATCTTGATCAACCGACGTGATGAAGACATTTTCCGCTACTTGACCAATCTGCAGGTCAGGCCAAAGAGACATCTGTTAATAGGACCGGGCAAGGAATCTGGTCCTTGGAGGTGAGGGGGGAAATGCCATGGGGTGGGAGGGACAAATTCCACCATCACCCCCACCCTGAGCAGGTACAGGATCTAAGACACATCTCCATGGGCTACAAAATGAAGCTGTACTTCCAGACAAACCCCTACTTCACAAACATGGTGATTGTCAAGGAGTTCCAGCGCAACCGCTCGGGTAAGAGTCAGTCCCAGGGTAAATCTGTGCCCCCTGCCAATCTATCCTTGTTCAGCCCCCTCTTAATAGTCTCTTCTTCCACCAGGCCGGCTGGTGTCTCATTCCACCCCGATCCGCTGGCACCGGGGCCAGGAACCCCAGGCCCACAGGCATGGGAACCAGGACACCAGCCACAGCTTCTTCAGCTGGTTCTCAAACCACAGCCTCCCAGAGGCTGACAGGATTGCCGAGGTGGGGCTTTTCCTGGCATCACCAGAAAAGGCCTTCCTAGGCTTGCCCCTGGGTGCCCAGGAAATTGGGAGTAGGGTCTGGGCTGGGGCTTGTATTTATGGCTCTGTTCTCCTTTCCTTCCTCTCTTTGAACAGATTATCAAGAATGACCTGTGGGTCAACCCTGTACGCTACTACATGATGCAAGAAAGAGGCTACAGGACAAACAGAAAGAAGCAAGAGAAGAAAAAAAGGTGATGGGGGTTTAGTGCTGAGAGGTAGTTTGTTGAGGTTGGGGCAAAGACTAGACGAGTGTCACACAGGATTTATGGAGCCAATCCAGTGCAGTATGTTTTACGAGGGGGGAACAATGTCCAGAAATGGCCTGAAGTTACACAGGGGCAGAAATGGGACTCTTTCCAGCCTAGCCTCTCCCCTGGGAACCCTTATAGTCCACTCCCTCCCTGGTTACTTACCACCTTTCAGTGTCTGACATGGGTATTACCCCTTCCCCCCAACCCCATACTCAGCCCCAGGCTTTCCTACAGTAGAAACAAGAATCAATGTGAAGTGGTGATCGTGGAAGATCCTTATGACTATTATGCAGTGGAAGACATTTTCAGCGAGATCTCAGACTTTGATGAGACCATTCATGACATCAAGATCTCTGACTTCATGGATACCACCGACTACTTTGAGACCACTGACAACGAGATAACTGACATCAATGAGAACATCTGTGACAATGAGATCCCTGACCACAATGAGGTCCCCAAATATGAGACCACTGGTAACAACAAGAGTGCTGATGACAATGCGACCACTTACAACAATGAGAATGCCAATGACAACAATGAGAACCCTGAAGACAATAACAAGAACACCAATGACAATGAGAACCCTGATGACAACAATGAGAATGCTGATGGTGGCAACAAGAACCTCAGAGGTGGCAACCGGGGCAGCATTGGCAACAACGAGGACAGCAGTGACAGTGACAACGAAGGCAGTGATGATGAAGATAATGATGGCAACGAAGGTGACAATGAAGGCAGTGATGATGACGGCAATGAAGGTGACAATGAAGGCAGTGATGATGACGACAGAGACATTGAGTATTATCAGAATTACATTGACGACTTTGACAAAGATCAATATTACAGCATCAACCAGCATGCCTATGAGGATGAGATACAGATCATCTCAGACGAATCAGTGGAGGAAGGTGAGCTAGCCCCCCTCTTGTCTTCCCTCCTTTCTCTTC
The DNA here is from genome assembly GCF_020740605.2 of Lemur catta. Lineage (NCBI taxonomy): Eukaryota > Metazoa > Chordata > Mammalia > Primates > Lemuridae > Lemur > Lemur catta. The sequence goes on along the minus strand of NC_059155.1, from coordinate 55,832,943 downwards.
TCTCATAGAAAGCCTGACCAGGGTCAGGGTATCAAGGCATGAATTCAGTCTGCTTTTATGGAGGAAATAAAAAGCATTCCGTGTAACTTTTTAAACAAGGGAAGGCCAGGTAACATTTAACTTACAAATGTAACAAAACCACAGAAACATTTTAGTTCTATGTGATGGATAGATAGGTTCTAACAGAGCAAAAGACAAATGAAGAGTAGACAATGAAAGATAGGAGACAGTGGATGGAAAACTAAAAAGGACAGGTTCACACAGAGGTAGGAGAGTGGCAAAACACATTGCAATTCAGCACACTCTATACCCAGCCTTGGCTTTCTGGTCATTCCCAGGCTTGCTTGGGGAACTGAGCATGAAGTGAACATTGTGCCCTGGTGAACCTGAAGGAAGGTACAGCTACTTATACCTTAAGGGCGGGGAAGGGGAGAGCTAGAAAAAGGAGATGACATTTGACTTGGAGGCTGCATTCATACTGAGGAGCATTAGGGAGCATTCTCAGTGGAAGGGATCATGTGAACAAAGACCTGGAAGGATGAAAATACTGGTATGTTGGGCAGGGTTTCCAAAATTGTCTCCTGGGGATCCTTCACCTTTTCTGAAAGCTGCTTCTCACAAAATGGTCAGTGGTCAGATATGTTGGGGAAATAACTGCATACAACATCCTCTTGTAGAGTCACATGTACATTAGCACCTTAAAGGCTCTGAGAAGTCCTGCTGTAAAAAAAAAAAAAACCCTATTAAACTTTGTGGAACCCAGTATTTCCCAAACTTGTTGACCAAAGATGCCATTTTTCACTGCCCACCGAAGAATGCATTTTGGGAAATGCTGAGGAAGGGTTGCATACCAGAGTTTGAGGCAGAAGGCAGTATCTAAGGTTCAGGCTTGACTGGCTGGTGAAAGGAGGTGTTTGAGCCTGGCTGTAGGCAGACAGGAGAAGTAGGCCCCTGGGGGAGGTGGAAGGGACAGAAAAACCACTCCTGGAGTTTTTGGCCATGGGGTCCCTGGCAAACTTCCATTGAGGGCAAGGCACCAAGGAAGGAGGCACTGAATGAGTGAGCAGCCTCAATCTAGATACATTTTCAGGTAGGGCAGGGAAACTGAGGGAGTTGTCAGTCCTCTTCCCCTCCCACCTGATGGCATTTCTTCTTTCAGAGAAGGGGAAGCAAAGCTGTCTGCTCAGCCCTGGGGTGGGAGTGGGGGTGGGGAATTGGGCTGAAGAAGACAGACTGGGGTCTGTTTGGATCAGACTGGGGGAAAGGAGCTGCCTGGAGATGAATAGAAGGTTTATTTAGCTGAGGATGGCGCTCAGGAAGAGACACACATTGACATATACAGAGGAGAGAAAAAACTACTTTTAAAGATGTATCAAATTTGACAGGACAGAGGCAGGGAACCCACCCTGCCTTCCTCTCACCCCCCTCACTCTGTGGGGTTGCTTGAGTTCACACACACACACTTGGCTGCTTGTTCCAAGCAGAGGCGTTTGGCAAGTGGTCCCAGGTCCCCAAAAGCCCTGGCTATGGGCTCCGTTCCTTTTTAGTGTGACATCTACTTGCCCGTGTAACCGCCCTCTTCATTTCCCCTTCCTTGCCTCTCCCTATGCAGGCAGCGTGCAAGGCGAGAACTTCTATGAGGCAGGAGGCTATGAAGTGGGAGGAATTGAGAATGACTGGGATGGAGAAGATTCTGAAGACTCCGACCTGGCAGAGGTGGTTCAGGTCCCAAACGCTTGGGCCAACCTGGGGAACAGTGGAAAAACCGGCTAAACATCTTACCCCTGCTAAACATCTTACCCTCGTGGGGGTCTCCTCTCTGTATCCCCCACCCCTTGCCCCGTTTACCCTCCCCCTCAGCTAGGGCCACGCGGCCCCACATTGCACTTCTGGGGGGTGACCGACTTCGTACACGGGTTTAAAGATTATTTTTATGGTTTAGTAATTGCAGAGTTCTTATTTTGGGGGAGGGAAAGGGGGATAACCCCATTCTTTTGGCATTCCTCCCCCGCAGGCTTCTGTGTGCTGCTAAACGTATTTATCGTGATGCCTTGGTCAGGGCCCCTATATCCCTCTCTCCTCGTCAAGTGTTGGCCCTAGCCCCTCTCCGTGTGCTGTGTGGAGTGGACACCCTGATCCCAAAGCGGGGAGGGCCGCTGTGGCTTTCGTCACAGCCTCGCAGTGCCCTTGGAGGCACTGCTGCCACCCTGTTCTCCCAAGTTCTCTCCCTCTCCCCTCTCCATCCCGCTCCTTTTCCAGTTGTGCCCGCTAGCCGCCTAGGTGTCTTTGCCAGGCCGTTTCGCCATTGCGGTATTCCTGCTCCCCTCCCCCAGAAGACCTGCCTCTTTCCCTGTGAACCCTGGTAATCCTAATAAAGTTCTGAGCAAATTCAAAGTGCCCCTCCGAGTCTTTTGTTCCGCCGCGTGCGCGGTCCCCGGGGGCCAGTCTCCCCGCAGGCGCGCACGGAGCCGCCAACCTGCGCAACGGCCTGCAGCACCGCAGTGGCGGGGGCGCGGGCGGGCGGGGGCGAGCTCTGCGGGGCCGCAGAGGAGTTGCGTCAGACCAATGCGGACCGTCCTGGCCAATGACAAGGCGAGGCTGAGGAAGCTCCTCCCACTCCTGACGCCTGCAGTGGGCCCAGCCAGGTTGCGAAGAGCTTCCCACGCCTTTCCCTGTGGCGCATGCGCACAAACACTCTGCACCCTAGCACATCCATTTATTCAATGATTCATCTTTTAATTTATAGTGCGTCAAACCTTTCCTCCGGCATAGTGTGAGCTGGGCGTGGGGGAGCCAGCGGAATCCATTTTTCTCGTTCGCATTAAGCAAAAAAAAAAAAAAACAAACAAAAAAAACTTCGATCCTGACGTCACAACCCAATCATGCAGGAGCGCTCTCTTTGGGAAGGGGCGCTGGATCTCCTTTGCGAGGGAGATCTCTGGAGTTAGGCCTGGGAGAGAGGACAGGAAAAGATGGCTCAGGCCGAGGAGTGTCCGTAGAGATAAAGGAAAAACAAAGGGAAATTACTGTGTAGCTGTGCGACAGAGTGGGGAAGTTGGAAGTTGGACATAGGAAAGGCAGGCTTTATCTGGAAGACCTTGGAAAGGCTGCTTAATGTTAAATTTGGGATACAGTAATTTTATTTCAGCTGACACTAGAAATATTTCCCAGATTCGTTCTGGATCATAATGATAACTTTTATACAGACATCCAGGTCTGCCTATTACAATATGCGTCCAGAAATTTCCATCCAACGCCTTTATTTTGCTGGAAGGCTTCAGATATGGTCAGATTTGCGTTTTAAAGAATGCCCTCTGCTGGCTGCCAGGAGAACGGATTGGAGGGAGGGAGAGCAGTGAGGAAGTGAACGCTAGACCTCAGGTGAAAGCGGCATGAAGGGGTCGGATATGGGAGAGTTTTTTTAAAAAAAGCCTTTAATTTCAGAATGGTTTTAAATTTACAGAATTATTGCGAAGATGACACAGAGAAATCCCGGATGGCCCACAGCCAGTTTCCCATATTATTAACATGTTACATTAGTGTGATACATTTGTCACAATTAATGAACCGATATCAATATATTATTATTAACTAAAGTCTATACTTTATTCAGATTTCCTTAGTTTTAATCTAATGTCCTTTTTCTGTTCCAGGATCCCATCCACAACACTGTACTACATTTAGTCATCTTGTCTCCTTAGGCTCCTCTTGGCTATGACACTTTCTCAGACTCTCCTTGCTTTTGATGACCTAGAGTCAACATTGGAGGAGTACTGGTCAGGTATTTTGTAGATTGTTCCTTAATGGGGATTTGTCGGATGCTTTTCTCATGATTAAACTGAAGTTATGGGCCGGGCGCGGTGGCTCACGCCTGTAATCCTACCACTTTGGGAGGCCGAGGCGGGTGGATCGTTTGAGCTCAGGAGTTCGAGACCAGCCTGAGCAAGAGCGAGACCCCGTCTCTACTAAAAATAGAAAGAAATTAGCTGAACAACTAAAAATATATATAGAAAAAATTAGCTGGCCACGGTGGCACGTGCCTGTAGTCCCAGCTACCCGGGAGGCTGAGGCAGGAGGATCACTTGAGCCCAGGAGTTTGAGGTTGCTGTGAGCTAGGCTGACGCCACAGCACTCTAGCCTGGGCAACAGAGTGAGACTCTGTCTCAAAAATAAATACAATAAAATAAAAATAAAATAAACTGAGGTTATGGATTTGAGGGAGGAAGACCGCAGAAGTCAAATGCCATTCTCATCATATCATAGCAAGGATACATACTATCACTTACCACTGTTGATGTTAACTTGATCACCTGGCTGAGGTAGTGTCTGTCAGGTTTCTCCACTGTAAAGTTACTCCTTTCCCCTATTTTCCATGCTGTACTCTTTGGAAGGAAGCTAAGCACAGCCCATGCTCAGGGAGTGGGGAGTTATGCTCCATTTCCTTGAGAGGGAAGTATCTACATAAATTAATTGGAATTCTTCTGCATGAGAAATTTGTCTGTTCTATGAGAGCTTTTAAGATGTTGGACTCAACAAGCTTTAGCTATAGGAGAGGGCTTGAGAGGATTTGAGATGACTACCAAGTTGGTGTGGAACTTTTGGCAAGGCCCTGTCCTTCTCTGTGCCTCCTCTGTGAAATGGTTGAAACTTCAGATCTTGGACATAAATCTCCATGATTATGATAAATGTTTTGAGGAGAAGATGGAGGTTTTGATGCCTGTGGTTCTGGCCTTGACTCTCAGAGGTGGGGAGAGCACTGAGGCTCAGAAAGGGAAATGTCTTGCCCAAGGTAATGCAGTACCTCAGGGCCAGAGCTGAGAGTGCAGGATCCTAAGTCAAGGCATCTTGTGCAGAGGAGACATCTATGTGCAATATCTGGAGCCAGTACCAGTAAGCATGGGGTGAAGAGGAGAGAAGGGGAAGCAGCAGGGGCAAAGGCCCTGGAGTGGGCCAGGAAGAAGTCAGCCTGGCCAGAGGATCCTAGCCAATCAGAGATAGTCAGTCTGGTTACTCTTGCCCCAATCTGCCCTACCTTATGTGACTCTCCTCATCCTCTCTAAGGGCCTCAGTTTTCCAATCTACAAACTTAGGCTATCGTACTGAGGGATCAGCCCAGAAGCAACCTGCCTAAGGTTCCAAGATGGAGCCTCGCCTTGAAGCAGGTCTCTGAAGTCTGGCCTTCATCATGCTCTTTCCTGATTCCTCTCTTTCCCTCTTGTCAAATCCCTCAGTCACTCATCCTGGCATTTGAGACTCCTCTTCATCTACCCTTTCAGAGAGGGCCTCTGATCTTCATCTTCAGGGATACTCTTAGAAGTCAATTGTGGGATTCTATAATAATATAGTTGGCCCAGGTGTTCTTGACCTGGGATGAGGCATGGGAGAAAAGGATGTATTTTTCCCAGAGTGACATCTTGTTCCCTGTGCCCTCACTCCTCAGTCTGGACCTCCAAAAGGGAGGGCTGTTCTAGGAGGTCTTTAAGGCCAGCCACATCTAGCTCCAAGATATAGTCTTCACTGAAGACCAGAGAAGACAGAACTCATTTGCTGGGACCTTAAACAGAAACCAGGGGGAGGATGAGGAGTCATGGGCCCAATGTGCCCCAGGACCTGTTCCCATGCTGAAACTACTTGTCTTCATATCCTTCATACCTTATTCTGCTCCTCTGCAGCAGAGGGCCCTGCTCCTGGGCATGAGGTTCCCAGGATCTCATGGGGCCAGACCTTTAAAGTGCCACCCACTTCTGTGAGCAGAATCAGGGACAAAACTAGATTCAGGAATGTCCCTCCTTCTTAGGTGACCAAAAGGGCCAGCACTGACTCCCTCAATTGGGAATGTACAGGATGTTTGGGGAGGAATCTTATTATTCACTCACTGAGTAAATACTCATTGAGCACCTACTGTGTGCCTGATACTAAACTGGATGATAGGGACACAGCACGGAAACAAGATAGACCAAGTCTTTGTCCTCCTGAAGCCCAGAGTTCAAGACAAATATTCTTAACATTTTTTGTGCAGTGAACCCCTTTGGTGACCTAGTGAAGCCTGTGGACCATTTCTCAGAAAAAAATCTTTTAAATTGATAAAATACCTAGAATTACAAAGGAAACTGATTATATTGAAATAGTTATTAAAATATGGAAAAAGCAAATATGTGCTATAGTAATATATGTACTCCCCATTAATCTATTAAATCATAAGATCTAATGGAGGGTCTCATGACTATCATGATTTTAAAATAGTGATGAGATTGTATGATATTTCAAGAGATCTGCAACATCTATAATGTGATATGAAAAATCTCTGATTTCTATTGGTGACAGTCACCAATACTGCTACTACTACTATGGTTAGTTACATTCTTTATTGAAAATAATGCTAAATTTCAGTTAGAGGAGAGAGAATATAAAGATGTAAATTTGTTCCCATCCAAATTCATGGGCCCCTCCAAACCCTGTCCCCAGACTCAACTGGAGGTCTTTGGAAACCAAATTAGGAACCTCTGCTAATAGGAGGGTCCTTCCGCTCTCTCCTTCCTTATTAAACAGTTTTTCTTTGGAAGATGGAAACCTGGGTTTTATTGCTGTGTGACTTCAAGTTTGCTTCTCTGGGCCATAGGTCTCTCACCTGAACATTGGGAAAGGCAAGAATTGGGAGGAGAGACCTCAATTATTCATGCCCCAGAATTTATGCTCTCTCATTTAATCTTCACAACATTGTGAGGAAAAAAATTAAATATCTTCCCATTTCACAGATGGTTAAACTGACGCTTCTAGCGAGTCTGTCACTTGACCAATGTCTCAGTAAGTAGCAGGGGTTAGTGAGTGACGCGCCACATGCACAAAACTACCTCATCCTCCAGAGAATTAGGAACTCTGCTCACTTTGAGCGACAGCAACCTAGCTCAGAAATCCCTGCAGATGGGTGTGGAGCTGTGGGCGACGGGGGGCAGAATCCTGTCTCTTAGCAGAGCGGTGTAAGTGCAAGGTGGCTTACGGAGAGTAAGACGTCAAGAAGCTGCGGGTCTCTGATTATTCAGTGACGCACGCCTGGCCTGGCTTCGGGCTTCGCGCCTGCGTGTTCCCAACTAACCCCACCCCCACACACACCAAAGCGCTGTCGGATAGACAGGCAAAGGGGCAATGACGAGCTCTCCTTTCCTGGCCAATCATAGTAAAGGGTGGGCTTGGCTCGCAAACCAATGAGAGTCCTCGAAGGGGCGGAGTTTTCTTCTGCCTGGATCCCAGCCTAGGGGGTAAAGATAAAGTGTTTCCATCTCCAGCCAATCTTAGGGAAGGCAGGAGGGCACTCCTCCAATGGGAGCCCGGGAGCCATCGGTAGCGGTGTAGGCCTGTGGCCCGGCTCGCGCTTCAGCCGGCGGGAGGGACGCGTCCAGTGGTTCTCGAGATCTCGCTGCCGGCCCCTTGTACCTGTTTGCGCGCGGCAGCCGCGGCACCGACGGCGGCTAGAGGTGTCGGGTGAGTGGTTGTAAAGACCGGGCTGGGGGGAGTGGCGGCGGGAATAGGCCAGGCCAGAGCGCGTGAGGGGTGGGGTCTGGGCGAGCTTTTACCTGGGCGGCCTCTCAACCCTAGGTCAGCGGATTGCAGAGGATCGCGCAGGTAGCAAAGGAAGGCCAAGTGCTTCTGTGGCCCCAGACAGCAACCAGGTGAGTACCCTGCGGAGCACCTGTGCCCATCCCAGTGTCTTAGGAAACGATTCTGTGCAGGTCTGCAGCTCACATGATCGTCTGCGTGCGTGCCTGTCTCCATATCCCCCCCACCCCACCCTCCGGGAAGTCTCTGTCTCTTTTTGTCTGTCTTCCTCTCAGACAGACTAGACATCTCAGACAGACTAGACATCCCAGACATAGAAGCTGAATCCTGACCCGACCAGTTAAAACTAGCTATGACACCTTGAGCCATCTACTTCACCCATCTGGGCCTCAGTTTCCTCATCTGTCAAATGGGGTCTAATACTCTCTACTTGAGACAAATGCATGTGCATCATTTTGCCCAGCACCCAACTCTTGGAAATTTTTAAATAAATAATGACTGTCTTGATTGAAAAGAATATTGCCCCTCTTGGTTTCTGTCTTTTTCTCCCTGTCTCTGACCCTTCCCCCATTGAGTCTTCTTTCTGAATGCTTTTGTCTTTCTCTGTTATTGTTTTTCCTCTTTTTTAAGAAAGAGGAAAAAGAAGTTAGAGATGTATTGTTTATAGCAATGAGCTTGGCCCGAGGTTAGAGGTGTATTGTTTATAGCAATGAGCTTGGTCTGAGGGCACCTATGAACTTAACCTGAGGCTCCCACCTGTTCTGTGGGTAAAACATGTAGCCTGGCTTCAGCTGCTTCTAGTCTCATTGAGGACAGAGCCCTCTTTGTTCCCCAGCCTACTCTGTTAAATAGGTAGAGATACCCAGGATGGGGAACAAATTACATTAGAAAACACTTTTTAATGGCCTTTTATCCTATGGAATGTCAGTCACCACAAACAGCCTAGAGATCTCCTGGTTACTTCTTCACACATCCCTGGACATTCTCCTTCCTGTCTCCATCCTGAAATCCTTTGATCAGGCCTTCTGGAACTCACCTTCAGTCATCAGCAAAATCCCCTCCATTCTCATCCTGGCTTCTGAGTACTTCCTTCATTTTCTTGCTGTGCTCTGGTTGTTCTCATACCTATTGGACCCAACACTCCATTTTTATAAGGTATATTTTGAAATGCTTGAAATGCTTCACTATTCTGAAATGAAGTACATAGAAAATACAATCTATCTATATACATAATTCACTGAAAACCAATATAATGCCCTAATTGTAATATAAGGGAGAAGTAAAGGAAGAGTAATTTATAATACAATAAAATGTATTTCAGTATGTAAAGACTGGGATATGACTCCACTAGTGGACGTAAGGAAATGGTCTTAAACATAATGACACTTGCATCTGTGAATGTGACAGCTACATGTGTGTTGATTGGTGACTTAGAAGCCACAGGTAGTGTGATGCAGTTTTTCTAAATGATGAACAATTCCCCATAGAATTCTAAACAAAACAATGTGTAATCTTCCTTCAATTTACATGGTTGTTGAATTTCTGGAGAAGTCAGTATATAATATCCATGATCTGGCCCCCTAATCTCTCTGACCTTCTCTCCTACCACTGTCCTCCCTTGCTCGATCGATTCCATCCATTCTGGCCTCCTTAATGTTACCTGAACACATTAGGCACACTGCTACCTCAGGGGTTTTGTACTGGACCATTCCCTGTACCTAGAAGTGCTCTTTCCCCGAATATCCACAAGGCTCATGCTCCTACTTCCTTCAGGCTTCTACTCAGATGTCACTTTCTCAGAGGGCTACCTTGACCATCCTGTTTAAAATTGCAGCTCTCCCCTAACACGACCCTGCTCTGTATATTCCACAGTGCTCTTTACGTAACATGTCATTAACCTCTTTGTTATGTTTGTGTATTGTCCGACTCTCCTACTCAATTGTAAGTTCCAGAAGGGCAGGGATTTTTGTCTTTTTTGTTCCTGAATGTATACCTATTACCTAAAACAGTGCTTACCACAAAGTAGACTTTCTCAATAAATGTTTGTTGAAGAAATAAAGGGACAAATGAACCAGTTTTTCACTAACATGACTGTCTGGTGGGACATTCTAAAGTTGTATGCTCTTCGTGGTCTAATGGCTAGGAGAAGAAAGAAGAAAAGATAAAACAAAAAAAAAAAAGAAACAAAATAAATTTAAAAAGAAAAAAAATTAAAAAAAAGTTATATGGGATGTGGTATAATTCCTTGTGTGGAGCTGCAGGAAGCTGAGCATACCTGGTCCATACCCACTAAATATCACTAATGATCTTATTGGTGACAATCAAAAATGCCCCAAACACCCCTTAACTGTCCAAACCCCCCCCCCACTGAGAACCACTGCTTGAATAGCGGTCTGGCTTTCCCCTGAACACCCAGTTCCCCCAGCAGCCCCCTCATACCCCTCTTCCCGGGAGACTGAGAGGTAGGGGTAGGTGTCCTTGCTCCAAATTGCCCTTTCCAGACATTTCCTTTCCCTCCTCCTTAACATTTTTTTTTTTGAAGGGATAAGTAAAGAGGCTTTATTGGGGTGCTCCCGGGTGGGGGTAACGGGTCCCAAGAGAGGGGCCCGGGCAAGCCTCATGGTCCCACGAGTGGAACCAGAGAAGGCGCCCCGCCCAGAAGTCTGGGTGGGCTTATATACCTTTTTAGGGGTGGGGGATGGGAGTTTCTCTGGAGGGAAGGTTTCGGCGGGAAGAGTGAGGAATTTCTTTGTTTCAGCTTTAGGGCAGGTATGGAGGAATAGGAGGGGCTTCCTCTTTTTCCATTAGGGAGGGGAGGGGTGCCCGCCACCAGCCTTACATTCCGGCCTTTTAGTGATAATAGGGCTCCGCGGTCTTTCTGGCTACTTCCTGCTTTTGAGGGGCATAGTAGGGGCTGTGGGCCGGAGTCGGCTGGTGGGGCGGTGACTGGAAGAGGAGAGTAGCGATGAAGAAGCCTCTGATTTACTGTCACTCTGGATAATTCCTGCAGGCGGCATTGGGGAAACGAGTCACCGGGCTGTCACGGAGAAGTTGCCTGAGGAGAGAAAGATATGGGAGATAGGAGGCCAAATGTGGGGGCTGGGCTGGAAGATAATAGTCAATGAGAAAAGGCCTAATGAGAAAAGGCTGGCTGTACACGAGTTTGAAATGTCTGTGAGGTGGCATATGAGTGAAATTGACCTGCCAGTCTTGTCCGGCGAGGTGACTAGGCATCTGGTGGGTGGATACAGGGGGTTTTAGGCCCCCTTGAGGGTTAAAAGAGGCACTTACATGTCACAGTCGAGTAAACAGTTTTGATGAGAGAATATAGGGAAGGGTGTGAAAATAGAGGCTGTAAGAAGTGGGAGAGGCCCTTAGTGCTGATATGTAGTGAGGAGTGGACCTGGCCAATGAGTTCCAGGGCCTGTGCCTTAGGGAGAGCCAGCTTGCCGTCCTTAAGAAGGACCCACCCTTCAGTGGTGGTTGATCCCCCTTGGGTGAGAAGGCTGTCACGCTCCTCTGGAGTGTAGCGAGGTTGGAGGGAAGGAATGGAAAGGAAAAGAAGAGGAGCCAGACTAGGGTGTTTTGGGGATGTTACGCTGCGGGCGACAGTATCAGCATAGTTGTTTCCCTTAGTGACAAGGGACCAGTCCGACTGGTGTCCCTTGCAGTGTATGATAGCTAATTGGGTGGGTAACTGAAGGGCCTCGAGGAGATGTGAGACAAGGGTGGCGTTAATAACAGGGGAGCCTTTGGTGGAGAGAAAGCCCCGTTCTCTCCATATGGCAGCATGGCAGTGAGTTATCATAAACACATACTTGGAGTCTGTGTAAATATTTACAGTCCTGCCTTTGGCTAGGTGTAAGGCTTGGGTGAGAGCAGTGAGTGCGAGGTGGTGCCCTCCGAAAGACGGGAGGCTTCCATTACCTGAGAGGCAGAGGCAATGGCATAGGCCGCCCAGCGTTTGCCATCCTCACCTGTGATGGAGCTGCCATTAACAAAGAAAGTTAAGTCCACTGTAGGGAGTGGCTTGTCTGACAGATCGGGTCTAGGGGTAGTGGAGGTTTTAACCATTTCTGAGCAGGAATGTGAGGACAGGGATAGGCAGGGAATGGGGAGCAGAGTGGCAGGGTTTAGAGTTGGGGATTGAGATAAAGCAAACATTTTTTTTTGTTTTTAGAATTTTAAAACTTTTTAAAAAAATAATTTCAGGCTTTAAAAAACATTGTAAAAATTATAGAAAGAGTTCCCATATATCCTTCACTCAGATTCCCCAAATGTTAAGAAAGTCTACAACTATAGTTTAAGTATCAAAATTTAAACATTAATTGCAACACAGGCATACCTCAGAGATACTGCAGGTTCAGTTCCAGACCAACACAGTAAAGTGAGTCTCAAATTTTTTGGTTTTCCAGTGCACATAAAAGTTATGTTTACACTATACTATTGTTTATTAAGTGTATATTAGCATTATGTCTAAAAACATGTACATACCTTAATTTAAAAATACTTTATTGCTAAAAAATGCTAATGATCATCTGAGCCTTCAGTGAGTTGTAATCTTTTTGCTGGCAGAGGGTCTTGCCTTGATTTTGATGGCTGCTGATTGATCAGGGTGGTGGTTACTGGTTGCTGAAGGTTGGGGTGGCTGAGGTGATTTCTTAACATAACAATGAGGTCAGGCACTGTGGCTCATGCTCAGCACTTTGGGAGGCTTAGGTGGGAGGATCATTTGAGGCTAGGAGTTTGAGACCAGCCTGGGCAGCATAGTGAGACCCCTGTCTCTACAAAAAACAAAAATACAAAAATTAGCCCGGCATGGTGGCACATACCTCTGTAGTCTTAGCTACTCGGGAGGCTGAGGCAGGAGGATCGCTTGAGCCCAGGAGTTTGAGGTTGCAGTGGGCTATGTTGACACCACCGTACTCTAGCCCAAGCAACAGATCAAGACCCTGTCTCAAAAAAAAAAAGATAACAATCAAGTAATGAAGTTTGCCACATCAATTGACTCTTCCTTTCACAAAAGAGTTCTTTGTAGCATGTGATACTGTTTGATAGCATTTTACCTACAGTGGAACTTGTTTCAAAATTGGAATCAATCCTCTCAAACCCTGCTGCTGCTTTATCAACTAAGTTTATATAATATTCAAAGTGCTTTGTTGTCGTTTCAACAGTGTTCACAGCCTCTTCACCAGTAGTAGATTCCATTTCATGAAACCACTTTCTTTGTTCATCCATAAGAAGCAACTCCACGTTCTTTCAGATTTTATCATGAGATTGCAGAAATTCAGTCATATATTCAGGCTCTACTTCTAATTCTAGTTCTCTTGCTGTTTCCACCACCTCTGCAGTTACTTCCTCTACTGAAGTGTTGGACCCCTCGAAGTCATCTGTGAGGACGGGAATCAACTTCTTCCAAACTCCTGTTAATTTTGATATTTTGACCTCCTCCCATGAATCACAAATGAATGGCTTCTAGAATGGTGAGTCCTTTCAGAAGATTTTCAATTTACTTTGCCCAGAAGAATCACTATCTATGGCAGCTATAGCCTTATGAAATGCATTTCTTTTTTTTTTTTTTTGAGACAGAGTCTCACTCTGTTGCCCAGGCTAGAGTGAGTGCCATGGCATCAGCCTAGCTCACAGCAACCTCAAACTCCTGGGCTTAAGCGATCCTACTGCCTCAGCCTCCCGAGTAGCTGGGACTACAGGCATGCGCCACCATGCCCGGCCAATTTTTTCTATATATATATTTTAGTTGGCCAGATAATTTCTTTCTATTTTTAGTAGAGATGGGGTCTCGCTCTTGCTCAGGCTGGTCTCGAACTCCTGACCTCGAGCAATCCACCCACCTCGGCCTCCCAGAGTGCTAGGATTACAGGCGTGAGCCACCACGCCCGGCCGAAATGCATTTCTTAAATAATAAGACTTGAAAGTCAAAATTACTCCTTGATCCATGGGCTACAGAATGGATACTGTGTTAGAAGGCATGAAACCAACATGCATGTCCTTGTACGTTTCCATGACAGCTCTTGGGTGACGAGGTGAATTGTCAATGAGCGGTTATATTTTGAAAGGAGTCTTTATTTTTTTTTCTGAGCAATAGGTCTCAATAGTGAGCTTAAAATATACAATAAACCATGCTATAAACAGATGTGCTGCCATCCAGGCCTTGTTGTTCCATTTATATAGAGCACAGGCATAGTAGATTTAACATAATTCTTTTTTTTTTTTTTCTGAGACAGAGTCTCACTCCGTTCCCCGGGCTAGAGTGCCGTGGCGTCAGCCTAGCTCACAGCAACCTCAAACTCCTGGGCTTAAGCGATCCTCTTGCCTCAGCCTCCTGAGTAGCTGGGACTACAGGCATGCACCACCATGCCCGGCTAATTTTTTTTCTATATAGATTTTTAGCTGTCCAAATCATTTCTTTCTATTTTTGGTAGAGACGGGGTCTCACTCTTGCTCAGGCTGGTCTCGGACTCCTGACCTTGAGCGATCCACCCGCCTTGGCCTCCCAGAGTGCTAAGATTACAGGCATGAGCCACCGCGCCCGGCCAGATTTAGCATAATTCTTAATGGCCCTAGGATTTTCAGAATGATAAATGAACATTGACTTCAGCTCAAAGTCACCAGTTGCATTAGCCCCTAACAAGCAAGTCAGCCTGTCCTTTGAAGCTTTGAAGCCAGGCATTGACTTCTCATCTCTAGCTATGAAAGTCCTAGATGACATCATCTTCTGATAGAAGGCTCTTTTATACACATGGAAAATCTGTTGTTTAGTGTAGCCACCTTTATCAGTTATCTTAGCTAGATCTTCTGGATAACTTGCTGCAGCTTCTACATCACTTGCTGCTTCACCTTGCACTTAAACTTCATGAACCAACCTCTGCTAGCTTCCAACTTTTCTTCGGCAGCTTCCTCACCTCTTTCAGCCTTCATAGAATTGAAGAGAGTTAGGACCTTGCTCTAGATTAGGCTTTGGCTTAAGGGAATGATATGACTGGTTTGATCTCTCCAGACCACTAAAACTTTCTCCATATCAGCAATAAGGCTGTTTCACTTTCCTATCATTCATTTATTCACGGGAGTAACACTTCTGATTTCCTTCAGGGGCTTTTCCTTTGCATTCACAACTTGACTAACTGGCTCAAGAGGCCTAGTTTTCAGCCTGTCTCAGCTTTCACCATGCCTTCCTCACTAACCTTAATCATTTCTAGCCTTTGATTTAAGGTGAGAGACATGCAACTCTTCCTTTCACTTGAACACTTAGAGGCCATTGTAGGGTGATTAATTGGCCTAATTTCAATATTGTTCTTTCTCTGGGAATAGGGAGGCCTGAAGAGAGGGAGAAAGATGGGGGAATGACCAGTTAGTGGAGCAGTCAAAATACAACATTTATTAATTAAGTTCACCATCTTATATGGGTGCAGTTTGTGGTGGCCCAAAACAATTACAATAGTAACATCAAAACTCACTGATCACAGATCACCATAAGAGATATAATAAGAAAAAGTTTGTAATACTGTAAAAATTATGAAAATGTGAGACAGACACTAAGTGAGCACATGCTGTTGGAAAAATGGCACTGATAAATTTGCTCAATGCAGGGCTGCCAAAAACCTTTTATTTGTAAAGAACACATTATCTGCAAAGCATGATAAAATGAGGTATGGCTGTACTATTTTTTTTTTGAAACAGAGTCTTGCTGTGTTGCCCAGGCTAGAGTGAGTGCCGTGGCGTCAGCCTAGCTCACAGCAACCTCAAACTCCTGGGCTCAAGCAATCCTTCTGCCTCAGCCTCCCAAGTAGCTGGGACTACAGCCATGCGCCACCATGCCCGGCTAATTTTTTCTATGTATTTTTAGTTGTCCAGATAATTTCTTTCTATTTTTAGTAGAGACGGGGTCTCGCTCTTGCTCAGGCTGGTCTCGAACTCCTGACCTCCAGCGATCCTCCCGCCTTGGCCTCCCAGGGTGCTAGGATGCCTGTACTATTAATGAAAGTACAGAACTTAGATTTCATTAGTTTTTCCACTAATATTACTTTTATCTTCCAGAATCTAATTCATGCTCTCACATTGCATTTAGTCATCATGTCTCCTTAGCCTCCAGAACCATTTGTTGAAAAAATATTCTTTTTCCCATTGGATTGTCTTGGCAACCTTGTCAAAAATCAATTGACCATAGTCTGGGCGCAGTATTTGTACTATTCAGGAGGCTGAGGTGGGAGGATCTCTTCAGCCCAGGAGTTTGAGGCCAGCCTGGTCAACACAGCAAGACCCCCATCTCTAAAAACAACAACAAAAAAAGAACTGACCGTAAATCATATACATGTAATGGTTAATTTCTGGACTCCCAGTTCTGTTCCATTGACTCTGTATGTCTGTCAGTATGCCAGACCACACTGTCTTGATTACTGTAGCAGTGTAATACGTTTTGAAATCAGGAAGTGAGAGTCCTCTAACTTTGTTCTTTTTCAAGATTGTTTTGGCTATCCTTGCATTTCCATATGAATTTTAGGGTCAGCTTGTCAATTAAAAAAAAAAACAGCTAGAATTTTCATAGGAGTTGTGTCAAATCTATGTATCAATTTGAGGAGTATTGCCATTTAACAATGTTGTCTTCCAATCTGTGAACAGGGGATGTTCTTCTATTTATTTGGATCTTTAATTTCTTTCAGGAGTGTTTTGTAGTTTTCAGTGTACAAGCCTTGTAGTTCTTTCGTTAAATTTATTCCTAGGCATTTTATTCTTTTTGATGCTATTATAAATGGGATTTTTTCTTAATTTCATATTTTGTTCATTGCTATTGTATAGAAATATAATTGATTTTTGTTTATTGATCTTCTATCATGCTACATTGCCAAACTTGTTTATTAGTTCAAATAGTTTTTTGGTACACTCCTTAGGATTTTTTATATACGAGATCATATTATCTGCAAATAGAGATAGTTTAACTTTTTCCTTTCCTATCTGGATGACTTTTATTTTTCTTTCTTGCCTAATTGCCCTGGCTAGACCTTGTAGTACAATGTTGACTAGAAGTGATGAGAACAGACATCCTTGTCTTGCTCCTGATCTTAGGGGGAAAGTATTGAGTCTTTCTTGATTAAGTATGATGTTAGCTGTGGGTTTTATGTAGATACCCTTTATCCAGTTGAGGAGGTTCCCCTCTGCTCCTAATTCGTTGAATGTTTTCATTACCCATGAATGGGTATTGGATTTTGTCAAATGCTTTTTCTGTATCTAGAGAGATGATCATGTGGAGTTCATACTTTATGCTATTAATATGGTATATGACATTGATTAATATTCAGATGATAAATCAACCTTTCATTCCTGAGATAAATCATACTTGGTCATGTTATGTAATATTGGGCTTGGTTTGCTAGTAATTTGTTGAGATTTCTCCATCTATACTCATAAGACATATTGGTCTGTAATTTTCTTGTAATGTCTTTGTCTGGTTTTGGTATCAGAGTCATATTGGCTGCACAGAATGAGTTGGGAAGTGTTTTCTCCTCTATTTTTTGGAAGGGTTTGTGAAAGATTGGTATTTGCTTTGTTTATGCCTTATGCTGTTTTTGTTCTTCTTTTCCTCAATTTGTCTCTTCTTTTGTGTTAAGTAGATATTTTCTACTGTAACTTTTTTACTTTATTTTTTATTTATTTTTTTTTTTTGAGACAGAGTCTCACTCTGTTACCCAGGCTAGAGTGAGTGCCGTGGCGTCAGCCTAGCTCACAGCAACCTCAAACTCCTGGGCTTAAGCGATCTTACTGCCTCAGCCTCCCGAGTAGCTGGGACTACAGGCATGTGCCACCATGCCCAGCTGATTTTTTTGTATATATATTTTTAGTTGGCCAGATAATTTTTATTTCTATTTTTAGTAGAGACAGGGTATTGCTCAGGCTAGTCTCGAACTCCTGACCTCGAGCGATCCACCCGCCTCGGCTTCCCAGAGGGCTAGGATTACAGGCGTGAGCCACCGCGCCCAGCCTACTGTAACTTTTTAATTCCCTTATTAATTACATTTTTTGAGTTAAGTTCTTAGTGATTACTCTGGGTAATACAATTAACATCATAACTTAAAACAATCTACTTTGGATTAATACTAACTTAATTTCAAATAGTGCAGTCATACGCCACATAATTACATTTCAGTCAACAATGGACTGCATGTAGGACAGTGGTCCCATGAGATTATAATGGAGCTAAAACAATTCCTGTCACCTAGTGATGTCTTGATGATCCTTACCCTATGTAGGTCTAGGCTAAGGTGTGTGTGTTTGTACCTTAATTTTTAACAAAACACTTTAAAAAGTGAAAAACAAGAATTTTTAAAAATAGAAAAATCTTCTAGAATAAAGATATAAAGAAAGAAAATATTTTTGTATAGCTGTATAATGTATTTTTCTTTTAAGCTAAGTGTTATTACAAAAGAATCAAAAAGTTTTAAATAATTAAAAAGTTTATAAAGTCAAAAATGATATGTTTATATTTATATATTATAAAAGTTAAAAATTATCTCTTTATTGATATTCTCCATTTGAGACATTGTTCTCATAGTTTCCTTTTATACTTTAGATATGGTTTCTTTTAGTTCTTTGAAAATATTTATAATCTGGCTGGGTGCAGTGACACACACCTGCAGTCCCAGCACTTTGGGAGGCCAAGGTGGGAGGATCACTTGAGTCCATGAGTTCAAGACCAGCCTGGGCAACATGGTGAGACCCTGTCTCTACAGAAAAAAAAAATTAGCTGAGTATAGTTACATGCACCTATAGTTCCAGCTACTTGGGAGGCTGAGGTGGGAAGATTGCTTGAGCCCAGGAGTTTGAGGCTGCACTGAGCTGTGATTCTACTGCTATGCCCCAGCCTGGGCAACAGAGTGAAACCTGTCTCTAAAAAATAAATAAATAAATAATATATATATATATATATATATATACATACATACATACATACATATACACATACATACACATAAAATAGCTAATTTAAGTCTTTGTCTATTAAACCCAAAACATGGACCCTCTCAGGGGCTGCTTTTTTCCCCTATGTATATGGTATACTTTCCTCTTTCTTTGCATGTCTCATAATTTTTTGTCAAAAACTGGGCATGGTAGTTACTTTATTCTAATAATTCTGGTGTCATACTTTTCTATCCTCAAGGTTTGTTATTGTTCTTTTATAAGAACAATAAAATAATAAAATAAAATTTTATTATCAAATTTATTTATTTTAATTGACAAATAAAAATTACATTTTTGTCATGTAAAACATAATGTTTTAAAATATATATACATTGTAGAATGGCTAAATCAAGTTAATTAACATATGCATTACCTCACATACTTTTTTGTGGTGAAAAAACTTAAAATCTAGTCTTTTAGCAATTTTCAAGAATATAATACATTGTTATTAACTATAGTCACCATGCTGTACAATTGATATTTATTTATTTATTTTTGAGAGAGGGTCTTGCTCTGTTGCCCAGGCTAGAGTATAGTGGCGTCATCATAGCTCACAGCAACCTCAAACTCCTGGGCTCAAGCAATACTCCTGCCTCAGCCTCCCAAGTAGCTGGGACTATAGGCACGCACCACCATGCCCAGCTAATTTTTATATTTTTTGTAGATATGGGGTCTCACTCTTACTCAGACTGATCTCAAACTCCTGACCTCAAGCGACCCTCCCACGTTAGCCTCCCAAAGTGCTAGGATTACAGGCATGAGCTACCACGCCCAGCCACAATTGATCTTTTGAACTTATTCCTCCTATCTGACCAAAATTTTGTACCCTTTGACGAACATCTCCCCAACAACAACCGCACAGCTGCTGGTAATCACCATTCTACTCTCTGCTTCTACGAGTTCAACTTTTTAAAAATTCTACATGTAAGTCAGATCATGCAGTATTTGTCTTTCTGTGCCTGGCTTATTTCACTTAACATAATGTCCTCCAGGTTCATCCATATTGTCACAAATGACAGGATTTCCTTTTTTAAGGTTGAATAGTATTCCATTGTGTATATATACCACATTTTCCCTATTCTCTATTCATCTGTTGATGGACACTTAGGTTGATTTCATATCGTAGCTATTGTGAACAATGCTGCAATGAACATGGGAGTGCAGATATCTCTTCAACATACTGATTTCATTTCCTTTGGCTATACTCCAGCAGCGGATTTCTGGATTATATGATATTCCTATTTTTAATTTTTTGAGGAACGTCTGTACTGTTTTCTATAATGACTGTACTAATTTACATTCCCACTAATAGCATAAAAGGGTTCCCTTTTCTCCACATCCTTGCCAAGACTTATCTTTCATGTTTTTGATAATAGCCATTTGATTTTAACAAGTGTAAGGTGATACCTCACTGTAGTTTGTTTTCTTTTTTTCTTTTTTTTTTTTTGAGACAGAGTCTCACTCTGTTGCCTGGGGTAGAGTGCTGTGGCGTCAGCCTAGCTCACAGCAACCTCAAACTCCTGGGCTCAAGCGATCCTCCTGCCTCAGCCTCCCAAGTAGCTGGGACTGTAGGCATTCGCCACCATGCCTAGCTAATTTTTTCTATTTTTAGTAGAGACAGGGTCTCACTCTTGGTCAGGCTGGTCTCAAGCTCCTGAGCTCAAGCAATCCTCGCACCTCGGCCTCCCAGAGTGCTAGGATTACAGGGGTAAGCCGCCTCGCCAGGCAACCCATTTTCAAATCAGGCTATTTGTTTTCTTGCTATTAAATTGTTTGAATTCCTTATCTATTTTGGATATTAACCCCTTTTCAGATGTGTTGTTTGCAAACATATTCTCCCATTCCACAGGTTGTCTCTTCACTGTGTTGATTGTTTCCTTTGCTGTACAGAAGCTTTTTTGTTTGATGTAATCCCATTTGTCTATTTTCACTTTTGTTTCTGGTACTTTTGTAGTCATATCCAAAATATCATGACCCAGACCAATGTTGTGGATCTTTTACCCTATGTTTCCGTCTAGGAGTTTTACAGTTTACTGTCTTAAATTTAAGTCTTTACTCCATTTTGATTTGATTTTTGTATATGGTATGAGATAAGGGTCTAATTCATTCCTAAGTATTTTACTTTTTCTGTAGCTATTGTAAGTGGGATTGTTTGCTTGATTTCTTTTTTGGGTAGATTGTTGTTAGTGTGTAGAAGCACTGGTTTTTGTATGATGATTTTGTACCCTGCAACTTTACTCAATTCATATATTAGTTCTAACAGTTTTTTGTGGAATCTTTAGGGCTTTCTATATGTAAGATCATGCCATCTCTAAACAGGAATGATTTTACTTCCTTTCCAATTTGAATGTCTCTTATTTCTTTCTTTTGCTTCATTGCTCTGGCTAGGACTTCTATTAATAATAGTACTATGTTGAACAGAAATGGCAAGAGTGTCTCATTCCTGATCTTAGAGGAAAAAATTTCAACTTTTCATCACTGAGTATCATTGTTAATAGCTATGGGTTTGTTCTATACAGTCTTTATTGTGTTGAGGTATATTCCTCTTGTGCCTAGTTTTTTGAGTTTTATAATGAAAGGGTATAGAATTTTGTCATAATTTTTTGCATCTATTGAGATGATCACGTGGTTTTTGTCCTTCATTCTGTTACATTCTGTTAATGTGGTATATTATCACATGTATCAGTTTGCATGGTGGAACCATCCTTGCATCCCTGGGATAAATCCTACTTGATCATGGTGAATGATCCACTTAATGTGCTGTTAAATTTGGTTTACTGGTATTTTGTTGAGATTTTTTGATTCTGTGTTCATTAGGGATATTGGCCTATAATTTTCGTTTCTTATGGTGACCTTGTCTGGCTTTGGTATCAAGGTAATGCTGTCCTCATAAAATGAGTTTGGAAGTATACTTTCTTCCTCAGTTTTGTGGAAGAGTTTCATAAGGATTGGTATTAGTTCTTTAAATGTTTGGTAGAATACAGCAGTGAAGCCATCAGGTCTTGGGGCTTTTTTTGATGTAAGACTTTATTACTAATTCAATCTCCTTACTCATTATTGGTCTGAACATTGAGATTTTCTGTTTCTTCATGATTCATCTTGGCAGGTTGTGTCTAGAAATTTTTCTGTTTTTTCTCGGTTATCCAATTTGTTGGTATATAATTGTTCATAGTAGTCTCCTACATCCTTTGTATTCCTGTGGTGTCAGTTGTAATGTTTCCTCTTTCATTTCTGATTTTATTTGTTTGAGTCCTTTCTGTCTTTCTTTAATCACTTTAGCTAACGGTTTGGCAATTTTGTTTATCTTTTAATTAAAAAAACAACTCTCAGTTTTTTGGGTTTTTTCTTTTTTTGAGACAGGATCTCACTCTGTTGCCTGGGCTAGAGTGCTGTGGTGTCATCATAGCTCACTGCAACCTCAAACTCCTGGGCTCATATGTTCTGATCTTTATAATTTTCTTCTGTCTACCAACTTTGGACTTAGTTTGTTCTTCTTTTTCTACTTCCTTGAGGTATAATGTTAGGTTTTCCATTTAAGATCTTTCTTTTTTTTGGTATAGATGTTTATTGCTGTAAACTTCCCTGTTAGAACTGCTTTTGCTACATCTGATAAGTTTTGGTATGTTGTGTGCCCATTTTCATTTGTCTCAAGATATTTTTAAATTTCCCTTTTGATTTGTCCTTTGACTCATTAATTGTTCAGGAGCATGTTGTTTCATTTCCATGTATTAATATTTGTGAATTTTCTAAAATTCCTCTTGTTATTGATTTTTATTTCCATACCATTGTGGTCAGAAAAGATACTTGTTATGATTTCAATCTTCTTACATTTAAGACTTGTTTTATTGTGTAGTATATGATCTGTCGTGGAGAATGATCCATGTGCTCTTGAGAAAAATGTGTATTCTGCTGCTATTGGATGGAATGTTTTATATATCTGTTAGGTCCTTTTGGTCTAAAGTATAGTTTAAGTTCGATGTTTCCTTATTGATTTTCTGTCTGGGTGATCTGTTCATTGCTGGAAGTCGGGTATTGAGGTTCCCTACTATTACTGCATTGCAGTCTATCTCTCCCTTCAGATGTATTAATATTTGCTTTATATATTTGGGTATTCCAATGTTGGGTACAGATATATTTACAATTGTTATATCCTCTTTTTTAAAAATAGAGATGTGGTCTCACTCTGTCATTCAGGCTGGTGTGCAATGGCACAATCATAGTTCACTGTAGCCTTGAACTCCTGGGCTCAAGTGATCCTCCCACCTCAGCCTCCTGAGTATCTGGGGCTACAGGTGCATACCACTATGCCCAGCTAGTTTTTTAAAAAAAGTTTTTAAACACAGGGTCTCACTATGTTGCCCAGGCTAGTCTCAAACTCCTGGCCTCAAGCAATCCTCCTGCCTCAGCCTCCTGAGTAGCTGAGATTATAGGCATGAGCCATCACACCCAGCTATTTGTTATATCCTCTTGATGAATGAACCCTTTGTCATTATATGATCTTCTTTGTCTCTTTTTACAGTTTTTGACTTAAAGTCTATTTTATCTGATATAAGTTTAGCTACCACTACTCTCTTTTGGTTTTCATTTGCATGGAGTATATTTTTCCATCACTTCACTTTTAGCCTATGTGTCCTGAAGTGAGTCTCTGATAGACAGCATATAGTTTGCATCTTGTCTTTTTATCCATTCAGCCACTCTGAGCCTTTTGATTGGATAATTTAATCTATTTACATTCAAGGTAATTATTAATAGGTAAGGACTTACTACTGCCATTTTGTGAATTGTTTTCTGGTTGTTTTGTAGATCCTTTATTCCTCTTTTGTGATTAGGTGATTTTTCTCTAGTAGTATGCTTTGATTCTCCTTTCTTTTTCTCTCTTGTGTATCTGTTATAGGTTTTTGCTTTGTGGTTCCCAGGAAGTTTACATAAAACATCTTTTAATTGTAACTGGATATTTAAAGCTCATAACAATTTTGATAACATTAAAGAACTCTGCACTTTTACTCCACCTCCACCCCCATCACATTTTATGTTTTGATGTCATAATTTACATCTTTTTATTGTGTATCCCTTAACAAATTATTGTAGATATTATTTTTAATAGTTTTGTCTTTTAACCTTTATGCTAAAGATGTAAGTGATTTACACACCACCATTACAATATTATAGTATTCTGAATTTGACTTACTTTTACCAGTGAGTTTTATACTTTCATATGTTTTGTTTTACTAATTAGAATCCTTTTCTTTCAGCTTGAAGAACTCCCCTTAGCATTTCTTATAAGACGGATCTGGTGTGGATGAACCACCTCAGCTTTTGCTTTCCTGGAAAAGTCTTTATCTAGCCCTCATTTCTGAAGACCAGCTTTGCCAGGTACAGTATTGGTTGGAAGTTGTTTTCCTTCAGCATGTTGAGTATCATCCTACTCTCTCTTGGCCTGTAAGGTCTCTGCTGAGCAATCCACTGCTAGCCTTATTAGAATTCCCATACATATTATTTGCTTCTTTTCTTTAGCTGCTTTCAGGATGCTGTCCTTGTTCTTGATTTTCTTTTTTCAGATGAGGTCTCTCCAAGGTTGGTATTGAACTCCTGGGGTCAAGCAATCCTTCTGCCTCAGCTTCCCAAGTAGCTGGGATTATCAGCACACACATCCATGCCCAGCTTATCCTTGATTTTTGACAGTTTGATTATAATATGTCTTATTGTAGTTTTATTTTAATTTAACCTAATTGGAGAACGTTGACCTTTCTATACCTAGGTATTTATATCTTTCTCCGAATTTGGAAAGTTTTCTGCTATTATTTCTTTTCTTCTTTCTTTTCTTTTTTTTTTTTTTTGAGACACAGTGTCACTTTGTTGCCCAGGCTACAGTGCTGTGGCGTCAGCCTAGTTCACAGCAACCTCAGACTCCTGGGCTCAAGCAATCCTCCTGCCTCAACCTCCCGAGTAGCTGGGACTACAGGTGCACACCACCACACCTGGCTAATTTTTTTCTGTTTTTAGTAGAGACGGGGTCTTGCTCTCGCTCAGGCTGGTCTCGAACTCCTGACCTCAAGCAATCCTCCTGCTGAGGCCTCCCAGAGTGCTAGGATTACAGGTGTGATCCACCACACCTGGCCTCTGCTATTATTTAAGTAAGCCTTCTGTTCCTTTGTCTCTCTCTTCTCTTTCACAAAGTGTATAATTCAAAATTTTGCTCTTTTGATGCTATCCTGTAAATCCCATTAGCTTTCTTAATTCCTTTTCATTCTTTTTTCTTCTCTTATTGTTTATTTTGAAATAACCTGTCTTCAGGTTCACAGATTCTTGCTTCTGCTTGATCAGTTCTGCTGTTAATGCTATATATTCAATTTTTCATTTCATTAATTATGTTTTCCAGCTCCAGAATTTTTGTTTGATTTTTTTTCTTTTGTTTTCTTTCTTTTTTTTTAAGAGATGAAGTTTGCTCTGTTGCCCAGGCTGCAGTGCAGTGGCACAATCATAGCTCACTGCGTCTTCAAACTCCTGGGCTCAAGTGATCCTCCCACCTCAGCCTCCCAAGTAGCTGGGACTACAAGCATGCATCACCATGCCCAACTATTTGATTTTTTTTTTTTTTTTGAGACAGGGTGTCGCTTTGTTGCCCTGGCTAGAGTGAGTGCCGTAGCGTCAGCCTAGCTCACAGCAACCTCAAACTCCTGGGCTTAAGCAATCCTACTGCCTCAGCCTCCCGAGTAGCTGGGACTACAGGCATGTGCCACCATGCCCGGCTAATTTTTTCTATATATATTTTAGTTGGCCAGATAATTTCTTTCTATTTTTAGTAGAGACGGGGTCTCGCTCTTGCTCAGGCTGGTCTCGAACTCCTGACCTCGAGTGATCCACCCTCCTCGGCCTCCCAGAGTGCTAGAATTACAGGCGTGAGCCACCGCGCCCGGCCTGATTTTTTTTTTTTTTTTGAGACAGAGTCTCACTCTGTTGCCCAGGCTAGAGTGCCATGGCATAAGCCTAGCTCACAGCAACCTCAAACTCCTGGGCTCAAGCGATCCTACTGCCTCAGCCGCCCAAGTAGCTGGGACTATAGGCGTTCGCCACCACTCCCAGCTAATTTTTCTATGTGTATTTTAGCTGTCCATATAATTTCTTTCTATTTTTGGTAGAGACGGGGGTCTTGCTCTTGCTCAGGCTGGTCTCGAACTCCTGAGCTCAAACGATCCTCCTGCCTCGGCCTCACAGAGTGCTAGGTTACAGGCATGAGCCACCACGCCCGGCCTGATTTTTTTAATAATTTCAATTTCTCTGTTAAATTTCTCATTTTAGTCATTTATTTTTTTCTTGATATCATTGGATTGTTTCTTTGTGCTTTCTTGAAGTTTGCTGAGCTTTCTTAAAATAATTATTTTGAATTCTTTGTAAGCCAGTTCATAAATCTCCTCTTTGGGGTTGGTTACTAATGTTTTATTTTGTTCCTTTGTTGGTGTTGTGTTTCCCTGATTGTTTTTGATCCTTGTGGCTATGTATTGGTGTCTGCATATTTGAAGAAATAGAGACTTATTCTAGTCTTTGCAGACTGGCTTTGGGAAAGCCCTTCACCAGTCAGTCTGTCCAGAGATTCTGGCCCCAGCCATCTGGCATGGTCTGTGGGTGGGCTTGCTGATATAGTCCTCAGGCAGGCTAGTCTGGCTCCTGGGTCAGGAGGCGGGTGGACCTCATGTCTTGGGTCCACAGGGCTTGGCCTGGAGCCAGGTGAACCTAGCGATTGGTTATGTGGGGGGTGGGCCTGGAGCCCGAGTTCACAAGGGCATATTTGGATCCTGTATCCATGGGGGCTAGCCCCATGTCTAGGTCTACATGGTGCTGGGGAAGGCCTGGAGCTTGAATCCAGGGTGTCAAGCCTCAGTTCTGCATCCACAGGGCTGGCCTGGATTCTGGGTCTGCAGGGGTGGTCTCAGAGGCTTGGTGGCATGGGCGCCAGTTGTCTACTGGGATGGACCTGGACCCTGGGTCTGTGGGAGCTGGCCTGGTACTGACTTGGGCCCAGACACTAAGTATGCTAGGCAGGCCTAGAACCTAAAGCAGTGGGGTATTGTCCGGCTCTTGGGCAAACCTGGAGGCTCAGTCTGCAGGTACCAGCCTGAAGTCTTGGGCCATGGGTGCCTGCCCAGCACTGGGTTTTACTGGGGTAGGCCTGGTGTTGGGGTCTAAGGGAAAGTCCGCTGCTCATTTCCCTCTTCTTCCCTGAAGAAAGAGTATCTCTCTTCCTACTGTTCTGCCTGGGGTTGCAGGGGAGGTAACACAGGTAATATAAAACTGTCCTTCCTATCCTCTTCAATGTGTCTTTTCTTATTTCTGTGCCATACCCAGGTGCTGTAATCTGTCACCTGGTTTCCTTAGCCCTTGTGAAGTATTTTCGTGCATGGATAGTTGTTCAAATTGATGTTTCTGCGGGGGGACAAGCACTGGAAAGTCCTATTCTGCCATCTCGCTGACGTCTGGACTCCTAAGGTTTGTTGTTGTTTGGTTTTGTTTTTGTCGCTATTGTTGTAGTTATTTTTCTTGTTGCTGTTTATTTGTTTTGTGACCTTTCTGGACTAATTTGGTGGATTCTATATTCCCTGCATTATGTGGCCCCTGAGTTGTCTACTAGCCTTTTTCTTTTTTAAAAAAAGTTCTTCTGGCCGGGCGCGGTGGCTCACGCCTGTAATCCTAGCTCTGGGAGGCCGAGGCGGGTGGATCGCTCGAGGTCAGGAGTTCGAGACCAGCCTGAGCAAGAGTGAGACCCCGTCTCTACTAAAAATAGAAAGAAATTATCTGGCCAACTAAAAATATATATACAAAAAAATTAGCCGGGCATGGTGGCTCATGCCTGTAGTCCCAGCTACTCGGGAGGCTGAGGCAGTAGGATCGCTTAAGCCCAGGAGTCTGAGGTTGCTGTGAGCTAGGCTGATGCCACGGCACTCACTCTAGCCTGGGCAACAAAGTGAGACTCTGTCTCAAAAAAATAAAATAAAATAAAATAAATAAATAAATAAATAAAAATAAAAAAAGTTCTTCTTTTTATTTTTAAATCTGGGTTCCTAAGGGTCACACCTGGGTAAATATAATTTGCTGGTCAGCCAATAATACATGCCTTACCTATATGTCTTCCACCCTTTGCCAAGAGGATGTGTGTGAGAAAGCATGCCTTCAAACTCCAGCCAGGCAGAGCCTTAGCTTTCACTTTCTGCTTACACAGGGCCTCATAGTGACACAGAGGTAAGTGACTTGGGCCTTCTCCTTTCCAGGCTCTTTCCTGGGCATGCACATAGCCTTGAGTATGTGCACAGCCTTTTAGATCCCTAGGAATATGTCAGAGCTTTTCAACGTTCCCTGTGGTTGTCTTGTCTCATTCTCCAGGATTTCCTTTTAAATTTCCAAAGTGGTCAGATTTCTCTGTTGCCTGGAATTTGGTCACCTTTTGGATACTGCACCACTGAGCTGAGGAGGGGCAGGGAGGGAGATGGGAATAGCCACAAATAAAATATCATGGACTGTATTGTCTTGCCAAGCTTCAGTTAGTTTCTCTTGGATAGATGATTTTTACTTTATTCTGTGGCTTTGTTTACTTGCCAGTGTTCTAAAATGGTTGATTTTAGTTGGTTTGCCCATATTTTCATTGTTTTAGAGGGAAAATGAGTTCCCTGAAGTCCTTGCTCTGCCATTCCACCAGTCTTCTATTGCTCCTATTTAAAAAACTGTTTTTAACCCTCTTCATTCCCCATGCCCTTGCAGTTATGACTTTATTTCTTAATTCCCCTAACAGCAAAACTCTCCAGAAGAGTTATTCCTCACTTTCTTCTATTCTTTTGGTCACACAACATATGTTAGATATATGATAAAAGAATATATACATTATACACACACGTTATGAAGATAATAACACAATGAAATCCAGGAACTCACAACCCCACCCGAGAACATTAATGATAGCATCTACCCATTTTCTGTTCCGTTCCCCACCACCACCAAAATTACTACTCTCTTAAGTCTTGTGTTTAACATTCACTTGCTCTTTTTGATGTATGAGATCTTTTTCATGTTTGTGAGGATGTTTAACCAATACATTGTTTATTTGGCTTGGTTGTGAGCTTTGTAAAAATAGCATCATACTGTATGTGGTCTTCTGTGACTTACTTTTCTCACTCAGTGGTATGTTTTTAAGATTCACCTATGTTGTTGCATGTAGCTGTAGTTTGTTCAATATTGCTGTACAATATTTCCTTGCGTGATCATAAAATAAATTATCCATTTATCTGTTATTGGACATTTGGGTCATTTCCAGCTTTATTGCTCTTATGAACGGTGCTACTAGGAACATTCTTCTACATGCCACCTGGGACACGTACACACCCATTTTTCTAAAGTGTATACCCAGGAATAGAATTCTGGCTAACAGTACATGTGAAAGTCCAGCTTGAGGATTATGCCAAACTGTATTCTAAACTGATGGTACCAATTTACACTCCTTTCAGCAATGTATAAGAGATCCCATTGTTCCACACCCTCATACACTTTATATTGTCCCACTTCTTCATTTTTGTCATTATAGTGAGTGTAAAATGATAATTTCACTGTGGATTCATTAGCATTTTCCCAGTCATCAATGTGGTTGAGCATCTTTGCATGGTTCTTAGCCCCACATGTTTCCTCTTCTATGAAAGGACTATAATAATAATATCTGTTGCCCATTTAAAAATTTTTTACAATCATTTTTAATGGTTTGTAGAAGTTCTTTAACTATTTTGGATACTCATCATTTGTCAGTTGTATGTGGTGAATATCTTCTTCCAGTTGGAGCTTTTTTTCTTTATGGTGTCTTTACATGAGCAGAAATTCTTATTTTTAATTGAGTTGAACAAATTAATGTTTTCTCTATTATAGCTGGCAATTTTTTGTCTCATTTTCCCTAACCTACAGTCATAAACATATTCTTTATTTTCTCTAATAAAAGTTTAAAAGTTTACCTTTCACATTTAAGTCCTTAATCCAACTGGAATTGGGTTTTGTGTGGTATAAGGCAGGGAGCTGGTTCCACTGGTTTTCACGTAGCTATAGCATAATGATCTGAAGCTCCATCTCTGGAACATCGAAGTTCCATGTCTGTATAGGTCTGTTTGTGGGCTCCCTTTGCTACTGGCCAACTTTTTGTCCCTGAACCAGTACCATACCACCTGAATTACTTTACCCTCATTATAAATCTTGATATTTGATAAAGCAAAACCTTCCCATCTTATTTTTCTTCAAGAGTATCATGTATTCTTGGCCTTTTGTTTTTTGAGATACATTGCAGAATCAGCTTGTCATGTTCTATAAAAATTTTGGAATTGCAATGACTCTATAGATCAGTTTGAAGAAGTGATACATTTATGGTATTGAGTCTTCCTACCTATGAACATGATATATCCCTCAATAAATTATTGAATGTCCTTTGGCAGAGCATTATAATTTTCTGCATAAGGTCTTGCATATCTTGTGTTAGATTTGTTTCTTGATACTTTATTGGTTTGCTGGTATTATAAATGGGATCTTTTAATTTAATGTGTTTTTATCTCTTTTACAGGTATGTAGAAATGAAGTTGGTTTTAGTATATTAGTATTATAACCATTTGCCTTATTAAACTTACTATTTTTAAGCAAGCTTTTTATTTTGGAATAATTTTAGATTTACAGAAAAGTTAGTAAAGAGATAGTACAGAGAGTTCCTGTATATTCCTCACCATAGTACGCTTATCAAACTAAGAAAGCAACATTGTTTTATTACTATTAACTAAGTGTCAGACTTTACACGGATTTATCAGTTTTCCCACTAATGTCCTTTTTCTGTTCTAGGATCCAATTCAAAATACCATATTGCATTTAGTTGTCATGTCTCCTTAGTGTCCTCTGGTCTATGACATTTTCTCAGTCTGCCCTCTTTTTTTATCACCTTAACAGTTTTGAGAAATACTGTAGAATGTCCCTCTATTTATATTTGTCTAAAGTTTTTCTCATAATTAGACTGGCATTGTTTCTGGAAAGAACACCGAGTTTAAATGCCTTTCTCATCACATCATCTCTGGGGGCACATGGTACCCACATGATGTACCCGGTGATGTAAACCTTCATCCCTTGGTTAAGGTGGTGTTTGTCAGGTTTCTCCAGTGGAAAGTTGCTCTTTTTCCCTTTTCATACTCTGTGCTTTGGAAGACTCTAGCCCACCCTCAAGGAGAGGGGGAGGAATTAAGCTACAGCTCCCGGAAGAGTGTGTATATATATATTATTCGAAACTCTTCTGTAAAGAAGATTTGGCTCTTATACTTTATTTATTTATTATTTATTCAGTCACTTGTTTAGATCAGCATGAGCTCCTGTATATTAATTTAATAATTTGTGTTATAAATCCAATGCTGTGTTCTTTGTTTTGTTGGTCAAATTGTTCCAGCTTTGGCCACTGGGGGCTCTTTCAGGTTGGTGCCTGGGTCCCTTTGCCACACTCCCATCGTTTGTTTTTGAGCACTTCTTTACTTTCTAGCACTGTAAAATGCTCCAGATTCATCTTGTATTTTCCTGCCCTAGGCCTAGAATCAGCCATTTCTCCAAGGAGCCCTGGTTCCTTTTAAGTTGTCTGTATATCCTATGTTTTCTATATTGACAACCGTATCATCTACAAATAAAGATAGTTTTGTTTTTTCCTTTCCAATCTTTATGCCTTTAACTTATTTCTCTTGCCTTACTGAGACGGCCAGGACATCCAGTACAGTGTTGAATAGCAAAGGTGATAGTGGGCATCTGTGTCTTGTTGTGTCTTTTAGAGGCAACACTGCTAACTTTTCCCCGTTAAGAATGATACTGTATTTGTTATAGATTTCTACAGGTTTTCTCAGGTTAAGCAAGTTCCACCCTATTACTCTATGCTAAGACGTTTCTATTATTTTTTTAAACCATGAAAGGGTATTGAATTTTGTATCAGATGCCTTTTCTATTTCTGAGGATGATTGTATCTTTTTTTTCCTCCAATAATCTGATAATGTGGTAAATGACACAGATTTCCTTCATATTAGACCACCTTTGCATTTCTTGTGTAAACACAATTTGGTCATGGTCTTTTATTTTTTATGGAGTGTTGGATTTGGGTTGGTAATATTTTGTTTAGGATCTTTGCATCTGTGTCCATGAATGAAATTGGTCTTTAATTTTTCTTTCTTATCCTGTCCTTATTTGCTTTTGGCATTAAGGTTCTGCTGGTATCATAGAATGGGTCAGAGAGTATTCCCTCTTTTACAAAATTCTGGAAGATGCCATATGACTTTGGAATGATCTGTTTGGTAGATCTCTCCTGTAAAACCATCTTGGTCTGGTGTTTTCCTTTATAATATTGAGTTAATATTAAACTTCTAAATCAAAATCTTTTTAGAATTTTAAATGAGAAACTTGAAATTTGCTTCCATAGCATATTTATTTTATATAAGGTTTTATACTTGAAATAGCTACACACAAATCCTAACCAAGACTTTTTAATGCTGTGTTCTTCAAATTCTTAACAATCACCATCAATAAAAATCTTTCTTTGTATAAGTAAGTAATAAAATATTGAAACTAATTTTTAAATTGTTCAAAAATGTTTAACAATTGAAATTATATCTAACAACTTTTTGTTTCACTGACAAATATATTGTTAAAATTTCTTGTGATAATGTGAGTAGATTTCAAATCCAGTTGAACGCTTTCATTATTAACTATTTCAAAATAATGATGAAGCTCTTATTTGCAGAACATACATCATTATTAGAACCATCACCCTGCAGCTAGCTTGGACACCATTAAAAGGGTTCATCAGCTACAAACGGATAGAAGTATCTGATATTCGTGAAGACGGAGTTTCGGGGCTTCTACCTGGAGCTAGATCCTCCAGAAGCCCCTGCTTGGCCTACCTGCACCCAGCCCCATCCCAACCAGTCACAACTTGAGCCGTGTGTGGTATTTCTTGGAAACTGGAACACTGACTCCTCCAGCAGGTCCACAGGCCCCTTGTCCTCAATAAGCAGAAGACTACAGAAGCTGTCTACTGAAGAGACTGTCCAAGTGATAGAGCACCTCTTGGCCCTCTTGGCTTAGCACATTTACAGAGCAGTAACTGAGCGCTGGATGCTACTTATTTGTGCTCACCACCTGCAGGGACTGTAGAGGGATTTGTCAGACCTCACTTTACTAAGGGCTACCCTCTGAGGATCTCTAGAGAAGGCTGCCCCTAGAGAGAGGTGGCCTGCCTAGGGTCTCCACTGCCTCAGGTCCTACCTGGACACCTCTAGGGCTAAGAGGATCAAACCTCTTCACTTACCTGTAATCCTCATACTAACTGGAATACTCTGCCTATTTTTTGTTTGTTTGTTCTTTTGGTGGGAAGAGTTTTAACTACCACTTCAATCCCTTTAATAGTTATAGGACTATTGAGGATTTCTTTTTCTTCTTGAGTTTTCAGTAAGATATGGTTTTCTAGGAATTGGTCCATTTTGTCTACGTTTTCAAATTCATTGGCATAAAGTTTCCTTATTTTTTTATTCTCTGGTGTGTATAATCTGTAGCTATGTCTCCTTTTTCATTGGTGATATTGGTTATTTGTGCCTTCTCACTTTTTTTCTTGATCAATCTCTCCAGAGGTTTGTCTATTTTATTGGTCTTTTCAAAGAACCAACTTTTGGCTTTGTTGCTCCTCTCTATTGTGTCTTTGTTTTCTATTTCTTTAATTTCTGCTCTTATCTTTTTTGATCTCCTTCCTTCCACATTTTTTGGGTTTATTCTATTGTTCTTTTTCTAAATTTCTTAAATTGGACATCGAGCTCATTAATTTTCAGTCTTGCTTGTTTTCTAATTTGTGCATTTAAGGATATGAATTTCCCTCTAAATACTGCTTTTCTACAAGTTCAGCTATGCAGTATTTTCATTATTGTTCAGTTTCAAGTACTTCAACATTTCCATCATGGTTACTTCTTTGACTTGTGAGTTATGTAGAAATGTGTTTTTAAATTTCCAAATGTTTGGGGATTTTAAAATTTATCTCTTTGTTATTAAAATCTATCTTAATTGTATTATGGTCTGAGGATGTGGTCTGTGTGATAACAACTCTTTGAAATTTATTTATACTTGTTTTATGGCTTAGTATGTGATCAATATTTTGAATGCTTCCCATGTGCTTTATAAGAATAAGTTATAATAATATGTGTTCTCTAATTGTTGAGTACAAAGTTCTACATGTCTATTATCAAGTTTGTTAACTGTGTTGTTAAAATTTATTTATTTATACTGACTTCTTTTTGTTATGATCTACCAATAATTGAAAGAAGTGTGTTAATAGTCAACTATGGTAGTGGATTTGTCAATTTCTCCTTTTAATTCTATTTCTTTTTTTTTTTTTTTGCTTTATATATTTTGAGGGTATTTTATTAGGAATATCCAAATTAAGCATTGTTATATATTCCTAGTAAACATGTAACGACCTTCTCTATTACTGATAATGCAATTTTCCTTGAAAATTTTCCTTATTGTTTCTTGTATTAATATAGTAATGCAAGTCTTTCTTGTTAGGATTTGTGTGGTATATAATTGTCCATCCTTTTACTTTTGAGCATTTTCATGCCTTTATTCTT
Organism: Lemur catta; assembly: GCF_020740605.2. NCBI lineage: Eukaryota > Metazoa > Chordata > Mammalia > Primates > Lemuridae > Lemur > Lemur catta. The sequence goes on along the minus strand of NC_059155.1, from coordinate 55,798,777 downwards.
TAATTATATCTCTTAGAAACAACATGTAGCTGTTAAAAATCTAATCTGATGTTCTTTTAATTGGCAAATTTAGTCTGTTTACATTTACTGTGATATATTTGGATTTGTTTCTACCATATTTTTTCATTTCTATTTTCCACCACCACCTTTATATGCTTCATTTTCTCTTTTCTCACCTGCTTTTTTAGTTTTGGGATTTGTTTTCTTATTTGATTTTTTCCTCCCTACTTTTGGATTTCTTTTTCTTTTCTTTCTGTGATTATCCCTCAAATATTTCTATGTATGTTTAACTTATACAGCCTAAAGTTAAGCAGTATTTTAACCCCCCTCTTGAAGAATTCAGGAAGCTTAGAAACGTCAACTCTAGTCATTTCTCTCATGACCACATAGTATTGTTTTCAGATATGTCAGTTTCTTCCTGTTTTTTTCTAACCTCACAATTATACACCATTATCAGTATTATTTTATATAGACAGTGTTTGGACTAAAATGCATACATTCTTTTATCTCAGACCATCCTTCTAGGACCATTTCCTTTCATTATGAATATAGTGTTTAAATGTTCTTTTAGCATACATCTCTTGGTGTTAAATTCTCCCAGTCTTTGTTATATGTAAACGTCTCTATTATACCCTCATTCTTAAAACACAGTTTGTTACAGATATTTTCACTCAACACTTAGAATTTATGATTCCATTCTCTTTTGGCTTTGAGAAGTCTGCTTTATTGCTGTTAAGAAGTCTGCTATCAGAGTAATTGTTGGTTTGTTGTTGTGTGTGTGTGTGTTTTTTTTTACTGGAATGTGCAAGGGATCATGCAGTTTTATTCTAACATGTTTAGGCATGTATTTCTTTTTTATTTATTCTACTTTGGAAATGTGCTTCATGGCTCAGTGGATTCATGGTTTTCAAATTTTCTGAAAAATTCTCAACCATTATCTCTTCAAATATTGCCTTTCTTTCATTTTTTCTTTCTCAGAATACAGTTAGTCATATTTTGGACCTCCTCATTCTATCTTCCATATCTCATAAGATCTCTGATATTTTATATCTCCTTGTCTTTCTGCATTTCATTCTAGGTAATTTCTTCAGATACATCTTTCAGCTTACTGATTTTTCAGCCATGTCTAATCTGCTCTTTAATCTGTCCATTGAGTTTTTAATTTCAAAAATTGTATTTTCCATTTGTACGAGCCTCATATATTTTACTTTCTAATCTGCTTAGTCATCCCTAATAGTCTCTTGTTGCTTGGTCATCTTTGTGATTACATCTATTCTTTAAACATTTTATACAATTTTTGTTCAACCAGTGGTCACTGTTTGCATGAGTATGACATTGTAAATCTTGTTCACATCTAAACCATATGGTACATACTAATTACATATCCTTCCTTGAATAACTTTTTGTTTTCCTAGGAGCTAATAATTATCTGTTTTGTTTCTTGTTGCTTAGTGTTCTAGTACCTATTACTACTTATTCTCTGAAATTCTTTTTAAAATCCAAATCAGATCATGTCCTTCCTCTACTCAGACTACTCCCATGGCTCTCATTTCCCTCAGAACAAAAGCCAAAGCCCTCACCATGGCCCATAAGTTCCTACCTAATCTGGTTCCCTTTACCTCTCTGACCTCATCTTCTACCACTCTCTCTATCACTCACGTGTCTCCAACCACACTGGCCTCCTTGCTGTTCTCCAAGCATGCTAAGTCCCCTCCCTATTCAGGGCCTTTGTATTTGCTCCTCACTGAAGAACACCCTTCCTCCCAAATAATCTGATGATGTTCCCTCGTACTTCCGGTATGCTCAAATGTCGTCTCCCTAGAGAAGTATTTCCTGATCAGTATATCTAAGATAGCCCCACTTCACCTGCATTTTCTATCCCTTTCTTCTACTTTATGTGTTATGTTTTTCTACAAAGCACTGATCACACCTGATATATTTTATATTTCCTTATTGTGGTTAGCGTTTGTCTCTCCCCAGTAGACTGTAAGCTCCACAAAGCAGGGACTTCTGTTTTGTTCACTGCTGTATCCCCAGTGCCAAAAAGAACAGTGCATAGTAATATTTAGTAGTCAATAAATATTTGTGGAATAAACTTAATGAATGAATGAATGACTTAATTGATTAATGCAAAGGATAGAAAAAGAAATGCCTTGAGGAGTAGGCTGGGCACAAAGGCCTTTAATGCCAAGCTAAGGAGCTTGGATGTCATTGTTCAGAAGGGCGGGAGCTGTGAAGAAGCTGTGAGGTGAAGATAGCTCCTGGGTTCTTTTGGGAAGCAAGTTCTCATTTGGGGGGTAGTGGCAAAGCTCCGTGTTCTCTGTGACTGGCTGTATACCCTAGGGCTCCTGAAGGTGGGCCTTCCTCTCTCTCAAACAGCCCCAAACTGTTGTGTTGTCATGACCACCTGTTACTTGGTGGAAAACAGCCCCCACTCTCACAAGGCATTGTGATCCTACCTAGTGTCAGGATTGCCATGCCCAGTGTCCCCCTTTCTCTTGCCCTGTGAAGAACTGTTTCTTGGTCCCCACGGCAAGCAGATCACTCCTATTAGACTTTCTCTGTGGTACTGGGGAGGGAGGGGACAGCGAGAAGCTGGTACAATGCCAGGCACATAGTAAGTGTTATAATGAAGAACACCACAGGAAGGTAAATTTCAGCTTAAAAAGACTTATTTCCATTGTCAAGGTGGCAGCAGGCTGTGTGGGGTTTTAGTCCTGACTTTGCCCCCAGCCCTACTAGGAATTAGCCTGGCTCTAAGTGTTTCTGCCTTTCCATGACTCTTTGGATACTAATTCTGTTGTCTAATGTGTGACCTACTCCTCTGGGGTTTTTTGTCAACCACTAATTTCACCAGAATGCCATCAACATACACAGAGCCCTGTGGCACGCCACTAGAGACCCCCCTCTCCAGGCCAACATCAATTCATTGATCATTATCACACTGGGTTTAACCATCCCACTAGTTATAAGTTCAGTTGAGCAAAGTTTAACTGACTACCTACTATGTGTCAGGCTTCCTGCTCTATACTGAAGACACAGAGATGAATGAGGTGTGCTCCCAGACACAGATCCATAATTGCAGGGCACTGTGGTCAGTGCAGTAACAGTGGTGGGCAGAATAAACTGTGAGAGGCCCTAAGGAACACACAACCTAGCTCAGAGGACCAGGGAAGGTTTCTTTTTTTCTTTTCTTTTTTTTAAAATTTGAGACAGAGTCTCACTCTCTTGCCCGGGCTAGAGTGAGTGCTGTGGTGTCAGCCTAGCTCACAGCAACCTCAAACTCCTGGGCTCAAGTGATCCTCCTGCCTCAGCCTCCCGAGTAGCTGGGACTACAGGCATGCGCCACCATGCCCAGCTAATTTTTTCTATATATATTTTTAGTTGTCCAGCTAATTTCTTTCTATTTTTAGTAGATATGGAGTCTCACTCTTGCTCAGGCTGGTCTCGAACTCCTGAGCTCAAACGATCCACCCGCCTCGGCCTCCCAGAGTGCTAGGATTACAGGCATGAGCCACCGCGCCCGGCGCAGGGAAGGTTTTTTGAAAGAGATGGCATATGAACTGAATCTTAAAAGATGAGTATGAATCTTCTAGAATCTAGATGATTAACAAAGGGAAGAGAGGGCAATCCAGGCAAAGGGTACAACATGGGCAAAGGCCCAAACATGGGTAGCATCACGGTGTGTACCAACCTGCCTACCTAACTACACTCACAGTTCACCTGTCTTCCCATGAGGCCATCCTAGGAGACTTTGACACATACCAAAATTTAGACATAAGGAGTCTGTGGCCTCCTCTGGCATGCTAATCTGGTAGCTATTCTGAAAGTTATTGAAAAGTTGATCTGATGTGACTGTCATGAGCTTGTCCACACCAGGTTCCAGTGTCCCTAGCTTCCTTGTCTAGACCATGGGGTTTATGTGACCTGCTTCCTCTAGACCTGCCCTGGGGTGGAGGTCACTCCCACTGTCCTGGAGGTTGTGTGGTCTCCCTCAGCTCCATGTGTGCAGAGACTGTGAAGAGGAGTTTTTCTGACTCCTGACACTGGCCGTAGAGTAGAAACCCTCATCTTTGAAGGAATGTACAGGGCTTGTCCATCTTGTCCTCAGATATTGGGGTTCATCTCCCCTTGGGCTTTATTCATACCCTTACTAACCCAGGAAAAGTAGGTCATGGAGTCTGGCAGGCCCACTGGCAAAGCGTGGAACCCCCACGTCTTGGTTGTGTGACCTTAGCCAAGTTACCTATTCTCTCTGAGCATCAGTTTCCTTATCAGTAAAAGGAGCTGATGCCTACCTGGGACAGTCATTGTGGGCGTTAGAGCATATGTAAAGTACCTGGCACCTGGCCGCCATTATTGAACACCTACTACTATCAATATTAAAGGGAGGACACCATAGTGGTTAAGAGCATGAGCTGTAGATCTGGACCAACCTGGATTGGTTTTTTTGATATTTTTTTTTTGTAGACAGAGTCTTGCTCTGTTGCCTGGGCTAGAGTGCTCTGGCATCAGCCTGGCTCACAGCAACCTCAAACTCCTGGGCTCAAGTGATCCACCTGCCTCAGCCTCCCAAGTAGTTGGGACTACAAGCAAAAGCCACCACGCCTGGCTAATTTTTTCTATTTGTAGTAGAGACGGGGGTCTCGCTCTTGCTCAGGCTGGTCTCGAACCCCTGGCCTCAAACAATTCTCCTGCCTCAGCCTCCCAGAGTGCTGGGACTACAGGCGTGAGCCACCAGGCCGGGCCTCCAGCCTGGATTTGGATTGCAGCTCACCTAGTTAACCAGCATTGTGACCTTGGGCAAGTATCTTTTGTAAAGTGAGGTTAATGTACCTAGCTCAGAGACTTTTGTGTATGATTATAGCAGTATATAATATGCAAGGTGGGGGCCTTCACAGACCCCAGGCCCCTCCCCAACCTGCCCTCCTGGGAGACCTCCTCCTTCCCCTGGGGACTACCCCTTTCTCAGCCTCCTCTTCTTTCTAAGGCTGTCAAAGAGGACCAACCTGTCCCCTCAGAGTCACAGGGCCACCTTCTTAGAATTTGCTAATGTTAAACCATTCCTGCATTTCTGGAATTAAACCCAACATTTTCATGTTATATTAAATCTTATTCATCCTGAATTTGGTTTGTTAATAAATTGCTTAGGATTTTTGCATCTTTAGCCGCGTACTGTATTTGTCTTGTTGAGGTTATAGTGATCTCATCCAATAAAGAGTTTTCTAAGAATTGGCCGGGCGCAGTGGCTCACGCCTGTAATCCTAGCACTCTGGGAGGCCGAGGCAGGAGGATTGTGTGAGCTCAGGAGTTCGAGACCAGCCTGAGCAAGAGCGAGACCCTGTCTCTACTAAAAATAGAAAGAAATTATATGGGCAGCTAAAAATATATATAGAAAAATTAGCCGGGCATGGTGGCACATGCCTGTAGTCCCAGCTACTCGGGAGGCTGAGGCAGGAGGATCGCTTGAGCCCAGAAGTTTGAGGTTGCTGTGAGCTAGGCTGACACCACGGCTCTCTAGCCTGGGCAACAGAGTGAGACTCTGTCTCAAAAAAAAAAAAAAAACAAAAGTTTTCTAGGAATTGGTCCAATTCCTAGAATTTGAAATCTAAGTTTTCAAATTAAGTATATTCTCTTATTTTTAAATTTTTGCTATATCTTTTACATTGTTCATATTAATTATACCTTTTCTCTTTTTTTTCTTATTAGTCCCTCCAGAGATTTTTTGGTGGTTAGCCTTCAAATTTTACCATACATATTTAACCTAAAATCTAAAGTTAAACATCATCATAATCCCCACCCAAACAATTCAAGGACTTTAGAAGATCCTTTAGTGTGAATCACTTAATAGGAAACTCTTAGTCTGTGTTTATCTATAAATGACTTTTTTCTTTTTGAATGACAGGTTTGCCGGGTACCCAATTCTAAATTACCTTTTTTTCCTCTTAACGCTTAGAAAATAATGTAGCACTCTCTTCAGGTTTCTATTATTACTGTTGCAAAGTCTGCTGCCACTTTAATTGTTTTTGGTAGGTGTTCTTTTTCTCTGGCTGCTTTGAAGAGATCCTCCTTTGATGCTTGACTAGAGCTTTTTTGCTGCTGTTCTCTGAATGTTCCATTTTACAGCTTCCTGATCTTCTTCACGAATGCAATATTTTTTCTTGTCACTCTGAGGACAGTAAATAATACTGTCTTTTTAAAAAGTTTTCTCCCTGCATAGTTTTTGTTTCCAAATGTGTATATTGGGAGTCAGCAGCAGTGAGAAACTCTGACTGACACCAGATTTGGCCAAAGGCACCACAGATACCAAAGGCATGACCTATTCTGAAGCCTTAGGGACAATTTGTACAGATGGGGGGGGCAGGGGGGGGCCTTTCTACTAGTGTGCATGCATGGGTCAATGCCACAGTTCTGTCACTTGAGGGCGTTGTAGTGCAGTGGACTCTGGAGCCAGACGGCCTGGGTTCAAATCCCAGAGCTGGTCAAGTCACTTCACCTCTATCTCTAGTTTCTTCTTCTGTAAAAATGGGGATAACAATAGTATGTACTTCGTAGAGTTATTGAGGGTATTAAATGAGCTAATATATATAAAGTGTTTGGAATAGTGCCTGGCATGTAGTAAGCACTGTATATGTGTTTGCTATTACTGCCATTATTACTTTTGTAATAATTACTAATTACTTACCAATATTACTGTCAGATTGAAGGGAGGAGAAGAGCTTCTATGGTACAATGGGGAAAGCAGAGTATGTCCTGCCCTGTGTGTTTCCCCAATATCTTGGAATCAAAAGCCATTCACAAAAAGCCAAAGATCAGGAATTTGAAGGGGCTATTGAGGCACCTTAGGGTGTGGGATATCAAGTTAAGTAGGTCATCTGAATGGGACAGGATTCTTCAGTGGGAAAACGGGAAGCAGTGCTTAAGGCTGGGTCCTTTGGAGAGGGGACCTGTGTTGGATATTTCCTCGTTGGAGCGGAGTAATACCAAATGGAGGAGCAGTGACAGAGGGATAACCTAGGATAGGGGAACTTCCTCAGTGTTTAATCATGCTTTTCTCTTAGGAACTAACCTGTCAAGTACTGAGAGGCTTTAAAGGGTGAGATGGCTCTTCAGGTTGGGAAGGACACCTCTGTTAAGGGCAAGGCTGCTGCCAGGAGTTGATTCACATTCTCAGAGGTAGGATCGACCAGATCAAAAATGCTTTCCAGTCTTTGTTCTAAATTCTCTTGGGCACTCCCTAAATTTGGAAAAAGTCTCAGTCTCAGTAACCATCCCAGATATAGTCTATATGAACAGAAAGGTGAGTCGTACTGAAAATAGGTGCTTGGTGGGGAGGCAAAATTAAGGAACCATTAGTGTTAAAAGTAAAAGTTCAAGAGATATAAAAATTCTAAACAAAATTTTATCAAATCCAATCCAACAATGTATTAAAAGAATAATATATCATAACCAGCTGGGCATGGTGGTTTGTGCCTGTAGTCCCAGAAGCTCGGGGTGTGGGGTGGGAGGATCTCTTGAGCCCAGGAGTTCGAGACCAGCCTGGGCAACATAGCAAGACCCCATCTCTAAAAAATATATATATACACACACACACACACACACACACACACATACATACATACATATGACATATATATATCATAACCAAGTGGGGTTTATCCCAGGAATTCAGGCTTAATTTAACATTAGAAAATCAATCAATGCAATTCACCTTATCAGTAAACCAAAAAAGAATCATTGCAGTAAACTCAGAAAAATCATTTGACAAAATTCAGCATCTGTTCCTCATTTTAAAAAGCAAAAACCATAAAACCTCTTGGCAAACTAGAAATAGAAGGGAACATCTTCAACATGATGTTGGGCATCTACCAAAAAAAAAAAAAAACATAGTTAGCATGATATTTTGTGATGAAAGATTCAATGCTTTTCCCCCACAATCAAGAACAAGACAAGGATGTCCACTCTCACCGCTTCTATTTATTTATTTATTTTTGAGACAGAGTCTCCACTCTGTTGCCCGGGCTAGAGTGCTGTAGCGTCAGCCTAGCTCACAGCAACCTCAAACTCCTGGGCTCAAGCAATCCTTCTGCCTCAGCCTCCCAAGTAGCTGGGACTACAGGCATGAGCCACCATGGCCGGATAATTTTTTCTATATATTTTTAGTTGTCCAGCTAATTTCTTTCTATTTTTTTTTAGTAGAGATGGGGTCTTGCTCTTGCTCAGGCTGGTCTCGAACTCCTGAGCTCAAATGGTCCGCCCGCCTCGGCCTCCCAAGTGCTAGGATTACAGGCGTGAGCCACCGCGCCCGGCTCACCACTTCTATTTAACATCGTACTGTTAAATAGTACAATGCAATCAGTGCAATCAAGCAAGAAAAAGGAATAAAAGGCATCCAGATTGGAAAGGAAGAAGTAAAACTATATTTACAGACAACATAATAGTCTATGTAGAAAACCCAGTGGAATCTATTGGGGAAAAACAAACCCTATTATAACTAGTAAGTGAGTCCAGCAAGTTGCAGGATGTAAGATCAATATACAAAAACCAATTATATCCATATACTAGCAATGAACAATTGGACATAGAAAATTTTTAAATACCATTTACAATAATGTCTAAAAACATGACTTAGGAATACATCTGACAAAAGCGTGAAATACCTATACACCTATGTTGCTGAGAAAAAGAGGAGCAAAATAAATGGAAAACTTAGCATTCATGGGTCGGAAAACACAGTATTGTTGTGATATCAGTTCTCCCGAAATTGATCTATAGGTTCAGTGTAATCCCTATAAAAATCTCAGCAGGCTTTTTTACAGAAGTTGACAAGCTTATCCAAAAATTCACATGGAAAGGCATTACAGAGAGTAGACACTCCGGTTGGGGGCCAGCCTTCCCGCAGGATTAGGACTACCAACGGAGCCTGCACGGAGAGGAAGAACAGTGGAGGGGCCTCCAGCTGCGAACAGGTCCACAAAGGATGTGAACAAGGAAATCCTGAAGTGGAAAACCCGCAAAGCTAACAGGCATAAGAAAAGATGTTCAAATATATTAGTTATCAGAAAAGCATAAAATAAAACTATTAATACAATGAGATTTTACCTTATATCTCATGCAAATTTCTTTTTTGTTTTGTTTTGTTTTGTTTTTCTTTTTTTTTTTTTTTTGAGACAGAGTCTCACTCTCTTGCCCGGGCTAGAGTGAGTGCCGTGCCATGGCGTCAGCCTAGCTCACAGCAACCTCAAACTCCTGGGCTCAAGCGATCCTCCTGCCTCAGCCTCCCGAGTAGCTGGGACTACAGGCATGCGCCACCACGCCCAGCTAATTTTTCTATATATATATATTTTAGCTGTCCATATAATGTCTTTCTAGTTTTAGTAGAGACAGGGTCTCGCTCTTGCTCAGGTTGGTCTCGAACTCCTAAGCTCAAACAATCCACCTGCCTCGGCCTCCCTGAGTGCTAGGATTACAGGCGTGAGCCACCGCGCCCGGCTGAAAATTTTTAAAAGTTGGAGCATGCCAAGTCCTTTAGGGGAATATGAGGGCACAGAGGTCCTCATGCACTTCTAGTAGCAACTTCATCTTCCACTCCAGAGATAAATGTGATAGCATTTAGTCAGATTCAATGTCCCCATGGGCCCTCCAAAGAAATTCTCACCCAGGTCCATAAAGGGTTGCATAAGAGAATGTCCGTTAGGGCGTGGTTTGCAACAGTGGGAAGGTGAAGCTACGCTGGGTGTCCATCGCTGGGGGAGTACACAGGGAAGGAGTGATGGTTGCACCCCATAGAGGGCCTCTCAGCCTTTGTATCAATGAGTTAGATGTACACAGGGCATCACTGCTGATCTTCAACACAAAACACTGAGTGAAAAAGAATGAACCATATAACATAACACTATTCACAAGTCACAAATATATGCACATACACACCAAATATGCATCTTATAAGAACTCACACAAAAGGATATAAGCTTATGCTCTCCTACGTCTCTTCACCTAATCATAGCAACATCGCCCCTTCCATAACCAGCTTGGTGTGTGCTTGTCATTTAAGACTTCAAAACAAAACAATGTATTGTTTAGAGATGCGTAAAAGGGAGGTAAAACTTTCACAAAAAGCATGAGAATGAGAACATAAAGGTCAAGATAGTGATTTCTTCTGGCACGGGGGAAGGCAATGTGTAAAGGGATCCACAGGAGGCTTCTGAAATGCTGTAACATTCCAATTCTTAAGCCAGTCAGTGGGTAGACGGTGTTTTGTATACTTTTTAAAACTGTACATAGAAGTTTTCAAAACTTTTCTCTGTATGAATGCATTTAAAATTTTAAAGGAAACACAAAGAGATTACAAACCCAATAACGTTTACACCTAACAGCACACATAGAATCAAAGAGAATCACAATAAACACATTAGAATATCTGCCTATGCCGCAGCAGAGATCACATGCTGACTCCCCAGCCATCCCCCCTCCAAGCATTTTCCTCTTCCCTTTTCAGGGTGAAGCTCTTCCTCCAAGGGTTTCCAGGTTTTTTTTAATCCAACATGTTCATTTGGGTTTGCTTACTTGACCGTGTACAGATCCCCACAGCCACTGGGCATCCTAGGTGAATTTGGCCTTGGTTGGGCTCTGCCAAAGACTAATGGACTAAAATGTGAAACAGCCTCTCACCCTGTACCCTTTCCACTAGGACATCCTTTAAATTATAAGCATCCTTCTTGAAAAGAGCTGTGAAGATCGGTGAGCCCATCCTTTTATTCACTGACGCTACGAGTCAAATTTTCTAATGCATATCCTATTGCCAGCATAAGGATGAGGAGGGGAAAGGGTGTTAATTCTTTGTACAGCAGAGACATCAAGCCTGCTGTATCCAGGCCACATCATCTTCCTGGGCTGTTTCTGTTGTTCTCTGTGTTCACATTTTTTCCTGTAACTTTTAAGCTACTATCTTTTTTAATGAGCTGTCTAGACACTGAATTTGGGTATCATTTTATCACTGTTCAAAGCACTGTCTAATTCCTTTAATAACTTTAAGATCCTTGAGTCTTCGGTCTGATTTTTAATGTAAACAAAAATGGAACCATTGAATAGTAATTTCTTGAGGAAAAAAAAAGAATATCTGCCCATGGCAAGGTAGGTGTTGGAAATGGGAATGGGGAATGAAGATAAAATGAAATAAATAAATAAAAAGACAACACATTCTACTGATCAAAGATAATAATGTAACATGGCCAGTGGAATACAGTTTCCTCTACTGTCTGCACCTGAGAGTCAAAGGAAAAATAAATATTAAATGTGTTCAAGAAATTGCACCCTACTAAATCTCATTGGTCCAAAACCAGTAGGTGCAATCTCATATCACACAAATACCCAAAATATTATTACAATCAAGTAAATGGTTGCTACACAAAGTTTTCTGAGGTGGAGGATTTTGAAGACCCCTTCAAAAATTGGTAATTTCTCCAAAGTTTTGTCTGGATTGCTGCCCAACATTCCTCCAGGATTTCCAGAAGGCAGCCCCTGGCTTATCAGCCCACTTCACAATAAAACTCAAAACCAGTGGGGAAATCAGGGGACTAAACTTGTGTCCCTACAAGAGCAAAAGACTTAACCCTCATACCTTAGAAGTATATCCCATGTTGGACCATGTCTTGGAAATTGCCTCTATAGCTTGAAAACAAAAACAAAAACCTGGCTGTTGGAAAAATGAGTGTGTGAGTAAACCTCAGCCATCCTCTGGCTAGAAGAGAATAATAGGGGTTACACTGAGCTGCTTGGATCACCCCTAGCCCCACTCTGCCTCCTTTTGTCCCCGAATCCTAGCATCCCTGTCCCCGTTGGTGGACAAACAGACATTTTCCCTCAACACTGAGTTCGCCTATTCTGCCTTGTGTCCCTGTGCTCAGGTTGCCTCAGCAGATCTATTGTTGGCCACAATTTTAGTTGAGATCAAGTCAATGAGCTCTTACCTTACGAACTGGCTTCCTATTCCCATGGGATGCCTCACTGAGGTATGTGCCTTCCTGCCTAACCTTGTGTGTCTACTAATATATCAGGTAGAAATGTTCCTTGCAAATTAAACGTAGTAATGTACTGCAGGCCAGCTGGAGTATAACTGGACCTCCCCACGCCATCCGTATCACCCTGGTCTGACCCACAACAGCTGACTTTCTGGGTCAGGCCCTTGCAGACGTGCCAGGGAACTTGTGGACATCTGACCTTAACAAGGGAGGGCAGATGCTTACAGTACCCGCATTAAAATCAAAACTACACAGCATGTATTGCCATCTTCTTTCACCCATGCCCACTTTCAAAACTGGCAAAAGAGGGAAAAGAGTCTGTCATCAGTGTCCTCCTCAAACTGGGTGTCTGAATGCCAACCCAAAGTCTGTGCAATAGCCCTATTCTCCTGGTAAGAAAGTCAGCAAAATTGATTTCTAAGAGCAGAGAGATCTCCCACCACAATCAAGACCCACACCACGTGAATGAACCATGTGTCACCCCTGTTCATCACAGACTTCTGAACCCACCGTCCTCTTCCATGAATCCAATTCAGGCTTCCTTGAGGTTGACGTAACCAACACTATTTCTCTGTCTCAGGACACCCAATTTCCCAAAACGCTGCCTTCACCCACCATTAGCAACAAGCAATTTGGACTGTCCTTTCCCAGGTTACACTGACTCTCCCACCCTGGGCACACAGGCTCTCAGAAGGCGTCTCATCCTCCATGACTCTGTCTTCAAGGAAATCTGACTTTGTAGGGTATTGGATGATTTACTGACAGTGTCTAAGGATACTGAGTCCTGGAGACAGGACGCCCAGGGAACTGGGCCACAGCAGCCTCTGGGCTTCTCATTTAACCTGCGGGGCAGCTCACAGAGCAGTACTCAGCTCCACTATCTCTAAGAGAACTGGACAGTGTTCTGTTGGCCTTCACGGTGCCTCAGTGTCACCTGAGAGCAGTAAGTCTCAACTCATCAAACCTGGTGTTCCCTTTCGTATCCTGGAGCGGAAGTTAGTAGTAATGGGACACACCTACACATATGGTTTTTAAAAGTCAAGATAGCATACTAACTTCAACATAAAAGGAATCTATTAAATGCTTTTTTTCTGTATCAATCAAGATAATCTTACGATTTTTCTCCTTTAGACCAATGACATGGTGAATCACATTAGTATACATTTTTCTTTTTTTCCTTTTTTTTTTTTTTTGTGAGACAGGGTCTTACTCTGTCACCCAGGCTGGAGTACAATGGTGTCATCATAGTTCACTGCAACCTCAAACTCCTGGGCTCAAGTGATCCTCCTGCCTCAGCCTCCTGAATAGCTGGAACTACAGGTGCATGCCACCACTCCCAGCTAATTTTTGTATTTTTTTGTAGAGACAGGGTTTCACTATATTGCTCAGGCTGGTCTCAGATTCCTGACCTCAAGCAGTCCTCCTGCCTCGGCCTCCCAAAGTGCTGGGATTACAGGTGTGAGCCACTGCACCTGGCCCACGTTAGTATACATTTGATTTTGAACCATAACATCTTTATATTCCTGGGGTAAACTCTACCTGGTCATAATCTGTATTTTTTAATACACTGTTAGTGTCTGTTAGCTAACTTTTGGGGGAGAATTTTTGTTTCATAAGTGAAATGGCCCTAGGGGTTTTTTTCTTGGGTTCTCCTTATCTGGTTTTGTAATTTAGGTTACAGTAGGCTCAAAAAATGGAATGGATAGGTTTTACTCTTTTGTTATTATGCGTAAGATCAGAATTACCTATTCCTTGAAAGTTTGCAAAACGCACCTACAAAACCAACTTGACGGAAAAGAGTTGACTGCCATTTCAGTTTCTTTAATACTTACAGGACTATTCAAGACCTCTCTTTTTGTGCCAATTTTAGCATGTTATATTTTTCTAAGAATGTATCCTTTTCATCTAGGTTTTAGAATTCATTGGCATGTCATTCATAATGCTTCATTTTTTTTTTTTTTTTTTTTTGGAGACAGAGTCTCGCTCTGTTGCCCAGGCTAGAGTGCCGTGGCATCAGCCTAGCTCACAGCAACCTCAAACTCCTGGACTCAAGCGATCCTCCTGCCTCAGCCTCCCGAGTAGCTGGGACTACAGGCATGTGCCACCATGCCTAGCTAATTTTTTCTATATATATTTTTAGTTGTCCAGATAATTTCTATTTTTTTTTTTTTTAGTAGAGACGGGGCCTCACTCTTGCTGAGGCTGGTCTCGAACTCCTGACCTTGAGTGATCCTCCCGCCTCAGCCTCCCAGAGTGTTAGGATTACAGGTGTGAGCCACTGCACCTGGCCCATAAGGCTTCATTTTTTTAAAATCTATTTTGTCCCTAGTTATTGCCCCTTTTTCATTCTGTTTCTTGGTTTTTGAATTTTCTTTTTTTTTTTCTTGATCACTCTTATCAGAGGTCTGTCTCTCTTGTTAGTCTTTTGAAAGAATCAGCTTTGGTTCGATTAATTTTCACTGTTGTCTTTTGTTCTCTATTTCATTTATTTCTGCCTTTTTTTTTTTTTTTTTTGAGACAGAGTCTCACTTTGTTGCCCAGGCTAGAGTGAGTGCCATGGCGTCAGCCTAGCTCACAGCAACCTCAGACTCCTGGGCTTAAGCGATCCTACTGCCTCAGCCTCCCGAGTAGCTGGGACTACAGGCATGTGCCACCATGCCCAGCTAATTCTTTTTTGCTATATATATTTTTAGTTGGCCAGATAATTTGTTTCTATTTTTAGTAGAGACGGGGTCTCACTCAGGCTGGTCTCGAACTCCTGACCTCAAGCGATCCACCCACCTCGGCCTCCCAGAGGGCTAGGATTACAGGCGTGAGCCACCTCGCCCGGCCTATTTCTGCCTTATCATCATTACTTATTTCTTGTTTCATCAAATTTAGTCACATAAAGAATGTGTCCATGCCACAAAAACAGAAAGGTAGACCAATACAACAGCATAGATACAGATAGTGTATAAAGGAACCTAATGTATAAAAATCAATGGAGAAAGGACCTTTAGTTGAAGGTGTTGAGAAAATTGGCTTATGACATAGAGAACCATAAAACCACATTCCTACCTCACACCATGTACAAAGATGGATTCTAGATAGTTTGACAGTAATGTTAAGGACTGGGCACGGTGGCTCACTCCTGTAATCCCAGCACTTTGGGAGGCCAAGGTGGGAGGATCACTTGAGGCCAGGAGTTCGAGACCAGCCTGGGCAACACAGCAAGACCTAGTCTTTACAAAAAATTTAAAAATTAGCTGCTTGTGGTGACATGCACCTGTAGTCCCAGCTACTTGAGAAACTGAGGCAGGAGGATCGCTTGAGCCCGAGAGTTGAGGTTGTAATGACCTATGATCACACCACTGCACTCTAGCCTGGGCAACAGAACGAGACCCTGTCTCAACAAAAAACAAAAGCAAAACAAAAAATGTAATGTTAATAGGAGAAATTGTAGGGGAATATCTTTGTGACCTAGAGGCTTGGACAAGACATCAAGACTATAATCCATATGCTGAAGAGATGATTAATTTGACTACATCAAAATTAAGTCTGGGCGTGGTTGCACACACCTGGGATCCCAGCTACTCGGGAGCCTGAGGCAGGAGGATTGCTTGAGCCCAGGAGTTCAGGGCTGCAGTGCACTGTGATCACATCTATGAAGAGCCACTGCCCTCCAGCCCCAGTAACATAGCAAGACTCATCCCCGCCCCCACCAAAAAAAAAAAAAAAGAAATTAAGGACTTGTGCTCAGTGAAAGACACTGGACAAAAGTAAAAGATAATGTGCAGATTGGGAGAGGATAATTTGCAGTGTCTAAACCAACAAGGGATTTAACATCTGGAATATACAGACAGGAAGTGAATCAAGAAGAGAACAGCAATGCCAATTGAAAAGCATAGAACAGGCACTTTGCAAAGGAAGAAATGTCTGGAAATACCTTGTCAAATTAGATATGCATATACTCTATGACCCAACAATTCTGCCCCTGGATATAGTAAGTCCCAGGGAAATACACAGAGACATAAGGGGCCGTATGCGAGGGTGTTCATCACAGCATTAAACACAAAAAGAAAAGGCAAAAAACTAAATGTATGTCCCTCCAAATTAGGAGCTTCCAAGGGTAAAAATATACCTTCCCTCATTAAAGTGGTGTTTCCTAGCCTGTGTGCCCAGGTACCCTACAGTGCTGTAAATTGGTTCCTGGGTGCGAGTTATCCATAGTTATAATTTTTAAAGTAATGATAAATGTTTTAAAAATATCTCTAACAAATATTTATGAGTGTTTTTTTCCAATTTTAAAGTGTTTTGAAATTCTGTTTGGACAGTACAGTATTTCACATGGTTCCTTCTTTGAACTTCTAGATGCAGTGATTATTACGCTGACATGAAAGATTTAACGTGCAGCTCTGGGCAGCAGAGAGGAGCTATGCAGGGGCTGCGCCACACAGACTTCTCCAACCTCCATCCTTCACCTTAATCTGATTTTTATTTTGCTCCTGCTCATCAGGATACTTTGTTCTGTGTGCATTTATGTATAATATTCGATTTTTTATTAGATTCAGTCTGGTCTTTTCACAATATTTTTCTGATAACATGGAAGTTTTATCTTCATTATCACAATCATCAGCATCTACTATTAAGTGCTGCTAAAAGGAGCATGCCTGATTTTATTTTCTCAGTTATTTCCCCATTCTCTCTTTCCCTTTCCTTTCCTTTCCTTCCCTCCTTCCTTCCCTCTCTTCCTTCTTTCACCCTTGTTTCTTTCTCTGTCCTTCATTCCTTCTCTCTCTCTCTCCCACTCCAATTTCTCTTTCTCCCCCTCTCCCTGTATTATTGGATTCTGATGTTAACAATTAGCCAAATACTGATTTTTTATGGAAATTCACTCTTAATTATTTCCTTTTAGAAAAAAATATGAAAATATATAACTGTGGAATTATTTAATTGATTCATTAGAGTGGGTTGATAATAGGCCTTTGCTTCAAAAAATCTTTTATTTAAAATATGTCCATACATGAATATAAGTAATATTTAGTTTATGAGGTTTTAGAATTTTTATTAAATTAACCAAAATTAATATTTTGTTTACCACATCTGAGTTTTTAGAAATTTCAATGCAATTCCTTTTAAAGCACTCTTTTTTTTTTTTTTTTTTTTTGAGATAGTCTCGCTCTGTTGCCCGGGCTAGAGTGCCGTGGGGTCAGCCTAGCTCACAGCAACCTCAAACTCCTGGGCTCAAGCAATCCTCCTGCCTCAGCCTCCTGAGTAGCTGGGACTACAGGCATGCGCCACCATGCCCGGCTAATTTTTTCTATATATTTTTAGTTGTCTAGCTAATTTCTCTCTATTTTTAGTAGAGATGGGTCTTGCTCTTGCTGAAGCTGGTCTCGAACTCCTGATCTCGAGCGATCTTCCTGCCTTGCCCTCCCAGAGTGCTGCGATTACAGGTGTGAGCCACCATGCCCGGCCTTAAAGCACTCTTAATGCATCCTAACATTTAAAAATAATTTTTGAGCTGGGCACAGTGGCGTGTGCCTATAGTCCCGGCTACTTGGGAGGCTGAGGCAGGAGGATCGCTTGAGTCCAGGAGTTCAAGGCTGTAGTGTGCCATGATCACACCTATGAATAGCCACTGCACTCCAGCCTGGGCAACAACAAGACCCCATCTCTAAAATAATAATAATTATTATTATTTTAAGAACCTAACACATAGATTTAATTTATACAAATATTTATTTTCAAATCTGTATTAGAGTTCTTCAGGGAAACAGAATCAATAGGATATATGTATATAAATATAGAGAGAGATAGAGATTTATTGTAAGAAGCAGGCACAGGTGATTGTGGAGGTTGACAAGTTCCAAGATCTGCAAGGTGAGTCATCAAGCTGAGACTCGGGAGAACCAGTGATAAAAGTCTGAAAACTGGCAGACTCAAAACTCAAGAAGAGCTGATGTTTCAGTTTAATTCTGAAGCGAGGAAAAAGCTGATGTCCCAGTTTGAAGGCAGTCAATTCTCCAAAGTAAATTCTCTCTTACTTTGGAGAGAGTAAGCTTTTTTGTTCTATTTAGGCCTTCAACTGATTGACCGAGGCCCACCCACACCAGGAAGGGCAATCTGCTTTACCCAGTCTACCAATTTAAATGTTACTATCACCCCAAACACCCTCACAGAAGCCCCAGAATAATGTTTGACCAACTACCCTATGGCCCGGCCATGTTGACACATAGAATTAACTGTCACAAGTCCATGCCCTAACTTGACACCCACACACATCTCCTTAAACCATACTTAATCTTTAAGTGAAGATTATAACACAGTCATAATTCCACTTAACATGATATAACTGTTCTTTGTACAACTGCAAACGCACTAACCCCTTCCCCAGAAAAGGAAGTAAAGTCCTTCTCTGATATTTACTCTTTTCTTTGATATCCCATAACTTAAATACTATGGTGTAATGTTAGGAATTCTTAATACTATGATATAAAGTCAATACATCTCATATTACATGATAAGGGGATAAGAGAGGGAAGAAGACAAAGATATTTGATACACACACACAAATATATTCATAACAAAATAAGGAGGAAATACTCATGACAATTATGGCCCTGGTTTCTGTAACTGGTCACGTGGTCATAGCTGGTATTCATTCGTACCCATCTTCTTCCATTGCCCATTCCGTATTCCCTTCGCCTTCAGCAAGTACCTCAGTTGGTCATGGTTTTTTACCTGATGGGATGACTCAAACCTTTATTCCTGAAAGGTCTGGGACATCCATAGTCCTGCCTGGTTTGGGTTGTTATAATTTTCCATTAACCTTAATCATAAGGCATGGTAATACCTAAGACACTCTAAGGGATCTCCTGCATTCCAGAATACTTTTCCTTATTTCCACTGTAGAGCAGTAGTCCAATTTCCCCTCGGTAGACAAGATCAATCACCCCAGCCAACACTGTAACTTCCTTCTTTGCCTATTCAGAGGCACGAGATGCTGGAAGTGACTGGGCAGCAGTCTTACTTTCAGCATTCCTCCCTTTGGAACTAACACCTCTAGGCCAGCAAAGCATAATGTCTTTGGAATAGGAGCAAAAATTTTGCTAGTGAGTCACAGGGGTTGATAATGAGTGGTGCCATGGCCACCCGTTGATTCCTGGACCTGTGAATCTGGGCTGTGGGAGAAACAGCACCATATATTGGGCACTGATTTGGAGCATATACACCCTTCTGGAGAACCCTGCCCCAGCCCTGCAAGGTATTGCCACCTAGTTGGCGCTGTAACTGAGTCTTCAAAATGCCATCCCATCATTCTATC
This sequence comes from Lemur catta, assembly GCF_020740605.2. NCBI lineage: Eukaryota > Metazoa > Chordata > Mammalia > Primates > Lemuridae > Lemur > Lemur catta. The sequence goes on along the minus strand of NC_059155.1, from coordinate 55,779,451 downwards.
AAGCCAGCTGCTTCGGGATGGTGGGGCACATGGCGAGACCAGTGAATTCCATGAGCATGAGCCCATTGCTGCAGTTAACTTGCTCTGAAGTGAGTTCCTTGACCATAAGCAATGCTGCATGGACTACCATGACGGTGGATAAGGCATTCTGTTAGTCCATGGATGGTAGTTTTGGCAGCAGCTTTGTGTGCAGAGAAGGCAAACCCATATCCAGAGTGTCTATTCCAGTAAGAACAAAACACTGTCCCTTCCATGATGGAAGGGGTCCAATATAATCAACCTGCCACCAGGTAGCTGAACCCCCAGGGAGTGGTGCCATATCGGGGACTCAGTGTTGGTCTCTGCTGCTGGCAGGCTGGGCATTCATTGGTGGCTGTAGCCAGGTCAGCCTTGGTGAGTAGAAGTTCATGTTGCTAAGCTCAGGCATGACCTCCAGCCCTGCCACCAGGGCCACTTCGTTCATGAGCCCATTGGGCGATGACAGGGGTTTCTGGGGAAAGCGGCTGACTGGTCTCCACAGAACAGGCCATCCTACCCACTTGATTATGAAAACCCTCCCCTGCTGAGTTCACCCTTTGGTGAGCATTCACATGGGACACAGATATCTTCACTTTGCCCATTCAAAAAAGTCTGTGCGCATACCTCTTCCCCAAATTTCCTTGTCACCAATTTTCCATTGATGTTCCTTCCAAGTCCCCGGCCATTTATCCTTCCAAGCAAAATGCGCAACCAGGCACACTGCTTGAAGTTCTGCCCACTGGAAAGATTTCCCTTCACCACTGTCCTTCAGGGATGTCCCAGAAAGGGGCTGTAGTGCTGCAGCTGTCCACTTCCAGGCAGTGCCTGCGTATCATGTAGAGCCGTCTGTCAACCAGGCCCAAGTCTTCTCTTCCTCTGTCAACTGATCACAGGGGACTCCCCATTCCTAGAGGCCCCACCTCCAGATACCAACATATTGGGGATTCGATTTCAACATAGGAATGGGGGGACTCAAACATTAAGTCTATAGCAAAACGAATATAGTAACATTTGTGAACAACGTCAGGAAAGAATTATTATTTAAAAACTATTAAAATGTTCGACTGGATTCAAATGATTTCAAGAATGAAATAGAAATTCTGGCTATTAGATAGAAAAATGACATAAATTCTCCTTTTCCATTGACCACCACCTACTTGGACCAAAATCATTTCTCATTGCTATCAACAGTCGAGAATTTGAAAAGATCATTAGTAAAAAAATCTTGATCAGGAATTGTGTGTAGCTGTTTCCAGCATAAAACCTTATGTAAAATGCTCACAAAAGATGCTCAAGTATGTCATTAAAAATGTGGAAATAATTTATTTAGATATTTAAACAAATTAAAAATTTACTGTCTTCTCTAATACTGTGTATTTTCCTTTTTGTCGTAACTGTATGAAATAAATACAAAGTAATACATGTTTTCAGGAAGCCTCCTTCCCTTCCCTTTCTCAGCACCCCCATACTCCCTCCAAATCAGAGCCAGCGGCACAGCCAGGATGATGTCTCCTCCGAGACACAGGGAGGCTTTGCACCAGCAGTTCAGCAGCCCCTAGGTGGGTGGCCCGTCCCCTCTGAGTGCCCCTCAATGTGCCCGCTCCTCCCTAGACCCTTTCTGCTCCCGTGGGCCTCAACTTTTGATCTGCAATGGCCGGTTGTACAGAAGGGTCAGCATTGGGGCTGTCCCAGGCAAGCTACAGGTTGAGCAGGTGACCACACAGGCCACACAGCAGGGTGGGCCCAGCTGGGGACTGTAAGGTCTGCAGTTAGGGGAGGCAGGAAGTAATGGACGTACCACGCACTGGCCCAGGCTGACCCTAAGCCCTAGCCAGGCCGTTCCCCTACCCTCCTGTTTGGAGCTGGTCACAGGGCAAAACAGGGGATACGCTGGGCCAGGAGCAGGGAGCCACGAGGAGGGAGGTCCTCAGAAGAGAATGAGGTCTGAATTCCAGGTAAAGGGCAGGAAGGGGCTCAATCTTAACCCTGTCGATAATTGAGGGAATGAAATGGCCAGAGAGGAGACTGGCCCTGAAGGCATCTCCACAGCTCGAGTCCCTCCATAGCCAACCTCAACTCCTGAACCCCTCTGGGTTAGGTCTTCTTCTCCACTTACCTTCCTCCCCAAGAAAGAAAGGAGGGACCTGCTGGCAGGTGCCCCACGGGAAGGGGGATGGCGTTAGAGCATGAAGTGGAGGGAGATCTCTTGACCTCATAGGGCTGGGTGTCCTCTGACACTGTCTTGAAGCATCCATCTTTCTGGAGGCCACCACAGTCTGTAGGGGTCACGAGTCAGGGCACTCCCCAGCCTCAGTGACCTATCCTTATAAAGTATAAAGGCCTACATCTTCCCACCGGAAGTCCCTACCATCTTACTTCCAGTGCCCCCGCCATTCCCAGAGAGACAGGCTGGGCCCTGCTGTCTGGCCCCGAGGCCTCAGCTACCGCTGAACCCTCAGGTGGGTTCTCCTCCCTTTCCTCACAACTGGGAAAACCCCAACTCCTCATTCCACACAGCTCACAACCCCCTTCTCTATGGGGTCTTCCCTCACCTTCCCTCAGGCACAGAAAAGTGGACATATTAGCTATGAAAAATGCATAGTTGAAATAAAGAACACAAGCGAGAGGCCAAAAGTAGGTTGACTACAGATGAATGAATAAGTGAGTTGGAAGATCAGATTGAGGAACTTTCCCAGAAAGCAGCAGGAAAGAATAAAAAAATACAGAATGACGATCCCGCACACCCAGTAGTAGGGGGTGGACCCCACCAGGGCTCTGCGTTCCTCACAGCCAGATTGAAGGAGGAGATGCCACCAGCCTAGAGGTCGCTGCTGAGGCGTGGGCGAGGCATCCGGAGTGGGGGGGACTTCTCATCACAGAGGACGCTGCAGACGCTCGGATTGCAAGTTTGTGGCCGCTCCCTCCACAGACACTGAAGCAAAAGTAAGAGGACTTCCGGGTATAAGACACGTACCCGACTTTCACGCCATGGTGCCCAGGAGGCTTGCAGCGCGCGCACGGGGACGCCTGAGCACCTCCCCGGGCGCAGGTGAGCTGCCTCACCTGTTGGCACTTCACTGTAGGTGGCGATGCTTCTTTGAGTCTCACACTGCCATTTAATTATTGCAAATGACTTGGATATAATAGTTTATCCTGGTCTTAGGACATGGGTCAAACACGTTAACACTGCAAAGCCCTGGTTACGCGGGAGACGGAGGCTGACTTCTCGGCGGTGTTTGACTTCTCCATCTGCGCCCCTGGCGGAGACTCGTACCATCCAGTCTGAGCAGCTCTGGTGCGTGCCGGGGCCGCCGGCCAAACCCTTCATCTCTGCCTCCTGCAAGCAAGCATCTGACGTTGTGAAGACTTAGGAATTTTTGTTATTAACCGATCCAGGTTTGAGTTGGTTTTTAACCATTCCTGGCGTCATGTTTTGGGTTTTCTTTTTTGTTTTGTTTCTGTTGGTTGGTCGGTTTGGGAGTTTGGGGAGCATGGGGGCCGGGGTTGTAATTTAGTTATCAAGATACCAAGAAATCATTGTTTCCTTGCAGTGCAAGAAGAGATGTGACTTTGCCTCCTTCAACTCCAGTGTGAGCAGCGTGTGGTGTCAGCTTATGCCGGGCCAGGGAGAAAACACTCGCTTCTACAGCAGCGTTGGTTCCACAGATCTTCGTAGTCAAATCAGCAAAGTTCAATTTCTGTGGGCAGTTAATATACTGAGTTCTCCCTGTGGCAAAAAGAAAGGAAAGGAGGCCGGGCGCGGTGGCTCACGCCTGTAATCCTAGCTCTGGGAGGCCGAGGCGGGTGGATCACTCGAGGTCAGGAGTTCGAGACCAGCCTGAGCAAGAGTGAGACCCCGTCTCTACCAAAAATAGAAAGAAATTATCTGGCCAACTAAAAATATATATACAAAAAAATTAGCCGGGCATGGTGGCTCATGCCTGTAGTCCCAGCTACTCGGGAGGCTGAGGCAGTAGGATCGCTTAAGCCCGGGAGTCTGAGGTTGCTGTGAGCTAGGCTGACGCCACGGCACTCACTCTAGCCCGGGCAACAAAGTGAGACTCTGTCTCAAAAAAAAAAAAAAAAAAAAAAAAAAAAAAAAAGAAAGGAAAGGAAAGAATAAGGAAGGAAGGGAGGGCCGAGCGCGGTGGCTCACGCCTGTAATCCTAGCACTCTGGGAGGCCGAGGCGGGTGGATCGCTCGAGGTCAGGAGTTCGAGACCAGTCTGAACGAGACCCCGTCTCTACTAAAAATAGAAAGAAACTATATGGACAGCTAAAAATCTATATAGAAAAAATTAGCCGGGCATGGTGGCGCATGCCTGTAGTCCCAGCTACTCGGGAGGCTGAGGCAGGAGGATCGCTGAGCCGAGGAGTTTGAGGTTGCTGTGAGCTAGGCTGATGCCATGGCTGGCACTCTAGCGCGGGCAACAGAGCAAAACTCTGTCTCAAAAAAAAAAAAAATTTCACATCCAGATTGTAAAATAAAGTCCTACAATTCAACAAGGGAAAGATAATCAATAGAAAAATATGTGAAAGAGTTCAACAGGCACGTCCCAAAGAGTACCCAAATGGCCAATAAGAATATGAAAAGGTGCTCAACTTCATTAGTTATCAGAGAAATGCCAATTTAAACCACATGAGATATCGTTACACAGGTCTCAGATTGGCAAAAATTTGAAATGGACGGTACCAAGGATTGGTAAAGATGTGGAATAATAGGACCTTCGTTCTCTGCTGGCCAGAGTATATATCGGTAAAACTATTTCAGAAAAGTTTAACACAACCTAGAAAAGTTGAAGATGTGTATACCCTTTGTCCCAACAATTCTGTTCTTTGACATATGCATATACCAGGAAACATGTACAAAAATATTCTTGCAGCATTGTTCATATAGCCAAAAATCAGAAATAATCCAAATATCTTTCAAAAGTAGAGTTGATAAGTAAATTATGGTAGATTCATACAATGAAATATTATACAGGCAAGAAAATAAAGTATAGCTATATGTAAAAACATGGATGAATCTTAAAAACATAATGTTGCTTGAAAGAAATCAAACACAAAAGAATACGTACTGTGTGATTGCATTTATGGTGTTAAAATACAGGTAAATCTATTATAATAGGAATTCATACTTAGATGGCAAAATTTTAAAGAAAAGGAAAGTAAGGAAGTGGTTCCCATAAAAGTCAATGTTTGGATGCTTAATCAAACAATCTAACTATTGAAAGATTTTCATTTATTTATTTATTTATTTATTTATTTATTTATTTATTTATTTATTTTTTTGAGACAGAGTCTCACTTTGTTGCCTGGGCTAGAGTGCTGTGGCGTCAGCCTGGCTCACAGCAACCTCAAACTCCTGGGCTCTAGCAATCCTTCTGCCTCAGCCTCCCGAGTAGCTGGGACTACAGGCATGCGCCACCATGCCCGGCTAATTTTTTATATACATATATATATATTTTTTTTTTTTTAGTTGTCCAGCTAATTTCTTTCTATTTTTTAGTAGAGACGGGGTCTCACTCTTGCTCAGGCTGGTCTTGAACTCTTGAGCTCAAACAATCCACCCGCCTCTGCCTCCCAGAGTGCTACGATTACAGACGTGAGCCACCTCGCCCAGCCTGAAAGATATTTTTTAAGCCAGGAGCAGTGGTGTGTGCCTGTAGTCCCAGGTACTGGTGGGAGGTAGGCTGAGGCGGGAGGATTGCTTGAGCCCAGGAGTTTGAGGCCAGCCTGGGCAACATAGATTCGTGTCTTAAAAAATGTATATATTTTTTAGTTAATTTGGGAAATTTTGAATATAGTGACATTCATTTGAATATGATGGCATTAAAGAATGATTGTTTTTTTCTCTTTTTTATTTCAGCATATTATGGGAATGATTGTTAATTGTGTTAGGTGTACTAATGATATTGTAATCATATAAGGAAATGTCTTTTTTGAGGTGCATACTTAAGTTCTTAGGAGTGAAATGGTATAATGTCTGGGATTTGCTTTAAAATATTCCAAGAAAGAGAGGGAGCGGGAGAAGGGGGAAAGTAGGGAGGAAGAAAAAGAGACAGAAAGGTGGCTATTTAAAATAAATACAGCAAAATTTTGTTGAAGCTTGTTGATGGATACATGAGGATTTTAGTATACTGTACTTTTGTTTACATTTAGAAATTTTCATAAAGAGTTTTACAAAGATAAAAATATGTCAGATACTCATTTCTGGGCTGGGGGCAGGGAGTTGAGATAAGGAAAGGACATGTGGAGGGATTTTTGGCTTTGGTAATTTTCTATTTCTTTTCTTTTTTTTTTTAAACAATTTGAGACAGAGTCTCACTCTGTTGCCCGGGCTAGAGTGCTGTGGCATCAGCCTAGCTCACAGCAACCTCAAACTCCTGGGCTCAAGCAATCCTCCTGCCTCAGCCTCCCGAGTAGCTGGGACTACAGGCATGTGCCACCATGCCCGGCTAATTTTTCTATATATAGTTTTAGTTGTCCAGCTAATTTCTTTCTATTTTTAGTAGAGACGGGGTCTCACTCTTGCTCAGGCTGGTCTCAAACTCCTGACCTCAAGCGATCCACCCGCCTCGGCCTCCCAGAGTGCTAGGATTACAGGCGTGAGCCACTGCGCCCGGCCAAATTTTCTATTTCTTGACCTAGGTGGTGGCTACACAGATGTTTGCTTTTTAAAATTTGTTTATACATACCTTTTCCTGTATGTGGTTATGTTTCACAATTTTAAAAGGTAAATAAAACAGGAAACAGTTTTGTATGAATACTCTCTAATTATATTACAATTGATCTCTCAGACAAACCATGTTTTTGTATCTATGAAACTTTTATCCATAGACACCAAAGAGTAACAGATTCCTGTTTGGAGTAATAATCGGTCATTACATTATTTGGCTTAAACTGGCTCAACTTGATGTTTAATAAGTAAATTGCTAAATATTTTAGTGCAACAGTGAAACAGGTCTACTTGTACACTTTCTTTCCAATCTATTCTAATGTACTCTTGCTTAAGTGCTCAGATCAAAATGTTTGAAGAAAGAAACTTTATTCTTGTATTTCAGTGCATTTTTTTTATGCTTAAGATATGTTCAACATGTTCTGTATCTTAGGACGTCTGCAACTCAACGTTTCTTGCTTTCGAAGCAAAGTGCGGAGAACATTTGCCTGTACTGAACATGAGAGTATATGTGTATATATGGGTGTTTTAAAGTATACGTATGACTGGCCTTTTCACTCCCTGTCTTTAGGTGATGCTGCATTTGAGAAGCTCCCCCTTGTTTTAGTCTAATAACAGGCAGTGTCTTTTGACCATTTATGAATAACAATAAATATATATTGCTGACATGACTAATAAAAAAATTTTAAAGGTAAGATCATGGTTTTAAACTTTTACTTCAAGGCATGTCAGACACTGGGGAGCTTCTTTTACTGCCCTAAATAAGAAATCTTCCTTATACTTTTCACAAAAATTAACTCAAAATGGATCATAGACCTCAAAATGGATCAAACATAAAATGCCAAACTATAAAACTCCTAGAAGACGATATAGGAGAAAATGTAGGTGACCTTGGGTATAGCAATGACTTTTTAGATACAACACCAAAGGCATGATCCATGAAATACATAATTGATAAGCTGGACTTCATTAAGGTTAAAAACTTCTGCTTTATACTTGGGTGGCTGAGACAGGACAATTGCTTAAACCTAGGAGTCCAAGATCAGCCTGGCCAACATGGCAAGACCCCACCTTAAAAAAAAGGGCAAAAGACGTGAACAGACATTTCAACAAAGAAGATACACAGATGGGAAATAAGCATGTGTGGCCAGGTGCGGTGGCTCATGCCTGTAATCCTAGCAGTCTGGAAGGCAGAGGCAGGAGGATTGCTTGAGCTCAAGAGTTCGAGACCAGCCTGAGCAACAGTGAGACCCTGTTTCTACAAAAATATAGAAAACCTAGCTGGGCATGGTGGTGCATGCCTGTAGTCCCAGCTACTCAGGAGGCTGAGGCAGGAGGATCTTTGGAGCCCAGGAGTTTGAGGTTGCTGTGAGCTATGATGATGCCACTTGCACTCTAGCTGGGGCGACAGAGCAAAACTCTGTCTCAAAAATAAAAAATAGGCCAGGCGCGGTGGCTCACGCCTGTAATCCTAGCACTCTGGGAGGCCGAGGCAGGTGGATCGCTTGAGGTCAGGAGTTTGAGACCAGCCTGAGCAAGAGCGAGACCCCGTCTCTACTAAAAATAGAAAGAAATTATCTGGCCAACTAAAAATCTATATAGAAAAAATTAGCCGGGCATAGTGGTGCATGCCTGTAGTCCCAGCTACTAGGGAGGCTGAGGCAGTAGGATCGCTTAAGCCGAGGAGTCTGAGGTTGCTGTGAGCTAAGCTGATGCCACAGCACTCACTCTAGCCCGGGCAACAAAGCGAGACTCTGTCTCAAAAAAAAATAAAAAATAAAAAAATAAATTACAAATAAAAATAAAAAATAAATTTTTAAAAAAGAAAAGCATGTGAAAAGATGCTCCACATCATATGTCATTAGGGAAATGCAAATTAAAATAACAATGAGATACCACCATATACCTATTATAATGGCCAAAATCTAGAAAACTGACGACACAAAATGCTGATGAGGATGTGGAGCAACAAGAACTCTCATTCATTGCTGGTAGGAATGGCACAGCCACTTTGGAAGACAGTTTGATAGTTTCTTACAAAATTAAACATATCCTTACCATACGATTCAGCAATCACACCCCTTAGTATTTACCCAGGTGATTTGAAAACTATGCCCTCATAAAAACCTGCAAGGGGTGTTTATAGCATCTTTATTCATAATTGCCTAAACTTGGAAGCAACCAAAATGTCCTTCAGTAAGTGAATGGATAAATAAACCGTGGTACATCCGACAATGGAATATTATTCAGCAATAAGGAGAAATGAGCCATCAGGCCACCAAAAGACTTGGAAGAATCTGAAATGAATATTACTAAGTGGAAGAAGGCAATCTGAAGAGGCTATGTACTGTATGTTTCCTAAATAATGATATTCTGGAATAAGCAAAACTATAGAGACAATAAAAAAAAAAATCAGTGGTTGCCAGGAGTTAGGGGAGAGGGAGGGATGAATAGGTGGAGCACAGAGGATTTTTAGGGCAGTGAAACTACTCTGTATATGACACTATAATGGTGGATACATGTAATTGCACATTTGTCCAAACCCGTAGAACGTACAACACTAAGAATGAACCCTAACGTAAACTATGGACTCAGTTGATGATGTGTCAGTGTAGGTTTATTGATTGTAACAAATGTACCACTCTGGTGGGGGATGTTGATAACGAGGGAGGCTATGCATGTGGGGAGGGAGGGAGGATGTGAGAAATCTCTGTACTTACCACTCACTTTTGCTGTGGACCTAAAACCGCCCTAAAAAATAAAGTCTATATTTTTTAAAAAGAGAAAAAAATCTTTTTTATCACTGCTTTGCACAGGACTCATGTAGCATGAAATCAGACATAAAGCCAAATCCTGCAAGTTGCTGAATTATAATGTTGGTTGAATTCACAGATCTCCAGCCACGTAAAACCAAGGCCACTGATTAGGGAAAAGAGGGGGACTTTGAGAATTGAGAATTGGATAAATCAACAATTTATCACGGTTGATTTGGATAGATCTGAGTGCCCTAAACGCCAGCCCTCAGTGGCAGCAAAAACAGCCCTTTCTCCCCAGTCTATTGGGGCTGGCCCTGCATAACTTGGGGATCCTCTCGTGATGTGGCTAATCTTTCTAAAGATCCATCCCTATCATCCCTTGCTGCCTCCAGACCTATGACTGGATTCAGATTCTTGTATGTTCCAGGGGAAGTTGAGTCAAACCTATGAGAAAACACGCACACACAGTCAAACCTATGAGAAAGCACATGTGCACACCCCCCCCAACACACACAAGATGTAGCTAATTTATATTGGCAGAAACCTCAATGATATATGTGGGAATCAATTCTATGGATGATAGATCAGGGAGAAAGAAATGTAACTTTAGATTGGGCCAAACTTTTGATTGTGGTAAAATATATATAACATAAAATTTGCCATTTTAACCATTTGTGAGAATACAATCAGGTGGCATTAATTACATTGTTGTGCAACCATCACTACTACAGTTTCTAGTCCCAAAACTTTTTCATCACCCCAGGCAGAAACTCTGTACCCATGAAGCCATCATTCCCCTATTCCCCCCAGCCCCTGGTGACTTCTAATCTACTTTCTGTCTCTATGAATTTGCCTAGTCTAGATAATTTCATTTAAGTGGAATCATACAGTATGTGTACTTTTGTGTCTGGATTATTTCACTTTAGAATAATGTTTTCAAGGTTCATCTGTGTTGTAGCATGTGTTCATACTTATTCCTTTTTATGGCTGAATAATATTCCAATATTTGTATATACCACATTTTGTTTATATATTTATCTGTTGATGGACAACTGGGTTGTTTTCACCTTTTATCTATTGTGAATAATGCTGCTATGAATATTCGTATGTAAGTATCTGTTTAACTCTTTGTTTTCAATTATATTTGGTATATGCCTAGGAGTGGAATTGATGGGTCATGTGGTAGTTCTGTTTAGCTTTTTGAGAAATTGCCAAGCTGTTTTACACACTGGCTGCCCCATTTGGCATTCCCACCAGTAATATACTAGTGTTCCAATTTCTCCACATCTTTTACAACACTTGTTATTTCCCTTTTTAAAAAAAATTTATAGTCATCCTAGTGGGTGTGAAGTGGTATCTCATAATGGCTTTGATTTGCATTTTCCTAATGGTTAATGATATTAACAATCATTTCATGTGCTTCATGGCCATTTTTATATCTTCTTTGGAGAAATTTCTATTCAAGTCCTTTGCCCATTTTTCAATTGCATTGTTTGTCTTTTTGTTGTTGAGTTGTATTTCTTTATATATTCTGGAGAGTAAATCCTTATAGATATATGATTTGCAAATATGTTTCCCTATTCTATAGGTTGTCTTTTTCACTTTCTTGATAATATCCTTTGATGCACACAAAAAAATTTAATATTGATGAATTTGTCTGTTTTTTCTTTGCTTGAGTGTCATATTTAAGAATCTGTCACAAAGATTAAAGATTAACCCCTATGTTTTCTTCTAAGAGTTTTATGGTTTTAGCTCTTAAATTTAGGTCATTGATCCATTTTGAGTTGATGGTATATGGTGTGAGGTAGGGGTCCAACTTAATTCTTTTGCATGTGGAAATCCAGTTGTCCCACCTAACACCATCTGTTGAAGAGACTAATCTCTCCGCCATTGAATGGACTTGGAACCTTTGTCAAAAATCAATTGGCCATTTGACTTTGTTCTTTTTTTTTTTTTAAAGATTGCTTTGGCTATTCATGGCCCCTTGCAATTCCTTATGAATTTGAAGAATTTCCATTCTGCAAAAATGCTGTTGGAATTTTCACAGGGACTGTGTTGAATCTGTAGATTGCTTTGACTAGTATTAACATCTTAACAGTATTTGGTCTTCCAGTCCACAAACATAGGATGTCTTTCCATTTCTTTAGGTCTTCTTTAATTTCTTTCAGCAATGTTTTATAGTTTCCAATGTACAAGTCTTTCTCCTTAGTCACATTTATCATTAGATATTTTATTCTTTTAGATGCTATTGTAAATGGAATTGCTTTCTTAATTTCATTTTGGATTGTTCATTGCTAGTGTATAAAATCACAACTGATTTTTATGTGTTGATCTTGCACTCTGCAACTTTGCCGAATTTATTGGCTCTATGTCTTTTCTACATCTGAAGTGACTTTTCAACATCAATTGTGGTGAGCATGTGTTTTTTTTTTCCTTTGTTCTAGTAACGTGATCTATTACCTTGATCAATTTTCTTATATTGAATCATTCTTGCATTCCTAAGATAATCCCACTTGGCTATGGTATATAATACTTTTACTATGCTGTTGGATTTATTTTGCTAGTTGGGGGATTTTGCATCTATATTCATAAGGTATATTTTTCTGTAATTTTCTTTTCTTGTGACGTCTTTATCTGGTTTTGGTAGGGCCAAACTTTTCAATATGGGTACACTCATCAGTAATCCTGGATGTACTTTGTTAGCTCAAGTAGCCAGGAGTGCTGTTGATTGACCAAAACCTGGACTCAACAGCAGTCTGTGTTATATGAGGTTGTCAGAAATTCCATGGTACAATATAGACAGAGGAATCCAAATGTTTAGGGCAATGAGAATGTTGGAATTGATTAATCATGTGTAACCCATTCAATTCACCCTCTAACTATGTGGACATTCCTTTTACAAGAGCTTTGTGAAATACATTATGAAGTATGGCAGAGACTAGCTAGGTGGTCATTAAACCTGTTTCCTCTTCCTCCTAGGGACAAATTCAGGCTACATTTTCCAGTGTCCCTTGCCCACTGTCTGAGTTCTAGCTGATGGAATGTGAGCAGAAGTGATGTGTGCTACGGCCAGGCTTAGCTCATAAAAACCTCTGATACGGTCTTTTCCTCTTCTGGCTAGTTGGGATGAAGATGACAATAGTACAATGATGACTACCATGTTTTGAATATAGCCAACTCTCTGGATAGAAGGTGCCTAGACCCTTAAATCATCACTTAGAAGAGTCAGCCCAACTATTAACACCTGTTTTGGAATACTACAGGAACAAGAAGTAAACTTGTATTGTCTTAAATCTCAGAATTTTTTTTTTCTGTCCCCGAAAGCTAGCATTACCTTAACTAATACATAAATGAGCACCAGCATTCTTATAAAGCATTGCAATGGTTTATTTCTGTAGGTGGGAGTCATGGTGAGAGATCGTGAATGGGCTCTCTGATGGCTCTCTGATTTCAGTGAAGATGGTAGGATCACCTCCAGAGAAAAGTTGGGTCTGGGCCAGGCGGGGTGGCTCACGCCTGTAATCCTAGCACTCTGGGAGGCTGAGGTGGGCAGATTGTTTGAGCTCAGGAGTTCGAGACCAGCCTGAGCAAGAGCGAGACCCCGTCTCTACTAAAAATAGAAAGAAATTATATGAACAGCTAAAATATATACAGAAAAATTAGCCGGGCATGGTGGCGCATGCCTGTAGTCCCAGCTACTCGGGAGGCTGAGGCAGGAGGATCGCTTGAGCCCAGGAGTTTGAGGTTGCTGTGAGCTAAGCTGACGCCACGGCACTCACTCTAGCCCAGGCAACAGAGCGAGACTTTGTCTAAAAAAAAAAAAAAAAAGTTGTGTCTGGTTCCTATAATGTACGGCATGCAGATCCATAGCAGTAATCAGAATGGTCTGACGTGTGGAAATCTGTAATAGTGGTTTCCCTAGGGCCAAAATAGATGGACAGCCTAATAAAGTCCTACTTGTTATATAACCAAAAAACTTCTATTCTGGCAAATGGAGGCCTGATCTAGTCCCCAAAAATGTAGAGTCCCAGCCTTTCCCCTAGTTTACAGACCGGAGCCCCCTGAATGAAGCAGAGAGTCCATTTGAAGAAGGACCTTGCTACACTTTTCACATGTGTGTATAGTGAAATCTCCCTCCTTGCTTTCCGCATAGGGACCTGCAGTCGGGGTAATTGTACACTGGGGACAGGGAAATATCCAGGCCTTTGAAATAGACTTGTAATTTGTTCTGAGTTAACATCAATCCCCAGTGATCCAGATTGTCACTGTGGTCCACCAGAGTAGGATCAGGGCATACATGAAATTTCAATCTGAGTCTTTCTTATATTGGGCCTAGGAGAAATCTTGTGGTGATTTCTCTAGTTCCTGGATACGTTATTGGAATACACGCAGTATAGATGGCACAAAGGGAGGAGGACTGCAGCAGAAGAACAAACTGGTGAATGGAAATATCAGATTGAGGACGTCTTCTGGAGTTCAACAGGGAAGAATACAGAGATACAAAAAAATTTTTTTAAGACTAAAGAAATGGAGAATAAAATTGGAAGTGGCAACATTCTGATAATAGGAGTCCCAGAAGCAGAGAAAATTAAAAATGGAAAAGTGGATCTATTTTGTGAATGCCTGAGCACAGGACTCCAAGTGACCTGTGCAAGCTGAGTGGCATGGTGAGCTATGTGTTAAGTCTCCCACCAAGCCATGAAGTTATCTATGTGCAGCAGCACTCCACCACCAAATAGACTAGGTTTATACAAGCAAGGTCTAGGAGACAGAAGTAAGCTGCCTAAGCTGGTGGATCATACTCCCATCTGCTGCCGTCCCTTTCTCACCCACACCTGGGGCCTCATGAGTCGTTCCCTGTGACCGGTTGACTAAGAGATACAATATTCAAGCTTGGTTCTGCATACGCTAGCACCTGCTGGACATAGCTAGCTGTAGTGTTACAGCCCCACTTAGGGTTGATCCTGAAGGGAAATTCTCCTGGTAGGAAAACTGCCTGGTCACGGAGATGGTCAGAGGTATAGATAGATCTCCACTGATTCATGAGTAGTTGATAATGATTTGACTAGATGGTCAAGGACTTGGAAAGAACAGGATTGAAATATTGTTGATAAGGAGGTCTGAGGAAGAGGCATATGGATGTCGCTCTTGGAATGGGCACACAGTGTGAGGATACTCATGTCACACACAAATGAGCACCAAAGAGAATCCACTGTGGAGAATCTATTATTTTTTCTCTCCCATGCCCACCCTCCCAACTGTGGAGGATCTCATTCAGGTAGACAGGTAGGTGCCTTGTTCTGTGGATGCCGGTTAACCTCTGTCTTGTCACCCTTTTCATTGCCCAATGGACTCTTGAACAAAATGGCCATGGTGGCAGGCATGGAGGTTATGCATTGAGCTCTGCAATATGGATTTCCACCAAGGCCAATCCGGCTATAAGCCACTGCTGAGCGCCCGACCTGCCAACAAAAGAGAAACACCAAGCCCCTTTACGGAATTATTTTTTGGTGGCAGCTGATTACAGAGACAGGACAAAATGAAAAGAAGCCATTGGACTCCCAAAATTCTACTGCAAGAAGCAGACTGGGAAAACTGCTCAGTTGTAAAGATGTGCTACCTTTCATGAAAAAGGAAGGAAGGCAAAGAAGGTAGAACCAAGAACCCAGAGGGCATAGCCAAGAGCCATGGAGAAATATTCCTGGGCCTTGAAATCTAATCAAGGAACTTTCATTTTCCTAGCTGAATTTCAGAATTGTAATAGACCAGTGATGCCTTTGTGTCTCCCATTTTCCCTCATTTTGAATTGGAATGTCTGTAGTAGTTATCCTATGCCTGTTCCACCACTGTATGTTGTGTGTGTTGGGGACAGATAACTTGCCTGTTAAGTTTCACAGATCTAAAGATGGAGAAAAATAGTACTTGAGAAGCCATATTTAAGGAATACACCTAAGGAGCCTCGTTCACACATGGACTTGATTTATATGATACTTATATGATGCTGTAATTGGATGAGACTTTTAGAGACCTTGGGAAGGGTTGAGTGTATTTTACATATGGAAGGAACGTGAATCATCAAGGACCAGAGGGTGAACTATAGCAGCCTCCAGGATGGTCCCCAATGATCCCCACCTGCTGGTATTCACACCCTTGTGTAATCCCTTCCCCTGGAGTGTGGCCTGGACCTAGTGACTTTTTTTTTCCTTTCTCTTTTCTTAGACAGCCACAGAGCTATGAGTGACTTACGTCTAATAGACAGAATATTGCAAAAGTGATGGGATGGCACTTCTGAGATCAGGTTATAAAGTTTATAACTTCTGTCTTACATGTAGGCATTCTCTCATTCTGTCTCTGGCTCATCTCACTTAATTGCTCAGATGAAGCAAGCTGCCATGTTGCAAGCTGCCCTATGAAAAGGTCCACATGGCAAGGAACCTAAGAGTGACCCCTGGCTAACAGCCAGCAAGAAACTGAAGTCTTTGGGCCAACAACCCGCAAAGAACTGAAGTCTGCCAATAGCCACATGTGGGAGCTTGAAAGCAGATCCTTCCCCAGTCGAGCCCAGGGATGACTGCAGCCCCAGCTGACACCTTGATTGCAGGCTGTGAGACCCTGAAATAGAAACTCAGCTAAGTTGCACCTAGATTCCTAACCCTCAGGAACTATGAGATAAATGTTTTGTTTTTTTGAGACGGGGTCTCATTCTTGCTCAGGCTGGTCTTAAACTCCTGAGCTCAAGCAATCCTCCCACCTCGGCCTCCCAGAGTGCTAGGATTAAAAGCTCATGCCACTGTGCCCGGCTGAGATAAATGTTGTTTTCAGCCACTAAGATTTTGAGGTAATTTGTCAGGCAGCAATACATAACTAATACAGACAGGCATGGAGGTTATGCACAACCTCAGCAATATGAACTTCTACCTACCAAGGCCAATCTGGCTACAGCATTGCTGAGTTCCCAACCTACCAA
This sequence comes from Lemur catta, assembly GCF_020740605.2. Lineage (NCBI taxonomy): Eukaryota > Metazoa > Chordata > Mammalia > Primates > Lemuridae > Lemur > Lemur catta. The sequence continues at coordinate 55,763,032 of NC_059155.1, read as the reverse complement.
CAGCAGAGGTCAACATGGAACCCACACTGTGAATTATTTCTTGGTGGCAGGTTGATTACTTTGGATCTCTTCTGTCCAGCACAGGGCTTAGTTTCAGAGACTTGGTAATAACCCCAGCTCTGCCAGGCTGACATGCCTAGGCCAGGCCTGTTCTTCTAGGGGTCTGTTTCCTGTGTCTGTCTTTCCTCCCTTTTATCTCACATAAGGCTTGGCACCCAGGAGGGGGTTCACAAGGGGCTGTTCCTTTCCCTTATCCTAGATTATGAATGCTCTAGGGTCAGGGATCCTGTCTCTCTGCCCCCTGACCCCTCCTCTCCCATTACAACTTCAGGTCTTCTGGGAAGCATGGTTAGTGTCTGCACCTTCAGGGGCCTATTGACTATGGACCTCAGACCCCAGGTCCCCCTTCCATGGGGTGGCACCCTGTACCAATGAACTTTATGCCATGCAGAGAAAAGAGAGCTCACATGCAGTGTGGGGCTCCTATTACTGCTCTTGTCTCCCTCTTTCTGAGTCCAGACTCTGTGGGCCCCTAGCCTGGCAGTGGAGACAGAGGACTCAGGCCTGGGCCTTGTCTTCCCCTGAAGCTCCCAGCATGGAGAGCTTGGGGGTGGGAGGAGAGACAGACCCATTAATCCTGGTGTTCAGACACAAGGGAGGTACTAAGGAGGGTAGGAGGAGGGTGTCAGTTGGACCTGAAGGAAGAGTTTGGGTAAAGTCCTTAGTAGAAGTGATGTCTTCCCATCCCCTTGTCACCTGTAGTCTTAGGAACCATCCTGAGGGATGTGGTGACATTTTGGAGGATGCAGCAGCAAGGTGGTGTGTCTATAGCAGAAAGTGAGACTCTGAGGTGAGAAGATACCCTCTGCTTTCCCGACCTCATTGTTTCCATCCCCTCATCTGGGGGTCCCCTGAACTAGTTACTCCTCCCTTTCTAGGGTAGGGTCTGAGAAAGGGGGACAAATCTGGAACCAGAAAGCTCTCTGGAAGATTAGATTTGATCTGTGTCTTGCAGGATGATGGCTAGGGCCTCTCCTGCAGAGTTCATGGGATGCACCTCCCCCTGTGAAGGGGGCAGAAAGTGTGCGTGTGAGAGGGTTAGGGTTAGCTGCCAAGATGGGTAAGGCTATCTAAAAACTGGTGCGGGATGGGCCCATACCCTAGAGCTATGGTCCCCAACCCCCAAGGCCACAGCTCGCCCAGTACAGGTCTGTGGCCTATTAGGAAACGGGCTGCGTATCAATCACCACCTGAGCTCCGTACCACCTCCCCTCCACCCATGATATCCCACTCCCCGACCCTTGGTCCGTGGAAAAATTGTCTTCCATTAAACCAGCCCCTGGTGCCAAAAAGGTTGGGGACCGCTGCCCCAGAGGACCCCAACCCTGAGCCAAGCAGTTCTCTGGCCTGGGAGTTGCTGCAGGTTGTAGGCATCATCTCTTCTTCTCCTATCCGGCCACTTCTTCCCATGGCTGACTGCCTCGGAGTAGGGAGCAGTGGTGAAGTGCCAACATCGAACCCCTTCCTGCTGCCCCCATCCCAGCTCTCACACCTGTCTCTTCTGTCATTTCCAACCCTCTTTTCATGATCAATTCCAAGGAGTCAGGGAGACAAAAAGGCAGCCTTTCCCCTGGATTGGGACCTGGGGTCAAACTGGACCCAAGACAGGGCTGTCTACTGGCCTCTGCCTCTGCTTCCTTCTATAGCCCAGTGTCTCAACTGGAAGACTGGATGGACCAGGCAGAGCTGAGACTCTCCCGCCAGTCAAAGCTGCCAGAAGAGGGCGGCTTCATTCATCGCTAGGTCCCTATCAACTGGAAATCGTGATAGAACAAAATGAACCCATAGAACATTCAGATGAGGAAGAACAAAATAAGAGCGGCAGTGTCCTAAGCTCTTGATCAGGACCTAGCCTTTAGCCTCCACGCAGACCCCTGAGAGGAGGGAAAACCCTTGAGGAGCCAGGCATGATGGGAAGCTGGCTGGCTTAGCAGGGCCTCCAAGCTCTTGCTTCCTCTTCTGTATCCTCGTATCATGGGCACACTCCAAACACAGAACACTCAAGACCACAAAGAATGGTTCTTAGCCTTTGGAAGGTCAAGGATCCCTTTATGAGTCTGATACAAGCTGGTTAGTCTTCTTGCCAGAAAAACACATGCATGCAAACACCCACAAAAACACATAAACAATCCCTGGTGACAGTCCCTAATTTAGTCCAGCATCCTCATCTTAAAACACTTTTGGGCCCAGAAGGGAGATCTTTCCAATTACTCTGGGACCACTAATGGGATTGAAACCATTATGGTAAGTGAAAGAAGCCAGACAAAGGATCACATATGATATGATTCCACTTATATAAAATATCCAGAATAGGCAAATGGGGGAGGTGGGGTAGGGATACCTAAGGGATGTGTTGTTTCTTTTTGAGGTGATGAAAATGTTCTAAAATTTTTTTTTTGCAGTGATGGTTGCACAACTCTGAAGAATATACTAAAAGCCATTGAATTGTACAATTTAAGTTGGGTGAACTGTATGGTGTATGAATTGTATCTCAATAAGCTGTCTGAAAAAGTGAACTCAGGGGTTGCAAATGACCACACATCTGAGCTTTAGTCCCCATTCATCAGGGGCTGAAAGAACTTGTAGACAAAAATCAGGGAAGGGTCCTTGAATGTGGCACATGGGTTAGACAGGAAAGCATTCTAGAAAGAATGAGATTCTATATATAATCTTGATCTTAAGGGCAATGAAGCATCATGGAAGGTTTTAAGCAGTAGGGACACGATCAGATCTACACTTTAGAAACAGCCCTCCGAATCACTGAATGGGATACATTTAAAACAGGTGAATTTTATGGTATGTAAATGATACCTCAATAAAACTATGAAAAAAAAAGTCCCTTTGGGTGCTGGAGGAAGGTAGACCGGAGGGCACAAAGCTAGGGGAGGCAGTGGTACAGTTTAGGTGGAGGTGCCAGAGCCCACCTGTTTAGCTTGAGGGGAAACTGCTTTGGAGGTGGAGTCAGGGAAGGATCGGGATGTCTTGGCCAAGGTTAAACAGAAGCTGGCAGAACTCAGTTTCAGAAGCCAGAGCTCCCTGGCTTCAGCCCTAGCGCTCCCGCCAGCACTACAGCTGCTCCACTGACAGGTGATGGAAGCACTGTTCTCCCCTTCAAAGAGAAATGCACTTCAGAAACATGTTTCCAAAAAATGTTTCTAAGGGTTTTATTTCTAACAAGAGGAAAATAATAAAATAAAATTAAAATAGGCTTCGGTTGGAACCAAGTTTCTTGTTTTGCTTTTTTTTTTTTCTTTTGAACAAATTAATTACACACCAACAATCTTCTTTTATTACAACATGAACCCAGGAGGAGGAAAGGAGACAGGGCAGGACAGGGAGGGAGGACTGAGGTGGTTGTGAGGACAAGCACCAAAAGCTTTCTTCAAATCACAGGGAGCCCTGTTCAGCTCCCCATCCAAATTCCTTTAAAACAAAACTGTGAGCACAGCTATGTGAAGTTTCCTCCTCCTGGGTGGAACAGTCACGGGAAGGGAGAAGGAGGGATGGAGGAAGGAAAAGAGGAGGGGAGGAGAGTGGGGAGGGGGGTTAGTGTAGCATGGCCTGGCCAGGGCCGGAACTGGGGAGAGAAGGGAGAGGAGATTCCCCCAGTTTGCGTATGCACTGGCCTTGTCTCTGGAATGGTGCTGGCCCAGCCCCAGCCACCCCCCTGCCCACCCGCCCATCCGTCTGTCTGCCTCAGGTGTCTGGGAATGCTGGTTAGAGGCTACCAGGGAAGGGGGACTCCAGGGGCCGGCCCCCAGGAGCTGAGGTCTGAACAATACCTTGGAGTCAGAATATAAAAGTCAAGGGACTCGGGGGCGGGCAGGTAGGGGGTGGCCATCTCCCCTACCCGCCCACCTCCCAAGAAGCAGGCTTGATGGTCAGAAAGAGGATCCTTGAGGCCGAGGGGGGTCTCTGTCAGGGTCTGTGCTAGGCTCAGCCACTGTCACAACTGTTGCTGAGGTGGCTGCGGTGGGCTGGGCAGATGCAGCTGGGGAGTCAGAGTGGAGAAAGGGGCCAAAGGGCCTGAAGTGGCCTCTGGCGCTGGTTCCAAGCCATTCTGGTTCTCCTGGGTGCTGGGGCTGCCAGTAGTGGGGAGGGATGTGGGGGGCCCCTCACCCCCAGTCTCCTCCTCCAGCTCCTCCTCCTCCTGGGCCTCCTCAGCCTCTGGCCCTGAGCTCCGTACCCTCTTTGGCTCTAGCTCCTCTCGGGCTGGGTCATCGCCCTCCCCACCCCGATCCACCTTCCGCCGCCGCCGCCTCTCCAGGGCCCGGCCCCGTGCCCGACTCCCATGGCGCTCTGCCTTCTCCAGCTGTGATCACAGATAGGCAGAAAGACAGGTTGTAGACCAGTGGTCAGGCCTGAGCTCCCTACTTAGCCCGACCTCCTGGCCCGGCCCGTGACCCCTCTCCTCACCTCCAGAAGTGTGCGGATCCTCTCCAGGTCTGGAGACTGTCCAGCTTGCAGCAGCTGCCAGATGCTGTGGTTCTCATCCAGGGTCACCTCAAGCAAGTCCCCTTCCATCATGAGTTCCTCCAGTGGGGCCCGGGTTGCCTCAGGCAGCTCCAACGCAGGGCCACTCAATTGTGGCAACAGTGAGGACAGCATCTCCAGATCTGGGGGGTTGTGGGGATAAGCTGGATTAGGGGCTGCCCTTGGTCTTATGGGTCACTCTGGCGTGGTCAATAGCCTGCCCACACCACACCTGGACCTACCTCTCTTACCTGAGCCCTCCTCAAGGGCTGCCTTCTCAGAACTGGTCACACTGTCTCCATTCTCCAGCAAGCCCTGGACCTGCCAAGGAAAGCAAGGATGGGTAGGGGTAACTACACTGAAGAACCAGGCCCTATTTTTCCTCCCCCAGCCTCGAACTTGGGGCCTCCACCTCCCGGAGGAAGACGGCAGACACAGGCCACCAGCAGGGAACAATCTAGGGACCTGAATGGATGCAGGATGGGGCAGAGAGGCGGGGCCAAAGGAGGCTGAAAATTGGGGACCAGGGGCAGGGCAGAGCCTAAATAGGGCTAGGGCCTAGGAGACCAGAACTTGAGAACAAAAGCTGGGCTGAACAGCTCACCTTAGGCGTATTTTTGCCACTGCCTTCTCCGAGTGGGTCAGAGGCAGGGGCTGAAGGGCAGGCAGAGGGCTCCTCAGGCCTGGGTTCGGTCTGTAGTCGTTGGCGGAGCTCAGCCAGCCGTCCCAACAGAGCAGTCACATCCTCAGAGGCCAGGGCCTGTCTGGCACGGCCTTGCCAGCTGATGGCCCTCTCTGTGAGGCATTGCAGGGCTTCGCCCTCGGGCAGTCGCACGGGCAGTCTCTGCAGGGCCACGAGCAGTGCTAGGATGGTCTCTAGGCGTGGGCGCCGTGAGCGCATACACAGTGGACACAGGAATTTGGTGTCCCATTCCCACCAGGCCAGCAGTGGGGATGAGGTGGGATTGGGCCTCGGAGAGCTGAGGAGGCGGGGCACCGACACACACCGCCCATGGAACCAGTCCTGACACAGGTCACACTGCAGAGCTCCCACCCCGGCTGGCACCTGCCCACACACACAGATAGAGGTTGCAGAGGAGGCTGTGGTTGATGATGCCAGTGGACTGGGCTTGGCTGAGTTGGTACGACGCAGCTGCAGGATACCCTCCTTCTCCTTCTGTTCCCCCTCCTTGAAGGCCACGATCTGCCATGCCCAGGACAGGAGAGTAGGTCAGTAGCCTATCCCCTCCCTTCTCTGGCCCCCTTAACACCACACTCCAAAACAGGAGAACTGAAGCTCAGGAAGCAAACGGCCTGCCCACGGTCACCCAGCTCAGACACTATTATTGCCGAGCTCTTCTCCCCATTTGTGTGTAAGCTCCTTACCACAGAGCCTGGGTCCCTGAGGTCCTGCGCAGACAGCCCCAGCAGCTCTGTGTCAGATTTGTACAACCCCAGCTCCTTCTCCATCCACCGGCTGCGCTTGGTGCTATCTGAGCCAGCGTCTGCACACGGGCAGAGCACCTGAGGCAGGCAGACAGAAAGGGGACGGCTGGCTTTCCCCTACCTCCCACTGCCCCCCAGTACCCCCCCCAAACCCACATTCTCGTATCAGCTGTCTCACAGCAGCCAGGCCAGGCACAAGAGAGGCTGTGGGTCAAGGTCCCAGGCCTCACCTCCAGCAGGGTGTAGCAAGAATTCTTCTTGAGGAAGGTCTTGGAGGCCTTCTCCCTCCAGGAGTGTGCTGTCAGTACCTGCAGCTCCAGCTGTCTCAGCTCCTCCAGCCCCACAGGTAGGTCTCTGCCCACAGCCACCAGGCCCTCCAAGTCATCCAAGCAGGGGTAGTGGTCACCATTCTAGGCACAAGGGCGAGAGAAAGCTCAGTTCAACTTGCCAATGTCTGCTGACCACCAAGTAAGCACTCTATGCCTGGCCCTGAGCTGGAAAGATGGATTAAACTCACAGTCTTGAGGCGGAAAGAAACAGGTAATATCTTAAGGAACACCCACCTGGCTCTCCCACAATGCCTGCACCCACTGACTGCCTCAGCTCCAAGTATCCAGTCAGTTTCCAGGACCAGCAACTAGTTTCTTTGTTGTGGCTTGCCTCCTCTCCTCCATGTCCCTGCCTGCTCCACTCCCACACCACTTGCCTCCCTGGCCCACCATCCTCATCCTAACCAGTGCCCTCTCTTCCTTGAGGCCAGCACACTCCTCCTCCTCCCACACTGCTCACCAAGCACATTTACCTCCCCACTATGTGCTGGGCCCCGGTCCTCTCTCTAGCCAACCCATGCCAGCAACCCAGCACAACCCAGTGTATGTACCATCTCTTCCCAGCCTGGGGCAGAAGGTGGGGGGTGCCAGGGTCCTCACCTGGATCTCATCCACATCGGCAATCCAGGCCCGGGCTTTAGCAAGAGCCTCCTTGAGAGCCTGGATGTTGGGCAGGTGAACAGGGATGTTTTCTGCTTCACGGATTATGGCCTCGAGCGTGGCTGGTGGATGCTTCTGCCTAAAGGTAGGGAAAAAAGACAACTCAGTTTGGTGTGGTCTACCTGACCAGAAGCTCAGCCTGACCACCAGAAATATCTGCCGGAGCCCCTTGGGCATTTATTCCCGCTGCCACTTCGGCCTACTTGCTTGTACTGTGCCTGTGGGTGGTTGCCAGTCCCTGCTTTCCTCACATTGCACATACCCAACTGCATCCTACTGCCATTGCTCTTGCGCCTCTGCTTGTCTGCCAGTCTACCGGCCTGCTGGCAATGCCTGCATACATAACCTGTGTGTAATTTGTTGCTACAGTTTGCAGGACTGCCCTGTGTGTGGCATCTTTCTACCAGCATCTGTCCACCTGCCTGTTACTTGTGCTGCCACGCATGTGCACAGGTCAGCCTGCAGGGCTAGTCCTCTATATACCTCTGCATCTGTCTAGCTCTGCTTCTTCAGCAGCCTATCTCTGCTTCTATGTGTATATGGAGTTAGTAACAGGACAAGACAGGGAACAAAAGAAGGGGGCAGAGTCAGTACACCAACAGAGGAGTGTGATGCTCAAAGCCACCCATGGGAATCGTCTTCAGATTCTCCACTCTACTCTGAAGGTTGGAGTAAGGCAGGGAGGGGAAGAGGCTGGACCTACCTGGCCTCCAGGCAGAGGTGGGCTTTCTCCTCCCAGCGTTCAGCAATGGTCAGCAGCTCCTGTAGCTCGGCCCGGGCCTTATCCACAGCAGGGCTAGGGGCTACACTGGCGCCCGCGACCAACAGTCCCCGCATGACAGCCAGGGTGCCCCTTCGGGCTGAGGGGGCCAGTGTGCGTTTCACCTCATCCAGCCATTGTGCCTGTTCCACCTGCCGTTGGAGCTGCTGGGCCTCAGGCACCTCCACCCCCAGCTGCTGCCCCCTCTCCAAGAGGGACTGCAGTAGCCCTGGACTGGAGGGCAGTGAGGCCAGGGCCTCACGAGCCTCAGCCTGGTAGGCTTCCACCTGTTCCAGAATACCCTACCAGAATACAGGATGAAGAACAGATTCCTCAGCGGAGCCCACTGAGGATGCCACCACCAGATACCCTTGCCTACCTACCTTCTTACCCTCTAAGCTTTTGGGAAAAGGAAACCTTACATAGGCTGGGTTCTCCTTTTCCAAGCCCTAAAATAAGTAGTTCCTAACACTGACTGCTCATTAGAATGCCCTGGGGAATTTGTTAAAAATGTAGATTCCTAGGCCCCCACCCTAGAGATTCTTAATAGGGGCTGGGCAGAAATTGGTGCTTTATTTAACTCTCCAGAGGACTCTACTCTCAGAGCACCAACAGACCCTCGGCCCTAAAAAATGCCATGCTCAGCCCTTGCACAGACCCTCATGCTCACACCAGGGTCTGCTGCCCTCTCCATCCCGCTTCTATTCCACCTTCATGAACTTCACTCAACTTCCCAGGCTCAACAAGCACCCTTGTGGCCTCCTTCTCCTCCACCTCCTCCAGGAAACTTGCCCTTGACCCTGTATCCTCTACTCATACCCTTGCCAACTGCTCCTCACATCCCGTTTCTCAGAGGCAGTCACTAGACCCTTGCCTCACGCCTCCGTCTCTTTTCACACACATGCATCCTGTCTTGCCCCAATACTTGGAGCGTTTGAAGGGAGCCAAGAGTGGCCTGCCACTCAAGTCCCCAGTCCCCCGATCCCTAAGCAACACTCCAAGCCCACGCCTCCTCACCTTGACATCCCCAATCTGGTGCATGGCACAAGGCAGGTTGTTCATCTGGTCCAGAAAGGCCCGGAGCTCAGCCAGGGTCATCTGTAGACCAGCCACCCTGTGAGGGCTATGGAGTTTCACATGTGGGGTTTCGGGTCCAAACCCAGTCCTCTCCCTCCATCTCTGTGCTAAGACCCATCACCTTTCCTCACCATACCTGTCCACCTTGATCTAGCATAACTCAGAGTTCCCCAAACTGCCTAGGTTAGAGGGAGGGTTTTAAAATATGAGCATGTTCATATGAGGAGGAGAAAGAATTTTAGAAGACGGAAATATATTGGGAGGCGGGGAGGAGGGAGCTTAGAAACTATGCTGAATGGTAACAGAAACTGGACTTTTCAATCCATCCTCTACTGTGAACTCGAAAGCTGTGCAGCTGTGACCAGGTTTACACATCTGTGTCCTGTTCTTGGCCCTAAATCTCCCACAACTCCTCCCTGCCCACAAAATCCTTCAGCCTGTCTCTCAAATCTCCTCCAGGTACTGATAAACACTTCTAGCTTTCTTATCATGGAGGCTCTCCTCTCCATTCTAAGTTGCCTGGTCTCCTTGCACTCCCCAGCACCTCCCAGGCTATCCCAACCTGCAGTGCTTGGCAGCTCCCTGCGAATGTCCAGTCTGCCAAGTGGTATTCAGAGTCCGCCCCATGTAGCCCTTTTCCCAGGTGCTGGATCCTCAGCAGGCTATCTGTGCCCCAACACCTCACGCTGCCATACCCAGCTTCCTGGCCGCTGACCAGTCCCAGAGCTCGGGACACACAAGCCTCTGCCTCGCTCAGGCAGTTCTTCAGTCGCTGCAGCAGCTCACTGTTAGGAAACCTCCGCTCACGGGCCTCAGATTCTAATGCCCTCAGCTCTTCAAGGCCTGGAGGGAGAATGAGGGCAGCAAGGAGTACGCAGTATAAGACTAAAGACAGAGGAAGGGGGTTGGAGGTACAGAAGAAAAGGGAATAGAACTTGCCTGTGGAGTCCCTCCATCCCCCCATCACTCACTGCGCTTCCGCCCATCCTCCACCTCCAGGGCCACTCGCACTTTGTTGGCCCAGGTGTCAAAGGATTCAGCCCGAACCTTCAGCTTATGCAGCATAGCAGGGAGCTCATCCAAGGTGTACCGATACCTGAAGGAAGAGGGCAAGAGACAGCATGTCTGGCCCAGTTCTGCATCCTCCTCATTGCCCCGCTTCCTCCAGGCAGGCCTGCGCTCACCGCAGGTACTGCCGGCTACTGGAGCACTTGCAGAGGTCGTTGATGTGGGAAAGGCAGACAAGGCCGTCTGGGCAGTCGTAGCAAGCCAGGGCTGACAGGAAACACGTGGTCTTGCACTTGATACACTGGCGCTCGTCATCTGGGAGCAGCTCAAAAGCCTCTCGCTCAGCCTCTGTGACGCCCTGGGGGCATTCAACCCACAAAGGTCATACAGACTCAGAACAGAGTAGCAGAATCCTCCAGCCACCACAGCGGCCCCATCTATACTGAAAGTCATGGGGTTTGGGAGGCTGAGGCAGAGAATTTTATAGAAGAATGAAGTAAGATTCAAATCAGCAGAAAGGGCCTTGTGGGTAAGAGAAGGCGAGGAAAGCGGTGGACCAGAGCACCAGAGAGGTGACAATGTGTGGAAGTGGCCAAGGGATGGGCCTGGCTAGTATGGAGAGTGTGTCCTGGGGAACAATACTGGCTTCCAGGCTGCTCAGCAGGCAGAAGACACTGCAGGCACATATATAACTTAGAAAAATTCAACTGTATGTGCTTGTGTCCAGGGTTTAAAGATACAATCTTTTTCCCAAAAATATGGCTTCCAAACCTAAGCCAATGACTCCATCTGTTGCTTAGATGATAACTGTACCATCCTTGTTGGGTTGTTATGAGGATTAACAAACATAAAGCAACTAAGGAGTTAGACAAGTATTATAGCACTTAGATCAAGTGCTCGACAAATGTTTACTGTTATTAGCTGTAATTTTCAGATGAGAATACGTATTTCACAGGCCTATCTCATTTTACTAAGCAGGAAACTAAGTCTCAGAAAGTATCAGTAATTTGCCAAAGTGAGGATTTGACTGCAATCAATTTTGACTCCAAAGCCAGAGACTGTTCTAAAGATGAAGTCCTTAGGTTTTTTTGGATCATGGACTGAGAACTGGATGCAAACTATGAGTCCTCTCTCCAGAAAAGTACTCAAACACACATCCACAATCTCTTACAGGATTCTAAGATGAGGGTGTCCAGTGACACCAGAGAAGGGTGAACCCTTCTCTGAGGTAAGGGCCAAGTGTAAAGAATTCTGAATCTCAGGATGAGAGGGTCTATTCTCCCACTTTGCTTTGGCTCCTTTCCATAGCCTGGCACAGCCATGGAGCCATCATTTAACAACAGCACAGAACAGAGAGAGAAAATGATGCCCAGGAAAGCCAGTAACTCAACTACCACTACGACTGAGGCCTCAGACTTCCAACACGACTATAGCTGTAATTCTTTCCACAGCCCACACTCACAGGAAAGTTATGTTTTATTTTATTTATTTATTTTTTGAGACAGAGTCTCACTTCTGTTGCCTGGGCTAGAGTGCCGTAGCATCAGCCTAGCTCACAGCAACCTCAAACTCCTGGGCTCAAGCAATCCTCTTGCCTCAGCCTCCCGAGTAGCTGGGACTACAGGCGTGCACCACCATGCCCGGTTAATTTTTTTCTATATATATTTTTAGATGTCCAGCTAATTTACTTCTATTTTTTGTTAGTAGAGACGGGGTCTCGCTCTTGCTGAAGCTGGTCTCGAACTCCTGAGCTCAAACAATCTGCCCACCTCGGCCTCCCAGAGTGCTAGGATTACAGGCATGAGCCACCGCGCCCGGCCATAAATGTGCTTTAAAATGAGAAAGTATTGCCATAAACAGGCAGCAAGGGGTCCCTCAGGATCAGCATTCCTTTGTAATCTTATGGAGGACTCTCACTACGTCAATTCCGTAACTGGGTAAGTGTGGAGCTTGAAGGAGATGGCTGAAACTACACAAGTGAACTTTATAGCTCCGTAGCAGTTTCCACACACACAAAAACACACACACACACACACACATACACACACACTTATAAGAAATCTATTAAAGTAGGACCACCTTCTACTTGGTAATATTATTACCCTAGTTTGAGTTACTGAACCATCTGAACGTAATAAAATGGCATTTCCTAAGAAATGTCCCATATTTCAGTTTCTTCACATATTAATATCACCAATAATAGCAGCTACTACACTGCAAAGGCAGTAAGACACTTTGAAATAAATTACCTTACTCTAGCTTTACAACTATCTTGCAAGTGAGACATTTATTCTTATTTTAGAGTTAGAAAGTGAGACTATGAGAGATTAAGTAACTTGATAAGGTCACCCAGATAATCAGCAGTGAGGGTTTCATATGCTGGTCTATCTTATTGGGTCATTTAAATAATGATGAATATCTGCTATACCAGCACTTGATATGGGTCAGTTACTGAACAAACGTTATCTTTAATCTACTCAACTATCCAAAAAGAAAAGCATTATCATAATCCCATTTTTCAGATAGAGAAACGGACAGTGAAGTAAATTGACTTATCCAACACTGCTGATAAAGGGTACAGCAAAGAATGGAATGTGGTTTTCAATCCAGATGCTTCTAGTTATTTTCGCTACACTCCAAGTGTAGAGGCTACATTTTCTCCTTCTGGGCACTGCCCTTGCCTCCCCCCATCTCCACTGGGCTAGGGTGCCTGACCTGGGGTACTCTTCCCCACCACCCACCTTCTCCAGCAGGGCCTTTCGTAGACGCCTCTCCTCCTGCACCATGATAAACATCTCCTTATGCACAGCTGCCGCCAGGTTCAGGTCTAGCTTCTCTGGGCAGGCAGCCATCTTGCAGATTAGTTCCTCATGGGAGAAGACACAGTATCTTCGGAGCCGCCGGTAGTGCTCAATGCACTGGCGCCCAGCTGGCAGCTGTGGATAGGTTCAAGGTTGAGTGTAGCCAAGTATGGAGGCCGTGGTGCCTCAGCTTCTCTACAACCCTCCTGCTTCTCCCTGCCAGTCCAGGACACTCTATTCTCACCCAGTCGGCAGTGCAAAAGTTGACGGCCTCGGCAAAGTTGTAGCCTTGGTTGAAGCCGCTGTGGTAAGCACGGGGGAAGGTGATGACGAATTCTCCTGCACACTGGTTTGTGCGGACAACCTGAGGAAGAAGAAAGGCCAACACCACTGAGATAGAGGTTTTCTAGTCTGTAGATCTGATCTAAGCGCAGGGTCCTTAAGGAGACAAAAGAGAGTCTCAGGGAACACAGTCTGACAATAGAATTCCAGACCCTCCAACTTTGAAAGGACCATTGGTCTCTGCCTTCAAGGTTTTGATCTGTGTTGACAGATGACGAAGATCTGAGACTCAAGAACATACATATCAAAATATTCCAACTTCCTTAGTAACTTTTATAAAAATTATAAATATCACTTTTCATTAAGTTTGCCAAGTTTTCATTAATATTTTCATCAGTCACATATGCAATTTTAAGAATCAAATGGTCCCGTAATATGCTGAAATAAATAATCAAATGGTTCCATAAGATTTGTTTTAAAATCAGCAGGTCCTGCGATTCTCCCCTCCCCAGAGCCAGTATTTTCACCTCTTCTGGTTATTTTGGCATTGACCTTAATAACCTTAAGTAACATGCTTCTAGACTATGTTTAAAATGGCCTATTTCTCAATTTGCTTAGTTTTTTATGCATGTATCCCTAACGTCTGACAAGTGTCTAAATCTGCCCCCCATCAATTTTCACCTTTCTGTAGCAGTCTCTCATGCAGCCTTCTGATTTGTCCCAATCTGGACCAGCTGTCCTCCCTGGATTGTCACTCTCTTGTGACAGATATCCTGTGTCCTAAATCCCATGTTTTCCTCTTTCTTGGTTTATTCCTTTGCTATGCTCAAGCACCTCCTCCAATAGCTTGAGAAATGGCGGGAAGAACCTACTTTTTAAAATGTCTCTATTCTTCTCACACTTGACTGCATACAGAAGTCTAAGATGAAAATCATTTTTGAAGACATTGCTCTCATCTTCTAGATTCCAGTGTTGTTGAAAAGTCTGAAGTCACTCTGATTTCTTTTTCTTTTTTTTGTTTTTTGGAGACAGAGTCTTGCTCTGCTGTCCTGTCTAGAGGGCAGTGGCATCACCATAGCTCACTACAACCTCAAACTCCTGGGCTCAAGTGACCTTCCTACCTCAGCCTCCCAAGTAGCTGGGGCTACAGGCGTATGCCACCACGCCTAGCTAATTTTTCTGTTCTTTATAGAGACAGAGTCTCGGTCTTGCTCAAGCTGGTCTCGAACTCCTGAGCTCAAGCAATCCTCCCACCTCAACCTCCCACAGTGGTAGGATTATAAGAGTGAGCCACGGCGCCTAACCTCTGATTTCTAATATTTTGAATTAAACCTGTTTCTCTCTCAAGAAGCTTACAGAATTTTCTGGTTCCAGTGTTTGATATGGAAATTTCCAAGATATATCTTGGTGTAGATTTATTTTCATTCATGTACTAAGTAGGCCCTTTGATTCTGGAAACAGCCCTTTCGTAATGGAAATTTTCTTAAATGATTTCATTGTTTTCATTTATTCTCTTTTTATAACTCCTATTATTTTAATATTGAACCTCCTAGACAAATTCTCTAATTTTTTTCTACCTTTTCTCATCTCTTTTTATTATATTTTGTGGGAGATATCTTCAACTATCTTCTAAGCTTTTTTTTTCACTTTCGCTATAATAATTTTAATCTCTACGAATTCATTGTGTTCTTGTATGCTCTTTAATAGTTCTCAGTATATTCTTTTTAATAATTTCGTACTCTTATTTCATGTTTGCAATCTCTGAAGATATTGATGAAGTTTCTTTTCCTTTTCTTTTGAAGTTTATTTTGCTCTGCCTAGCCTCTGTTTCTCCAAGTTGCTTTATTTCTGTTTATTTGGTTCTCTTTTGTTTTCTAGGGTTTCCTCAATTGTCTGTTAATCTGTGCTGCCAGCTTATATTCAAGAGGAAGAGACAAAAAAGCTGAATGGAAGCTCTGAGAACATAGGTGAAGCTTGTCAACTGTGAGTTTCCCTGTAGGGTGATCTAGCTGACCTACTTAGTTTGGGAAACTCTAGGTCTTTCCTCTCAAGCCAGTCAGATTCCTCAGAGAAAACTCTCTCATTTTTTTGCCTGTAGAAAATAAAGGCCTGGCTGCCAGTGTTCTCACAGCCAAATGGAAGAAGATGGCTGAGAACCTCAGCATCTAGTATGTAGACAATGATAAATCCTATCTTCACTGTAACTCCACCCTCAACCCTACCTAGGAGACCTCAATCCAGAGACTCTCTGGTTTAACCTCTTCAGAAATAAATCTTCACTGGGAGTGAGGAGAATCAGTATCTGAGTGATGCAATGTGAGACAGACTTGACTGGCCACAGCTGGTTTTCAAAATGAAATGGGATCATGACCCAAAGAATCTAGGCAACCTCTAGAAACTGAAACAGAAAGAAAATAGATTCTTCCCTAGAGCCTCCAAAAACTAATGCAGCCCTGCAGGCACCTTGAGTTTAGCCCAGTAAGACACATTTGGAACTTTGAATTCCAGAACTGAAAGCACAAAGGAGGCAGGTGAAAACAAGTATAGTATGTTGGAATAAGGAAATTTTATCAGATGGTAACTGGAGTACACAGAAAGAAATGAAGAGAAACAGAAATGGATCCTATTCGCAATGCCATGGTTTCTTCAGTCATTATGTCATCTTGATCTCCTATGATCTGTGACAGTCTTTCCTGTTTTTTCATGACGTCAACAGTTTTGAGGAGAAATGCTCAGGTATTTTGTATAACATTCCATAATTTGAGTTTATCTGCTGTTTTCTCTCGGCTACACCATTTGCTCTTTTGTGAAAAATACCACACTGGTAAAGTGTCCTTCTCAAAATATCGTATTAGGGGAAAATGATATCAACATAATTTCTCACTAATGATATCAAATTTGATCAAGTCAATAAACTTTTAATAGGAAAAAAAAAGAAATCTTCAGTGTTTTACTAGAGTGAAGGAGGGTTACATTTCCTTCAGCAGCCCAGTGTGGGAGGGGATCTCACAGCTTCTTAGACATGAACAAATCCTTATTTTCACCCCATTCATCTTTACCCCTGGAATGCCTGATGCCACCGACTACAAACATTTAGGGGATTCTGAGCTATAAATCTGGTTGGTTCTTGGATGTTCTCAGTACTGCCTTAAAATTCAGTTTATTCATCTGTTTTCTAGTTTCAAGAATTTTTTTTTTTTTTGAGACAGAGTCTCACTTTGTTGCCTGGGCTAGAGTGAGTGCCATGGCGTCACCCTAGCTCAAACTCCTGGGCTTAAGCGATCCTACTGCCTCAGCCTCCTGAGTAGCTGGGACTAAGGCATGCGCCACCACGCCCGGCTAATTTTTTTCTATATATATATTTTAGTTGGCCAGATAATTTCTTTCTGTTTTTAGTAGAGACGGGGGTCTCGCTCAGGCTGGTCTCGAACTCCTGACCTCGAGCGATCCACCCGCCTCGGCCTCCCAGAGTGCTAGGATTACAGGCGTGAGCCACCGCGCCCGGCCTAGTTTCAAGAATTTTATCATTGTCTCCTCTCTTATTTTCTCCATCTCTGTGATTTTTTTTTACCTTAAAAAAACTCTTTGTGTCATCTTAGTAGGGTTTCAATACAGAACGGAAGTAGCCATGTGTATGCTTAATTTGTCATCTTTACCAAGAAGTCTCAAAAAGATTTTTAAGATAAACGTTCAAGTCTGATGAAGACACAGTGAAGTAGGTGCAGTGCTGGTAAGGGAATCAATAAAGTCTACTCTCTGGAAAGCAAATTTGCTAATATATCAAGAACCTAAAACGTTTATATCCTTCAACCCAACAATTCCTCTGCCAGTAGTCTAGATTAATTTGGGGAGAATTAGCATCCTAACAATATTAAATCAAATTATTAAATATTAAATCTTCCCACTCATTAATATAGCTAAGGTCATGCATCAACTCCCACCTCCGCACGTTTTCTTCTTCTCAAATCTATCCCTACTTAGAGGCAACACTGGCATTTCTTGCCTGTATTATTACACTGGCCTCTATTACTAACCAGAATTATCATCTAAAAATGCAAACCTGACCATGTTATGCCTCTGTTGAGAGCCCCTCACTGGAATTCTCATGCCCATATGATAATGCCACACCTCTGACAGGCAAACTCTTATCCTGTCTCAAGGATCACCACTTCTACAAACCCTTTCTTGATACCCCCTTCCTAAATGACTCAGTCGTTGTTCTTTTGTAGTTCCTCCAACACTTTATTCCACTTGTTTACTCCTCTCTGTCCTCCACTGAACTGTGCATAACCACAGGCAGGGACTGGTTTATTTACCTTTGGGGTGTTGACCAGAGGCCTTGCACACAGAATGAACTCTAGCATATTTACTGAATGATTTAGTCTCAGCCTTAATTTTATAGATGCAAAACCAAGTCCGAGAGAACCCTTAGGTAGCAGAGCCAGGAGTAGAACCTAATGCTCCTGACTCTTCATCTCAGCCTGCACCCTCATGTTAGCAACATCACTTTACTGTTTCCTATGTGGTTATTTAGAAAAGCTCTCCTCACATTCTGCAGCTGTTAAAAAGGGCAATTGTGAATAGCCAAAAAGTAAAAACATAGCTAGTTCCCTCTAAAGTTAAATTTTAAAAAATAGTAAAATCTCAAATGTTCATCAACTGGTAAACTGAATATTATCAGGCCATTAAAAAATGAAGTTCTGATACGCACTGCAACATACATGAACCTCAAAAACATGTTAAGTGAGAGAAGCCAGACACAAGCAATCACATATTATTCCATTTTTATGAACTGTCCAGAAAAGGCAAATCTACAGAGACAGAAATCAGATGCTTTCCCTTGTCTGGGACTAAGGGCTGGAATGGAGAGTGACTGCAAATAGGCATAAGGGATCTTTCTCAGGTGACAAAAATGTTCTAAAACTGGATTGTGGTGATGGTAGCACAACTCTGTAAACTTACTGAATTGTGTACTTCAAATGGGTGAATTTTATGGTATGTAAATCATACTGCAATAAAGCTGTCTTATTTTAAAAAATTACGGTTATAAATATTCTACACCAGCACTGTCCAAGAGAAATATGCTAGGCACATATGTACCTTAAAATTCTTTTTCTTTTTTTTTTTCCGAGAAAGAGTCTCGCTTTGTTGCCTGGGCTAGAGTGAGTGCCATGGCGTCAGCCTAGCTCACAGCAACCTCAAACTCCTGGGCTTAAGCGATCCTACTGCCTCAGCCTCCTGAGTAGCTGGGACTAAGGCATGCGCCACCATGCCCAACTAATTTTTTTTTTTAATGTATATATATTTTTTTAGTTGTCCAGATAATTTCTTTCTATTTTTAGTAGAGACGGGGTCTCGCTCTTGCTCAGGCTGGTCTCGAACTCCTGACCTCGACCGATCCACCCACCTCGGCCTCCCAGAGTGCTAGGATTACAGGCGTGAGCCAGCACGCCCGGCCCTTAAAATTCTTTAGTAGCCACATTAAAAAAGTAAAAAGAAACAGGTAAAATTTCAATATATTTTACTTAACTTAATATATCCACAATCTATTATTTCAATGTGCAACTGGTATACAAAAGTATTAAGTGAGATACTTGACAATCTTTGCTTGGTACTAAGTCTTAAAATCCAGTATGTATTTTATACTTTCAGCATGTTTCAGTGAGGACTAGCCACATTTCAAGTGCTCAATAGCCACATATGGCTAGTGGCTACCAAATTGGACAGTGCAGTTCTAGACCATTAAACTTACAAAAAAGATTATAAAAACCATACACTGATTATTGCTATGTCAAATTTTACATAGAAAACCAGATGGAAACATAAAATGTTTAGGGTGGACGGAATAGGGATGATCTATTTTCCATTTTTTTGGAAAGTAGGCATGTTTCTTTTTTAATGAAAATAATACTTACAACTACATTATCTATAAAAAGAAATGGCCTTCTCCCACCAAAGGGGAAGGCGGGGGTGGCGGTGCAGGAGGCTAAAGATAGCTCTGGAGGGAGCTCCAGCTGGCTAAACTACAGCCTGCCAGCATGAGAACATGAAAATCACAGATGCCTTGGACTGAGGGGGCACTGCCAAGTCCAAAGGGCCTGGAGATGCTGGGAACTACCTATAGGAAGGGCAGGGCAGAGCAGGGCAGAGGGCTGGGTGGCGTAGTAGCAGCTGGCCAGGGAAGCTGGTGAGCTTTGAGCAGGAGAAATGCTGTGGAGGTGGAAGCAAAAAGCACACGTTTAAGAGTGTAATAGGCCGGGTGCGGTGGCTCACGCCTGTAATCCTAGCACTCTAGGAGGCCGAGGCGGGTGTATCGGTCAAGGTCAGGAGTTCGAGACCAGCCTGAGCAAGAGAGAGACCCCGTCTCTACTAAAAAATAGAAAGAAATGATCGGGACAGCCAAAAATATATAGAAAAAATTAGCCGGGCATAGTGGCACATGCCTGTAGTCCCAGCTACTTGGGAGGCTAAGGCAGAAGGATTGTTTGAGACCAGGAGTTTGAGGTTGCTGTGAGCTAGGCTGACGCCACGGCCCTCTAGCCTGGGCAACAGAGCAAAACTCTGTTTCAAATAAAAAAAAGAGAGTCTGTAATAAAGTTTTTTGAAAAAGAGGTAAGGATTGAACAGCTCCATGACCACCATGACCATGTGTGTGTATAAATACACACATATATATGTATCTTAGCTGCCTAAATCTTTAAGAGAATTGTCTTATACTCTTACAGTTTTCTTTGGTATTACAGACAAGGACTGATGCTGTGCTACAGGTCAGGAAAGGAGAAGTCTGAGCAAAGTCAGATCCAATGTCTACTTGTGAAGCAGTAGAATTGTAAGCGCCTTTGATCATCTCAAGTCTAGAAATCCTTAAATGGGGTGAGGTGGTAAGAGAAAAGGATAGCCCCCTCCGAGTAGAGGAAGACTGCCGAACTGTTGTGTTTGTAGGATGCCTCCCTCTGTCCAATTCTCTAGATACTTCAATCCTTGGTTAAATATCACTAAAATGTATAATTTAAAAAATTTACAGAGTATATATCAAAACAAGGTGAAGGCAAGAAGAAATTTGGGTGAGAACCACTTAGTCCAAAGCCCTACTGTACAATCTCAAGGAGGTAATTCAGTATTTACTGACTGTCCCATGCATTAGAGTAAGTGGTAGTGTGGCCGAGGCCAGAGACGGTGGAAAGGAGCAGGGAGGGAGAGCAGCAGAGAATAAGATTTACAGCAGAGATGGGGGATCTACTAATTCCTGTTCCTGCAGGACTGCTGTTCAGGCTGTTTTAAGATCCACACTAGAAAAGGGGCTGATACTAATCAGTGCTAGAAATTGCCAGGAATATTCCCTGCACCTTAGTCGTGCAGGGAATATAAAGTCCCTCACAGGTAAGCCAGGTTGTATACCCACCAAAATGTTCTACAGGGTGGGAGAGAAGTACAAAGAGAAGAACAGACCAGGACTCTAGGTTTAACTTTTGACCTGTTAAATAAATAAAAAGACCTGTCCATTGTTCCAGGAAGGGTAAAAGTATGTAAAGGACGGCAGAGACTGCTAGTTGTACCCTGATATTCATTCTTGTCTTCTTTCATAATAACATGACCTCCAATTTATAGGTGGTACATAACCAGCCAGATTAAGAATTAAATTTCCCAGATTTCCTTGCAGTTAGTTGTGGTCATGTGACCCAGTTCTCACTAACAGGAGATGAATAGAAATGATGTGTGCCCTTAAAAGGAGACTTGTCTACCCCTGCCCTTCCCCCATTTCCCTCTTCCACTGTCTGGAATGCGAATGTGATAATAAGCCATCCCTAAGGTGTTACCCTCAAACACAGGGCCCAGAGGGTGCACCACCACATTGTGTACCTAACCACTATTATTTTGGGTCTCTATCAGAATACTCAAACCTATAGCCCAATTAAGATAGAACAGGAATGAAAAAATGGACAGGAGTAGATTCCAGATGACGATCACCACCACTACCACTACCACAAAGAATGTCAATAAATCATTCCTACCCCTTGTCTCTGTTTCCTGGGCACTCACCGGCACGCCATGGGACATGAGGGTGTTGGGATTCATGAGGGTGACAAGTTGGTGCAGGAGGTCAGGCTGGCTATCAAAGAGCTCAGGTGTCAACTTCTTCATCACCTCTTCCAAATGTTCTGCTGCAAGTGATGGTACCCCATACCAGGTCTTTGGCTCACCCCTGCACAATTGGAAAAGGGACATGTAGAGCGGTCACACCTCAGTCGTGCAGGGAGCCCACCCTGACTGCCCCCCCTGGCTCCCCAGGGCCCCATTCACCAGTGGAGATAGTTAATGGAGTAACTCCAGTGATCCTCAATATGCCAGCAAAAGGCAGAGAAGACCATGCCCACGTAGAGCCAGGGCACCTTCATGCCGGAGATATCCGCATTGATGTGGCACAGTACTGACTGCTCCAACACCGGCATCACATTCAGGTTCCAACCACTGGTAGCATACTCCTGTCAGGTAAGGTTTTTGTGGAAAGGGGATGAGGGTTATGCTAAGGAACTGAGACATTAAGTCACTTGGCTTTAGCCTAGGGAACCTTAATTTTGGGGTCACGGACCTTTTTGAAACAACAAAGAAATATTATAGATTTTTCTCCCCTGATCTCACCACCAAAATCCACACACACAAAATTTCAATTCAATTCACTTCAATTTCAGGGAGGTTTACAGATATATCCATCCACCAAAATACCTGCAAGTTAACAACCCCTGCTCTGGACCCAAATGCACCCTTCCGTAGAGGCAGGACCAGGCCCTATTGTTTTCTGTCCATACAAATCCCACCTCCCGAATACTTCTTATGAATGAGCCAGGCACCCTGCCAGGTTATTTCATATACTTTCTCATCTCTCTTTTTTTTTTTTAATTTAGAGACAGGGTCTCACTATGTTGTCCAGACTGGTCTCAAACTTCTGGGCTCAGAGATCCTTCCGTCTCAGTTGCCCAAGTAGCTGGGATTACAGGCATGTGCCACTGTGCCTGGCCTCATTTAATTCTTTTAACAAATTTGCAAGCGAGATATTATCTGCGTTTTACAGATAAGGAAATGAGCTCAGAGAGGTGAAAGAACCCATCTTGTGTCTGCACATGCCAGGTCAGGTATCACGCTGTTATTTATATGCATCATTTCATCTAAATCATACAGCAACTGTATATAAGGCAGGCACAATTATCCCCATCTTACAGAGTCATTTAAATCTTTCAGATACTAAATGACTTGCCTAAGCTCACACAGCTGACATATAACCATGAATCATCCACTCACCTCCTCCTCAGGGGTCAGGTGCCGCTTACTGTCACTGACAGGGAAACCGCTGCCAAATTCTTTGGAATGGATGTCAGCCCCATACTCAACAGTCACATCTTCCTCAATGCTATTCACTAGTCGCCAGAACTCCTTCTCCACAAGTTCTGTGGGTACCATCTGAGGGAACAGAGGTAGATGACTGTGGCCCATCATATCTTGGCCCCAAGATGTGCTCAGGTGAACTGAAACCATCGAGCACACCTACGAACCTAGCCCCAACACTATCCCAGCCCTCCATCACTTACATGCACGGGCATGTTGAAGTAGTCAGCTTTAAAGGAGTCAGCCATCTCGCCAAAGCTCTGTAGAGTGTATTCCCGGGTAGCCTGCTCAAAGCCAAAGGCTTCAGGGGGCCGCTTACACTCCTGAAACCCAAAGGAGAACTGTCACCAAGACAAAGGCAAAGAGGTGAAGAATCCTCACAAGTGGAACTGGAATATGTTGTAGAAGTAGGGAGGGAGAACAGCCCTAGGTCTGCACTCAAGGCCCCTGAACCAGGCCTTATTTTATTTACAGCTCTACCTTTTTCTCTCACCATTTTGGCTTACTTAGTCTTTTCATTCCCCAAATGCACTTTCACCATGCTTTTGCTCATAGTTCCTCCCTACTGGAATGTCCTCTCCCACTTTCTTTCACTGATTCTTCAAAACCCAACTCCAGTCCCAGAGCCTCCAGGAAGCCCTCCCTCATCACTACAGCCCATGCTCTTTTCTTCCTACAGGTCTTTACCTAAACCACAGGCTGACTTTAACATGCTACCCTATGCTCTTCTACCACCATTTTTTTCTTTCCAGCTAAAATGTAAGTTCATATGGGGTGCTTAGAGAAGCTTTTTTATGCCCGGTCTAGAACTATAAGCCTGGGAAAATGGCACTGAATATTCTACTACCCTGGAAGATGGAAAACAAAGGCACCAGCTTCTATAGCATCAAACCCTACACTATTCCTTTTCTTTAGACTGTCTCAGAAGACAGAATGTGGGGTCTACCCCGCTTTGTACCTATGTTCATAATTTTAGATGAGAACTGTATGTATCACAAAGTCAGACACACACCCTGCTCATGTCTGAAAAATAAATGTCTATCTGGTCTACTGGCTCATAGCCACTTAGAGAAGAGAGTCAACTAGAGCTGACAGTCTTCCTCATCCATGATACTGTTGGGTATCCAAACTCGTCCCCACCAGAATCTCCACCACTGCCAAGGCCATTACACACTGCCCTGGCCTTTCCTCATCTGTGTGTATCTGCATGTGTGTGTGTGTGCATGTACACAATCGGTCTCTACGACCACTGCTGAGCCCCTAAGATAAGGCAAGAGGCCATCAATGTCTGCTCTCCAGATGTCCAGAGGGAAACGTAAAAGGTGAGCACTGAGAATTTGGAGAAGGTTAAGTAGTTCATGAAATGTACCTGCCCTACTTCCCAGCCACATGGCCCTAGCTGTTGCTTCAGCTGCTCTCCTTACTGCCACCCTTACTGCCCTTACCTGCACCAAGCACACTCTACCCCGTGTACCTCTACTCCTGCTCGTCTTCATTCCCTAGTCTGGAATGCCTGCCTACCTCTTCTACTAAAAGCCTGTATCATTGCAAACCAATCTAAATACCACAAGAGGAGGAAAACAACTAAATAAATATTATGCCCGTAGGATAGAGTGTCTAAAAGAAAAAAAAATACCTTGAGTAAATTTAATTATAGAAAAATGATTATGAAGTAACAAATAAAAATACGTAACAAGATCCCAAACTTGTTAAAGATAGTTATATATAAGCAACAGCAAAAAGATGAGAAGAAAATATACCAGACTATTAATAATGGTTATCTCTAGGTAGTGGGATGATAAGGTAATTTGTCTATTTTCCAAGCTTTCTTAAAAAAAATAATCAAGTAAAAAAAGTGGAAATAAAAAGAACATTTTTTTCTTAATATTCTTGTCTTTCAAATCTCATTCCTGACATCTTCCCTGATTACTACCCCTGGTCATTTTCCTCTCCTCTGAACTTCTACACCTCAGAGCTTGTAACACATAATTTAGCATCTGCTTATATGTCACCACATACAATCTAATCATGATGCCTACATCCCTAGGTGGTCTGGGATTTCCCAAAGGACAGAAACAAAGGTTGAGTCTCCTCATTTTCCTCCCAAAGCTCTACCCCTGGGACCCAAAATGTAAGACTGTGGCAGAGCTAGGGGGCCGCCCTCAATAAGGCCAGATGAAGGCAGGCAAGGATACCCTATGAGGCAGATGTGGACCGGGGCTGGCCTTACCGCCATGACACACTTTGGGCACCGCCAGACACCCTTAGGGATCTCAGGCAGAGGCGGCAGCAGACAGAAGATATGGTAGTTGTCATCACAGCCATCACACAGCAGGAGCTTGTCATCTTCATCCCCTCGGGAACACATCCGGCACACATATGACTCGATCTGCCAGGGGAAGGAAACATTAACCTAAGCCCTGTCCAGCCTTCAAACATTAAGCTCTTCCAGAAAGTGCTACAGTCCAGAGAGCTCTCCATTGAAATCTGCTATGCTTGTTGGCTGAATAATTCATGGCCCTGTACAGGCTAGTCACGCTAGGACTGGAGTTCAAATGCATGTATGTACCATCTCCCCAAATAAGCAGGAAGAGCTGTGAGAGCACTCTATCGTTTAGTCTTGAATCCTCCCATTTTTATTCATTCAATACACACTTACTGAACTCCTGTGTTCAGCACCATACTGGACTCTGGTACAGAGATGGGGAGGGCACAGTATCTGCCTTCCAAGGGCATATAGTACACTGGAAACATGTGTTCATGAAAATTAAAAACTGCCAATAGTAGCCCATAAAGGATACTGTGGGAGCCTAGAGAAGGAAGCACTCAAAGCAGCTGGAGATAAAGAGGGATGGCCTTCAGAAAAGACTTCATTGAAAAGGTGACACTTGAAACTGGAAGGCAAGCTGAAGCCTGGCAATGGGGCAGAGCACAGGTGGAAACTCTTCCAGGCTGAAGCAGCAGCATGTGCAAAAGCATGGGGAAATGAAAAAGCATGGCGTGCCTCAGGGGAGAACAAATGAACATACCTACAAGTAGTTCAGTGTGGCTATAGCAGAGGAGTGAGGTAGGCAGTGCTGGGGAATGACACTAAAGGTCAGCAGGGGCTGGATTATGCATGGTAATGAGGAGCTTAGCCTTCATCCTAAAGCAATGGAGATTGAGTCTCCTTCTCTGGACCCTTCCAGCACTTCATGCTAACAGCACTTGATCACCCTTTCTTATTCTTTATTCCATGTGAGTTGGCCCTGTTTCCTCAACTAAATGAGCTACATGAGGGCAGGGCCCACCAGTCCCACTTTTCTGCTTAATGCAGCCTGGTTCAATGCCATGCTGGGAAAATGCCCATCAAAGGGACAAGAAGCAGAACATTAGGAAATCAGGGCTGGGTCCTTACAAACTGGGCATTGCTGTGGTTCCTCCGCAGCCTCATGGTCATCTTGGTGCAGGGCTCTGGGCTGTGACTCAGCTCCTCCTTGCTCTCCAGAAAGGTCTTAGGTGAGGCTGACTCCACCTTCACATCCCCACCTAACTCCTCCTTCACCACTACAGTGGGGGGACACTCAGGCCCTTCCTTATCTGGAAGAGAGAAAAGTGGCTCTAAACATTAGATCACTTAGGGCCCTGCCTCCTCTCCTCAGGGGAGGCCATCCCGAGCCTGTTAGGCCTCACCTTTCTTCCGCAGAGTCTTATCTTTGGCCATGAGGCCTAGGCCCATCATCTTGGGGCCTGCCCCATAGATCTGGAGCTTCTTCAGCTCTGGATTCTTTTCAATGTCTTCCTCTGTGGGTTCCGGCTGGGAGGAAAGAGGAAATGAATCAAGACTGCTATCTGGGGCAGATTGCCCCATCCAAAAAGAACAATAGCTCAGACTACATGTCACCTGAGCTGATGCCAGGGGGCTGAGGCACAGACCAGCCAAGGGAAGAATTCACAGTTGCTTTTTGGAGACTGAGGGTGAGCTCCTCAGCCCTCTCTTAGAAAGGAGTTAAAGATGGGATCTCAGTTTACTAACTGTAAGATGAGAATATTAACTCCTACCTTATAGTTATGAGGGGGTTTAGGGATAATATATATGAAAAAATTAACAGTGCTTGGAATTACCAATGAATGGTAGTGACTAATATGATCTGCAACATGCATCAATGAGCCCAGGAACAGTGTCTATCTTGTTCTCTGTTGTATCCCAGTGCCAAGAAGAATGCCTGGTATGTAAACTTCTGCCTGAAGGTAAGATATAAGGAGCCGGGCACAGTGGCACACACCTATAGTTTTAACTACTCAGGAGGCTGAGGAGGGAGTATCACTTGAGCCCAGGGAGCTTAAGACTGTAGTTTGCTATGACTGTGCCTGTGAATAGCCACTGCACTCCAGCCTGCCTACACAGTGAGACCCTTTCTCTTAAAAAACAAAAAAAACATATAGATATTAGGAGAAAGAGGTGTTCTACCTCTATGAGCAGAGTGAGTCAAGAAAGGAAAAAGACAAGCAAGGACAGACGTGCAAAAGAGACTGTATAGCAAAAGCAATTATACAAACAGATCAAGATCCAGCTCAGCTGAGAGTGGGGGGGAAAAAAAGCAAGAGCGAAGCCAGAGAGAGGTACACTAAAGCATAGAAGAACTCAAAGAACAAGAGAAGGGAAAGTGGAACAGGGTACACAGTCTTGGTCAGAGGGAGGGAGAGGACTCTCTCTAACCGAAAGCTCTAAGTTAGAAGAAGGGAAGTACTCACATCAGGCTGCAGTCTTTTGGCCCGCCGGCCATAGCTGTTGAACTTGGAAGGCTGCACAGATTGTCGAAGGGGGATGCTGTGGGGTTTGTATTCCTTGTCCTTTTCCTCATTATCAAATGGACGTGTGTTACACTGCTGAAGACAGGTAAGTGATAAAGGTCAGGGCGTGGGGCTCCAGCCCCTAAAAGCAAGAACTTTTCTCTATCCTCCACCCAATGACAACCAAAGTTGTGGTTCACACATGTGACCCACACCAATAGCCCCTGTCCAACTGGTCTTTATCACTGACACCAGCACATACTTTGGGAATTCTTCTAAGTGCCTTTGCTGATATCATTTCTCCTTCTAACCACCTCCCCCGCCCCCCAACTATAGCCCCAACTAAATCAGACTCCATCTCTTCCCAGACCTCCCTAGCCCAAAAGACCTCTCCCTTCTCTGAATTCCTCTATCAGTTAAAACTTTGTTGGCCGGGCACACTGGCTCATGCCTATAATCCCAACACTCTGGGAGGCCGAGCCAGGAGAATCACTTGAGCTCAGGAGTTCAAGACTAGCCTGAGCAAGAGCAAGACCCCGTATCTACTAAAAATAGAAAAATAAGCCAGGTGTGGTGGCATGTGCCTGTAGTCCCAGCTACTTGGGAGGCTGAGGCAGAAGGATCACTTGAGCCCAGGAGTTTGAGGTTGCAGTGAGCTACAATGATGCCACTGCACTCTACCTGGGGCGACAGAGTAAGACTCTGTCTCAAAAAAAAAAACAAAAAAACAAAAAAAACACCTTGTCACAAAGCAGATAGTAAGTTGGCCCTACAGGTAACTCCAACACCTCTGACCCTGGGCAGTGTGGGAAGAGAATAAACATTACTAGGAAAGACTAGAGTCTAGCTTCCAGGTCTCCATCTACCAAACCGGTTCCAATAAAAGCAAGTGAGGAAATATGTGTCTAGGGGTAAAGCCTCATACCACCCCAGCCTGGCATCCTTACCACAAGGTTGGCTCCAGACTGGTACATCTCATAGGGATAAACGATGCGTTCATAGTGGGAGCGTAGCAGGGAGCCAATGTTTTTGCCTGGTGGGTAGTTGAGGCGCTGGGCCACCCGAGCCCACCGACGGTCCTTGCAAATGGCTTCATAACCACCTTCCTCCACCACAATCTGAAAGGACAAGCAGGAAGGAACATGGATGTGCTGTGTATACGTACATAAGGCAGTAGGCCTATACAAAGGGCAATGAGGGCCACTCTAGTCCTGCACTTCACTGGGGGCTACCACCTTTCCCAATCTCAAATTGTAGCAAGAAATGCCAAGATGTTTTGATGACAGCTTGTGTGCTACCAGGCTGTGCCCCTTGCATTGTAGCCTACAGATCCAATATCCAAACCAAGGGGGCCCCCAGAGTACCAAGGCTATTGGGGTGGGGTGGGAGGTGTTTGAGAAAAACCTGTTCTTACTTTGCTGAGACTGTAGAGGTCCAAGATCCGCCGTTCTACATTGGGAATCTTTAAGGAGGAGCCCTGGATTTCCCAGAACTTGGCAATCTGGTCCAAGTAGTTCAGTTTCACTCTCGTCTGGGCCTGAAGAAGAAATGGCTCAAAGAGACTGGCCAGTCCCTCCCCCTGACCACTGTCTTTTGGCCCAATCTTAGGGAAGGAGAGAGGAAATAGAGCAGCCCATGTATACTACCTAGGGCTTCTCCCAATGAACTGGATCCCAGAGTCTAGGCAGTACCTAGCCCCATCTCTCTCTCATCTCTGTCACCTTCTAGTTAGTCAGAGAAGTCCAAGGTCCGAAAAGAGAGGGTCACAACAGCCAAAGTTTTACATACATTCTCTCTTAATCTTCCTGACAGGGTTGTATGAGTATTATCATCTCTTGTACAGATGAGCAAACAGGCTCAAAGGAGCTGGATCACACAGTAAGCACCAAGATATCTAGGTGCCAAATAACTTAAGTTTTAGCTTTCCCTCTGCTACTGAGTTGTTGTATAGCCCTGGGAAAATCAGTTCCACTCTCTGGACCCCCATTTTTTTAATTACAAAAGGAAAATAAAATAACTGCACAGTCCACTTAACCCAGAGGAGTAGACTTAATGAGGGGACCAGTGAAGACCCTCTGGAAACTTCTGAATTGTACCTAAGCTCTAGGCATGCATGTTTCAGAGAATGAAGGCTCTAGAAGAGCATATGTACCTCCTAATGCACCACAAAACTTATTCCATGGTGGCTGAAGAGTGAGAGTGCATGCTACAGGCAGAATGGCCTAAAGAACCAAGATTGGTGTACCAAAGCAGCACTGGTACCCGATCCTAGCTAGAAACAAGGCATATACCATGTTTCCCTGAAATCTCAGTGACCCAAGAAGGACTCCCAAAGGCCCCAAGTCTATAACCCTCTCACTCTAGTCAGAGGGCCCAGTTCTAGGGAGAACTAGATAGCCATTACATTCACTACATTGCCCTGATCCCACTGGGGGAACCAGGACAGTTTTTTGTGTTTCATAATTAAGGAAAACTAAGGTCTATTTGCAGAAAGAAATAACCTATGGCTCCTCAGCTGTTAGAACCCTTAAGGGGTCAGGAACACTACTCCTTTCAACCTCAATCGCTTAGCTTTCTGAACTTGGCCTCATCTCTGCTTCTTCCCCTCATCAGCCGGCAATCCCTCTCTAGAAAACCTGCCCTTGTCCCATGCTAGGCAACACCTTGCCTTAGCTGTACCCCCACACCCCACAGACCTGGACAGATCTATTTCTCTAAGGAACTTGTACCCCCTGCAAGAGATGACTCTTGCCCTGACCAGAAGAGCCCTTAGACGAGTCTAGAACAGTTCTCACGGCAGGTGATTTTGCCCCCCAAGGGACATTTAGCAATATCTGGAGGCATTTTTGGTTGTCATAACTGGGAGAGGGTACTACTGGCATCTAATGGGTAGAAGCCAGGGATGCAGATAAACATTCTACAATGCATAGGACAGCTCTCAGACAACAAAAAATATCTGGCCCAAAATGTTAATAGTGCCTAGTTTGAGGAACTCTGGACTAGAAGACAAGTAAACTTTTAAGTTATGGTTATTAACCCCCCACCCCGAGAGGACATCTAATAAGGCTTGTAGATACATAATAACGGGGGAGGGGTGGCAGCATACATTTTCCATGGAAAACTCCAGCTTCTTACCTTGAACTGTCTTCAGGGCACCCACTCTCATGACCTGAGGACATTCTCAAGCCCCTAGTGGAGAACCCCACCTGTCCATGCAAAGGGCCTAGACTTCCTGTACAGACAAAATGGAGAGGGAAAAGCCTACCTGCTTGACCCCCTTGCCCAAGTCTTTAACAATTCCAGCCTCCACACGGACCAGTTCTTGTTCCCATCCATCTACCTCACCTCCCACCTTATCAAGCACCACGGAAGGAAGGTAAGAAGCCCAGGGTTGTGCAGGAATTGGATACATGAGGCCACAGTCAGATGGCCAAGGAAGAAAGGGTCTCAGCCAGCACCATATTTCCCTTTTGTTGACCAGGTAGGGTAGGTTAGTTGACAGGGGAGCT
This sequence comes from Lemur catta, assembly GCF_020740605.2. Lineage (NCBI taxonomy): Eukaryota > Metazoa > Chordata > Mammalia > Primates > Lemuridae > Lemur > Lemur catta. The sequence goes on along the minus strand of NC_059155.1, from coordinate 55,732,473 downwards.
TCAGAAGCAGCAAACCACTGCAGAAAAGGGACATCCCAAGGCTTTCAGCTACGAAATCAGAAATGGTATATGCCCCTGCTCTTGGTTGTATTTGGAGTTCTAAAGCTTCCTCCATGCCTTACGCATACCAAAAAGATGCAATTTCACAGAAGAGAGAATAAAGGCCTAGTTAGGTAAAGAACCTTAGCCAGAGAAGGTATGAGGGAAGTGGGATCGGAGCTCAGGTATCCATTCTTCCAATCCCACCATCAGCTGCTAGTCTTCTTACCTCTAGCTCATTCAGCCTCTGGATTCGGGGGGTAAATCTAAAGTTGTCCACTTCCACAGCAAAGGGTGGCTGCCAGTCCTGAGAGGATAGACAAGGGAAAGGGACTTAGGTTACCTCAGCATAGTGCAAGACCAGAGAGCACCAGAAGCAGCTCAGAACCCCATTCATGCCTTCCCAGATCTCTAGCCACCACAGACTCTTTAGCCTGGCAAACACCCAACCTACCCATCCCCATCTCCCCCTAGAACTCCCAACAGGGCCTTGCAGCCCCTCGAGTCCATATGCACATGCCCTGGGAAACTTCTCCTGAGTTCCTCCCAGCAGTACAGTGCTAGAATTTCAAGAAATAGTGAGATGGGGCCCCAAACAGTTGACCCCAAACCCTCTCCACACCCATATTAACCCCTTGTCTCCTAGGCATATGCTGTAGGACACACAGTCTAGGAGTACTGGAAAGCACACAGGATCTGGCGTCAAAAGACCTGGGTTCATGTACTAGCTCTATGACTTATAAGATATGGGATTTTACCTTTATAAACCTATTTTTCATCTGTAAGGAGAGAATATGAACTCTAGCCCTGGCTCCCTCTCAAGACCGATATGGGAAATAAACTGGCTTTTAAATGAAAATGTTATTCGAAGGAGTCATCATCAAGACTTGACATTTAAGGCTGACCCCATCACTCAATATACATGCAGGGTAGCTCAGCTCTGATTCTGGCAGGATTTAAAGGTTTGGGCCTTTAATGTCTGTTCTCTCAGTTCAAAGGGCCTGAGATAGACACTGCAGGGAAAAGCAAGGAACAGGGAGCAAGAATCTGTATCACTCACCTGGTCTGGAAGGCTTCCAGTGGGTCCTCTCTCATATACCTGCCTGGTACAGGAAGAGGCAGGGGAGGAAGCCCTAGGGGGTAAGTGCTGGGATGCTCAACTGACTGTGGTAGCAAAGAATGGGAGGATTTGGGGAAGGAAGTCAGGGAAACATAATGAAAGTAAAGGAGACTCTGCCCTGCCAAGTTGGAGCTTGTTCTGTCCTGCCCAAAGGGTAGCTGCGAAGAATCCCCTCCCTACTCCCTCCCCCCAACCTCCCACATAGCCCTCTTCTCCCCAGAGCCCTGGCTCCTGTTGGGGCGGCAAAAAGAACCTAGAGTAACCTAGATCAATGCTCTCATTTTACAAATGGGGAAAGTGAAGCCCATAGAAGAAGTGTGATTTCTCCAAAATTACATGCTAACGGTAGAGCCAAGACTAGAACCCATGTCTTCCGACCTCTAGACCAAGGTTCTTTGCACTACACCAAGGCTACCAGTGTTCATACACACATGCATACATATGGAAGAGAGGGAGGAGTGCAGTAAAAGGGAAGAAAAAAACATTGACCTCTTCTGTATGCACACATTTAGAAAAGGGGCCAGATGACTCATATTTGCAGGCACACATACGCCCCGCTACCACTGCCCTACCCCACCGCAACAGCCAAAGCAGGTAGCAAACACCTGGGGCTCAATAAGCAGGGAAAAAAAAAAGGCGGGGGCCAAAATGTTACAGCTCAAGCCCAGACAAGCTCCCCATGCCCTCTTGCCTCCTATCAGAATAGGGTACTCCCCCCAGTACAGATAGCCAAGTAGAAAGGTACTCAAACCCAAAACTCGAGGTACCCTTCTTTCCTGCTGAATCAAGTTCTAGACAAGAATCAGTGCAAATTCAAGCACCTGACAGGAAATGGCAGAACTGGAATCCTAAAGCAGGAGCTGTGGATGCAACAGATAGCGGGGGAAGGTCCAGCAAACCAGCTGCCTTCATTCCCATACTATTGTGTGCCAGATGCTCAGTATGTTGGTATTATTAAAATGTGGTTGGCTACCTGATGATGGAAGCAAGATTCAAGCTTCCCTGTGTCCACTCCAGAGTACCAACACTCTCCTCCCACCCATCTTTCCCAAGTGTAGCAGTCACCTGCCCAGAAATTCAGACCCCAAACCACCCTGCCTCAGGTAAACCTCCAATTCCCAGGCACCCACCCATACACAGGTTCCCACCCTGGGCCCAAGCATCACTTGGGGGAGTACTTCAAACTACAACCCGAAGACCAGCTGCCTAAAGGTGGCCTAGAAGCAGCCCTAGAGGAGGAAAAAACAAAACAAAACCCAAGAGCTAGGTCTCTTGGATTGGAGGGAAGCACACTGTTGGGGTAGAAAAAAGAAATATAACAAAGGACAGCCCCCTGCTGGCCACATACACACCTGGGACACATCACTCTTCCCCTTCCTAGTCCCCCAAAGCAGGGTAACACTTGCCCAAGGCCAGCCTGCCCAGATAAGTCCAAGATAGAAAAAAGGAAATTCAGGCCTCAACTACCCCTATGTGAGATATGCCTTTTTCCCACAGGCTTGCCTGACCACTTCAGGGAGTGCCTCCTTGAGGCTGCAGGACTCCTGCCTCTCCCTTATGCTAGCCTTCCTGACCTCTCACTACCCACTGCCACTCCCTCACCACGGACAAGGATACCTCAGAGATCCGTGGCCAGGCTCCAACAAGGAAGAAATTAGATTACCCAATACCTCCCGGAGGATCCATCTGAAACCAGCCTAGATCTGTGGCTGAGCACCAGAAAGCATCAAGTTGGATAAGGAGGCCTATGGTGCCCTCCTCAGGTGGGAATTGAAGCTTCCTATCCCGTTTCAGCCAGCAGACACCCACCCAAAAATACCCTGTTCCAGCCAAGCCCAATCCCTGCCCTTGGAATTCCAAATGATCACTGAACAACATCCATCATCATTTCTCCTCCATGCCGGTAAGGCAGCAGCCTGTCCCAGCCCTTGGGGGACTTCTGGCCTGAAGCCAAACCTAAGAGGAAAGATACGGCCTTTGTTGCTGACCTCTGGGAATCAAGTGTTCCAAAAGGGGCAGAATTCCAAAGCTCCATTGTGTTTATGGGGACCCAAGAATGGCCTATCCTCTGAGACCTCCTATATCCTAGGCTACAACAGAGTAGAAATCTTTTGTGGACTCACACTCCACCCCCAAGCTGACTGGTCCAAGCCTCTTCGTAGGAAGTCAGACTGGGAGGTGATGTCCAGGAAAGGACCCAGGAAAAGAAAGGGACAATTCTCTGAACCCACCTCAGGGGAGACAGACAGAACATTCCCTGTGAGACTGACTTCCTGACTGGTCCACCAGGCCACGATATTATCATAGATGAATTGGCCTGGCAGAGCATGAGCAAACATGAGTCAACCCACATAGAGGCAAGCCAATGACCACATCAAACATCTTCACAGTCACAATAATTACCACTTATCTAGTGCCTCCTACAAACAGACGCAACCAGGTTTACTTCAATCCTCTAAATGACCATTTCTGGGACCCCTTTCACAGGCTCAGAGAGATTACGTTTACTTGCCCAAGGTCACACAGCTGCTAAGCTTCAGATTAGAGTTTTGAACTCAGGTCTGCCTCCCTTTAGAACTGTAATCTTTCCATTACACCACGCTACCTGCCTTAAGGGAAGTGATGACAACAGATGGGAGAAAGGCCTTATTCAGTGCAGCCTTAACCTAGGTAGTCCGGGGTAACTAAGAGATGTGCAGGGTGCCTCTCTGTGTACTCTTTCCAACCCAACCCACTAGGAATCTGTTTTGAGCCAGGAGTTGATTCTGAAGAGAGGTGGCGGCGGTGGCTCTCTGACCCCAGATCACTTGTGGGCCTCAGACCACGATAGGACCCCGGCCCCAGCACCCTTTCTCTGACCCGCGCAGCATCCACATGGGGCCCAGCCACCCCATCTCCCCACACCTCGAACTGCCCTCTGCCCCAGACTTCTCAGCCGGCTACCCTACTCCTTCATCCCTGGCCTCGCCGCCGGCGACCACCAGCCCCAAGCCTTACCGCGGGTGGGCGGATCTTGCAAATGCCCGACTTCTCCGCGATGGGCCTGATTTTCGCGATGTAGCCAAGAGGGTCCCGGAACTCGGCCCAGCTAGGCTCGAACACCGGGCACTCCGGCGGCGGTAAGAAGTCGTCGGACCCCGGCTCCATGGTGGGCCCGAGGTCTGGGCCAGGGATCAGGCGGGCTTGGACCGCCCTTAGGGACTCATGGCGCCGCCGCTGTTTGAAACCGAGGCACTGCTCGGGGACTAGGCCCTAAGCCGGGCGGCCGCCGCCCGCGGAGTGCCTAAGGGGGCGTGTGGCTGTCGCGCTCGGAGAGTCTCAGGCTGTCGCTACTGCTACCGCCTCTTCGTCCTGCTCCCTGCTCCGTTTCTTCCAAACTCTGCCGCTGCCTCTCAACTACCACAGCCCTCGCCACCACAGTCACCTCCCAACCGCCGCGGCCTTCATCGCCGCCGCCGCCATCTTGGTTTGTCAGCGTCTGCCCTCCCCTTCACCACAACAAACCGGATCCTTCCGCGGGGTGTCTCTCCGAGCCTCGTACACTTTGCGTCAGGCCAAGCCCTAGAAATACTTCATACTGTGGGTACTGGGCTAAATGGGCTGGTATTGGTTCCGTATTTGGAAGCATTTACTCAAAAGTACCACTCTGACTGAGAGAAAATAGTTCTTCCCAGGGGCGGAGGAGCAAGATTGTAATTAGTTTACCGGATCCTTTTCCCGGATGGGCCGACCGTGCACGTTTAAAGGCCAGTGGTGCGCATGCGCATTATGGAGACAGACCGGAAGAGGAGTTGGCGTCAGTGGGTGGTGGGCCCAAGCTGGCACCTCCCCCACCCCCACCCCACCCCCGCTGACCTCAGTGAGATCGCTAGCCGCGCCCTAGCGTTTTCTGCCTCTTCTTCCTGGTCATTTTGGTGTGGGCCACGGAAGGTGGTTTGGGGTGCCTGATTGCAAAGGATCCCTTCTGCTGGCCCACAGGTTGGGGGAGATACACTAGGCTGGCAGCTCTAGGCCCTGACACGTCTAGGGCTTTGAAAGAAGGAAGGCAGCAGGCTGCTCACTCCCTTGGGATTATAGATTTTTAGAATCCTGGGTCCCAAGTAGATTAAGGAAATATTTATTTCGTCCAGGGTTACACGTAGAGGTCTCTCAGAGATGGGGTTTCCATTCTTACCCCCAGAGAGCCATTGGCAGTCGGCATTTTAATGAATGCTTTCAACTGTTCCATATGCACTGTTACTGTGTACACGTTTGTGGCGTGTACTACTATAAAATAACCCTGTGTGCAGTTACATTTTAATTATTGGATGTTTAGCAACAGCATATTTATCCATTGCCTACCAGTGCCTACTGTGTAAAACACCCACTGTTTGCTCATTTGTGAGCCTACCGTGTACTTATCAAACATCTGTGTACATTGGTTGTATTCATTGTGTATAGCCCCTGTGCATTTGAGTACCTACTACGTGTACATCTACTATTGCGTACATGTTCTTTGAGGAGTTTATGAATAGGTTCATTGCAGCTACAGTACTTTGAATGAGTATCAAACCAGTACTTTATCCACATATATCAGGCATCTGCTGTTTTGAGGATCATCTATATCATTCATCAGTTGTGGGCTTATTGCATATAGTTTGAGCACCTACTATGCACATATTTGAGTACTTGTGTAGATGCTGATTAAGTGCTTATTTTGTGTTCTCCCACCAGACTATGAATTCCTTAAGGGCAGGGACCATGTGGCCTCATACATCCTTAGCACCTGGAATGTTAAGCAGTAAATGAATGTTAAGTGAACAAAAAAATGATGTCCTTAGTAAGTATATACTGACTGAAAATAATGTATACTCTTTACAGACATTTCCTGTGTATATTAAGCATCCACTATAAGCTTGAATATGTTTGAGGGGAGTGGGGAGTGTATTTCCTTCATCCAGTTAACTGTTCCTAATCAGATACTGTGCCAATCAAGTGCATTCTGCCTATTTCAGGACTGAGCTAAGGACATCCTAGCTGAGGAAGCATGGTACACAGGTGGCTCACATCCTGGGGTCAGACAGGCATGCTTTCCTGTCCCACCACCTTTATCGTGTTCTGGTTACATAACCTTGGACGAGTCCCAACATCTGAAACTGAAATGGAGATAATACCTACCTTGCAGGATTGTTGTACATTTGGCACATAGTGGGCCCTCAGTATCTGGTAGCTGTTATTTTTATTTCTGAGAGTCAACAACCAATATGTCAAAACTGCTTAAGAATCTCCTTTGTGCCAGCCACTGTGCTAGTGTTTTCTTATTTTTTATCACTTGAATCCTTATATTACCTTGGATGTTCGGGATCTTTATCCCCACTTGGCTCGTGAGGAAACTTGTCCCAAGTAATACAGATAGTAAGTGACATCTCCTTTCTAGTTTTCTAGCTGTCAGGGGAAACCTCAGCCCCTCCCCACCAGAAACACAGGTGAATGTTCCAACTGAACAACCATCTGGACAGGAAACAGAAAGCTAGGAAAGGTGGTGCTAATCATAGTAATATCACTAGCATCTCATGGATAAGTATCTAATAGTCCACATAGCTCTTTCATACCAATTATTTCCCTTAATCCTTGTAACAGTCTTGGGAAAGATGTAGGTCAGTTTACCCATTCTATAGATGAGGAACCAAGTTCCAGAAAGATTAAACAACTTGCCCAGTGTTACACAGGAAGTTGCTGACTCCTGGTCAAATGCTCATCCTGTCACTTTTCCTCACCAGGAATAGGACTGGGCAGAAGGGTGAGGAGAATGAAGAAGGTAGGAGAACACACCAAATCCTAGGCTAAAGGAAGATGGCCTTTCCATCTGGAGGCAGGTTGGTGAAGGGCAAAGAGCATGAATCAGAAGTTAGGAGACCAGGTTTTGGGTCTCAGCTCTGCCCAGGCTTCCTACAGCCTTCTGTGAGGTCTTGAGCCCACACACAGCTCTGCCCTGGAAGATCAAACGGAAATTGTGTAGTCTTTGAAGCAAGTGAGATAGAATTTATTCATTCACAAATACTTATTAAATTCCTACTATGCACCAGGAAATTTGCTGGGCACCGGGAATATAATAACCAAGACAGACTTGGTCTCTGCTTTCCTGGAGCTGACATTCATCCACTGAGATTTGCCAAGTACCTCACCTGCCTGAGCCTTGGTTTTCTGGTTTATACAGTGAAGCTAAATAATTCCTTCCTCACAGTGGTGATGGGGAGATTAGAGATGATGACTGCCATTCATCAAGGGCCTGGTGCTATGAAGTAGGTATTGTTACCTCTGCCTTACAATTGAGGAGACTGAAGCTCAGGGAAGTATAAACTTACCCAAGTCACATGGCTAGTTAAGTGGCAGAGCCAGAGCTCAAACCCAGGTCTGTCTGACTGCTGTACAATTCTACCTGTAAAAGTCTCAGATGGTGCTCTGCACACAGTAAGGTGTTTAAGAAATGGGTTCCTTTCCCAAGCCTGGGTCTTGCTGGGGACCAACCAGAGTCTGGTCAGCCTGGGCATTGCAGACTTAAAGATTTGGGAAGCGTAAAGGAGCTCACCCTGGACTGGGGGCTGGCTTAGCCTCATCTACCCAGCTGGGAGAGAGGGTCTGGCATGGAGTCCGTGCAGAGCAGTGATTGGAAGCCTTGTCTGGGCTCAAAACCACACTCACCCATCCATGTTTTGTGGATGAACTGGATGAGAGTGACTCTGTGCCTCACTTTTTTTTTTTTTTTTGAGACAGAGACTCTGTTTCCCAGGCTAGAGTGCCATGGCATCAGCCTAGCTCACAGCAACCTCAAACTTCTGGGCTCAAGCGATCCTCCTGCCTCAGCCTCCCAAGTAGCTGGGACTACAGGCATGCGCCACCATGCCCGGCTAATTTTTTTTCTATATATATTTTTAGCTGTCCATATAATTTCTTTCTAATTTTAGTAGAGACGGAGTCTCTCTCTTGCTCAGGCTGAGTCTCTCTCTTGCTCAGGCTGCTCTCAAACTCCTAAACTCAAACAATCTGCCCACCTCGGCCTCCCAGAGTGCTAGGATTACAGGCGTGCCTCACTTTTTTGATATGTAAAATAGGTTCTCTTCCAGTTCTAACTCCTAAATAGCTCTGGCATCCATCCCCTCCTCTCCTGCCATCTTCTACTCCTCTTGTAAGCCTTTTACTGTCGCTAGCCTGGACTATCAAAACAGCCTCCTCAAGGTATCTGTGTAAGCTCATGGTTTATTAGATAGAGAAATGTAGATGTACAGTATGTGCTTAATACATACACATAACAATAAAATAATATATCCAAAATAATGAATTATGATAGTATTGGATTATAACTCAATGGTTAAAATAGAAATCCATGATTCTAGATTGATACAAATAAATAAAATGAGGGAAAAGGGAAAGTTCTTCTTTAAAGTGAAATACTAAATAATATGTATAGAAGGAATGATGGAGTTAGAAAATCATCAATGGATGCTCAAACTTTTTCCAAATAAAAGAGCAAACTCTTAAAATATAGCTATAACATCAAGTGCCCAAATCTTGATTTCTAAATGCCATTCTCTACTAAAAAGAACCAAGACTCTTTGGGAAATGAAAAATGGTTGATTCCAGGGCTGGAGTGTGAAGCCTGGAGCATCTCGTGGTGCCAGAAAACAAGGAAGTGCTCAAAGAAAAATGGAGATGTGCCACAGAACACAGGGGCCAGCTTGGAGGGCTTCCTAATTGGCTAAATCTGGAGCATTTTGAACATCAAAATAAAGAATGATATTAATGGGTCATATATAACCCATTAAGTAAAATAGGTAACTGTCAGTCCATAATGATACAAATAATTAAATAAATGTAGAAGGGAAAGTGCACCCTTATAGTGGGAAGCCAACTAATACAAGTCGAAAGAATGATGGCATTTGAAAATCACCATTTGGCAACCTTGGCCATAATAATTGTTTCAGGCAAGAATCATCAGTGAACACCAAAACTGATGGGTTAAAGTTTGAGGAGTGACAGAATCTCAATGCATCGCTCCACAAGATAATTCCGTCACAAAGAGGAAAATGGTAATTTTAAAGTGGCGACACTAGATAGCCTAATGTGTCACCTGGTCTTACTTTGGCTACTGCTGAGGCCAGGGTGAGAAAACCTGCTGGCAACAGAGCAACAGGGATCAGACGAGGAGACCTGCCTGTCTCCACACTTCAATGTGTGCCCTGCCCACCGCCCCAGCTGCCCGCCCCCCCCTCCCACCCCGTCCCGCTTGCCACTGACATTGCATTCTTTCACACCTCTAGGCCTTTGCATGTGCTGCTCCCTCTGACAAATGCCTTTCTTTGCCGGGCTAATTTTTACACAGCCCTCAAGATGCCACTAAAGGGGCAGTTCCAGAAAACCTTCCGACCCCCACTCGCCCACCCCAGGTTGGATTTCACCTGCTCTGTGCTCCCACACACCCAGGGCTTCCTTCTGGGACTGTGCTTATTATATCGTCTTCACATTATCCCCACCGGGCTGTCCACTCCTGAAAGTCTTGTCCTGTACTGTCCAGTATGGTAGCCACTACCCATTTGCGGCTATTTAATTTTTTTTTGTTAAGACAGAGTCTCCCTCTGTTGCCCTGGGTAGAGTGCAGTGGCATCATTGTAGTCATCATAGCTCACTGTAACCTCAAACTCTTGGGCTTAAATGATCCTCTTGCCGCAGCCACCCGAGGTAGCTGGGACTATAGGCGTGAGCCACCATGCCCGGCTATTTTTTCTATTTTTAGTAGAGACGGAGTCTTGCTCTTGCTCAGCCTGGTCTCGAACTCCTGAGGTCAAGTGATCCTCCTGCCTCAGCCTCCCAGAGTGCTAGGATTGCAGGCGTGAGCTACCATGCCTGGCCTTAAAATTTAAATTTAATGAAATTAAAAATGCAAACTGGGTGCAGTGGTGTGTGCCTGTAGTCCTAGCTACTCGGGAGACTGAGGCAGTAAGATTGCTTCAGCCCAGGAGCTTGAGGACAGCCTGGGCAACATAGCAAGATCCTCCGTCTCTAATAATAACAAAAAAGCAGTTCCGCAGTTGCACTAGCCACATTTCAAGTGCTCAGTAGCCACATGTGGCTAGTGGTTACCACATTGAATAGTGCAGGTGTGGGACATTTCCATCATCACAGACAGACCTACTGGACAGCACTACTCTAGAACAAAGATAAGAACTCTGTGAGATTCTAGGACCTTTGTACTTTGCTGTGTGTTGTCTCTCCCCATCTGCATCCCAAAAGAGATGGGCAGTAGCACCTTTGATGTAAGAACACTCAAGGGGTCCAGCATGGTGGCTCACACCTGTAATCCTAGCTCTCTGGGAGGCCGAGATGGGAGGATAGCTGGAGCTCAGGGGTTCAACACCAGCCTGAGCACAGTGAGACCCTGTCTGTACAGAATAAAAAAGAAAAACAAAAATAAAAAAATACACAAATTAACAAAACCCAACCGGGTGTTGTGGCGCACGCCTATAGTCCCAGCTACCTGGGAGGCTGAGGCAGAAAGATCGCTCACAGCCCAGGAGTTGTAGCTTGGAGTGAGCTACAATCACACCACTGCACTCTATCCAGGAACACCGAGTGAACTGTCTTAAAACAAACAAACAACAACAAAAAAAACAGTCAATGGGCTTGTTGTCTTCAGGTCCTCAGAGAAATGGGGAGGTGAGGAGATGAGCTACCGCTCCACAATCTGGACAGTCAGCCTCTGGGGAGAAGCAGAGGGTGGGGGCGGGGACAGCCCAGTGCTGGAACTGCCATGAAGAGGGGAAGAGGAGAACTTAGCAAAGAAATGAAGGAAGCATGAAGAGGTCCCAGAAGGGCCCAAAATTTTGGTACACAGGTTGCATCAATCAATAAATCCACTAACGCAAAGATACTTAACTCTAAGACTTAGCTTAGAAAGAACCATTCATTCATTCATTCATTTGATCAACAAAATTTTAGTGACATCTGTGCTGTACCAGGCACTGTAGTGAGCAGTAATCTGAACAGAGATGATTCAGACCAGTGTCAGTCCCAAGCCACTATGGCCTGATGGGGAAGATAGATAATGACATGAAGGTTCTCCAAGAATGTGATGAAGGGCACATTTTGTGAAGTATGGGTTCTTTAAGCCCATCTTGCAAGGGTGGGGAAACCTTCACTGGGGATGTTGGCAGGAGTATGTCTGGCAAGGGGAGAGGCACAGGTAAAATACTGAAGTTGGAAAGTACACGCAGGCATTTTCAGGGAACAGTGAGTGGATGGCCAAAATATGGGTGAGGAATGAGTTAGGACTACAGAGATCAGCTGGACCACCCCGTGGAGGACCTTCCAATGTCAAGACAAGGAGTTTGCATTTGTTTCTGTAGGTGGCCTGTGTGTCTGGCAGGAGGTAGGCACTTCACATGCATCTGTTAACAACTGTCCTGCAAAATCGTTATCCCCATTTTACAGGTGGAAGACCAGGCTCTGAAGGGCTGGGTGACTTGCCAAAGGCAGCACAGTCAAGTCACCAAGCCAGGATTTGAGCACTAAATAAAGACAAGCTTTGGGAAGATGCAATCAGCATCAAACTGAAGATGGGAGAAAGGGGTTGGCCAAAGGAAGTCCAGCACGGTCCAGCAGGGAAGATACCAAACAATGCTGATTGGACTTGATTCAGGACCCACTGGGTCTAAGCTCTTCAGACGCTCAGGTCTGGTCCATGAGGAGGCATCAAATGCCTAGATGGTCCCAGCTCTTCCTTTTGCTAGTTGTCTTCCCTGGGATGCCTTTAAATGTGCATGTGAGAAAGAAAACAAAGACAGTGGTCCAAGCTGCTGAAGAGTGGGGCCATCCAAACTTTTTCCTTTTAGAGGCCATCCCAGATTCTAGGAAGGCATCAAAAATATTGACTGAATGCCGCTTCTGGGGACCTTGCCATCCCGAACCGAGAGCCACTGCTCGGCCCCATCTCTCCTGTGCCAAGCCAACATCCAGGACATAATCAGTGGTGCTAGAAACACGTCCGTTTCATAGAGAAGCAGTTTGGGGGGCTGGAAAGGGGCCTAGGCTACAAGTCAGGGACCCCCATCCCTACTTGCTGTGTCACCTTAGGAAAGACCCTTCCCTTCTCTCGGCCTGTCCCCTCCTCTATAAATGAAAGGGAGCCCAGCTATTTGTTATCTAACATCCTGAGTATATACAGAGAGTTCTTAAAATGTATCTAGCCCCTTCCAAGTCATCTCCCTACCCTCAAGGACAGAAATGCGGCCAGCCACTGGGGGGCAGGGTGCACCAAGGTAAGGCCAGGCCAGCTGTAGGGTGAGAGTAGATGCCACAAGAGTGGAAGGAAGTATCCATCCTGGGAAAAGAAGACAAGGGAACTAACTTGCTGAACTAACTCCATCCCAGCTGCTAGACGTCCCTTACCTCCACGCAGCAATGGCTTAGCACCCTGAGTTTCAAATGGAGGAAACTGAGACTCAGAGAGGGTGTCTTGCCCAAGTTCACACGCCTAGTAAGTGAAAACCCCAGGATACGAACTGGATCAACTCCACAGCCCATACTCTTGCCACTCTGTCACACAGACTGTGTATGAAATGAGATAGGAAAACCTCCCTCACCCCCATCTCCCACCCAACCAAAGCATCTCGCCCACCCCATTGCCTGAATCTCTACCATGAGCGCATCAGCTCCCTGGGCTAAGGCCTCTCTCTCTCCACGGGCTCCACAGTGGGGAAGGGGGGCATAAGTAGGAGGCAGAGGCGGGAGGTGAGCACAAGGTCTTTTATGAGGCATCAAATATACATTCTTATATACAAGGAGGAAAAAAGACAATGCCTGGACCCCAGCTCCTCTCCATACAGCCCCTCCCACTGCCACCCTCCCCTGCCCCCAAGCTCCAGGGTCCCTGGCCCTTTGTACAGCCAGGGTCCGTCTGTCTGTCTGTACTGCAGCCCGTGGTGGAGAGGGGAGAGGGAGGCAGGAGCTGAGAAAGGAGCTGGATATGCAGGGCAAGAAGAGGAGCTGGGGCTTGTAAAAAATATATTTATAATAAATAAACAGGGCTGCAAAAGGGCTGGAGAGGCAGCGGAGATTTTGATGGACAGAAGGACTCAGGCATCCTGGCTCCCAGCCCCGGCTCTGATGGCTTCAATCTCTGCCTCAGGAAGGACATCTTGGGCTCACGGTGGCCCTCTGGGAGCCTCTCTCCCCAGGGCCGAGGCTGGGTGCTCTGCCCCAGAGAAGTGTGTGTGGGCGGTATCTGTAAAGTGCATTGTCTTCGGTTGTAGGTGGGGTAGGTGTAAGGGAATGGGGGGGCATGCAATATGGGTGAGGGAGGGCAGTGCCCTTCTCATCCCAGACCTGAGCCCCCCCAAAACCTGTCTGGAGTTTGATCAGGATAAGAACGTTGCAGGGCGAGGCAAGTTCCTGAAGCCGAAGAGGTCTGGGCTGGGGCCTACCGGAGAGAGGGCATAGACTGGCTCGAGAGAGGAAGCACTGCCCCACGTGGGGGCCAGCGCAAGCGGGGTCCCACCCACCGAGTGCATTGACAGTCCGTGTCCTCCATCAGGCAGAAGGACACATGGAGGTGTGTGGCCAGGCCCTGAGGTCAGAGAGAGGGCCGAGCCAGCTGAGGTTTGGCCACAACTCTACAGAGCGCTCTCCTAGGCCCACGTGGCCAGAGGAGCCCTAGGGAAGCCTTCACCCCTACAGCTCCGGACGCCTGCCGTTCTCCACCAGCCAGAGCTGACAGGGAGCTCACACTGGCCTGGAGGTCTGAGGCCACAGAGCTAGACCTCCAGGGAAAGGGCGGGTGAAGAGGAAGACAGGAAAAAGGGAGCAAGGATCTCTGAAAGGCTCTCACCACTCCCCAGCACTGGAGCGCCCTGAGTCCAGGATTCAAGTGGCAAGGGTCTTTGAATCAGGAAGGAAACCCCATGGCAACCGCAGGGGGTTAGAGAAGGGCCCCAAGACAGGGAGGAAGTGGGGAGGAGGACATTGCTATGTTATATATATTTCCGAAAAAACTGAGGAAGCAGAAAGGGTGCAAGGTCCCTCTCCTGTGGATTCCCCAGAACGTCCTGCTCCCCAGCTCACTCTCTTCATTCATCAGACCACGGTGCTGATCCGGCTTGGCTTGGCCTTGGGGTTCGCACTGGGAGGGTTGGCTGTGCCAGGGGGCCCAGAGGCGTGCAGCGGGCCGTGGGGAGAGGTGGGTGGCAGGGGTGAGTGCGGGGTGTGAGGTGAGGGTGGGGGCAGGGGTGGGTAGGAGGGGTGGGGTGGGATGGGTGAGTGTGGTGACAATGGTGATTGGGGGTGGTGGGGGTGCGAGTAGGAGCCCCCTGGTGGCCGGGACCCAGGGCCCCCGGCCGCGCCTGCTGCTGGCATCATCTGTGGGTGGTGACTAAAGATGAAGTGCTTGGGGCCCTGTTTGTGGGCTGGAGGGTGCTGAGGGGCAGGACTGTACAGGGGCAATGGGGACGTGGGCTGGTGGAGGGGGGTGGCGGCCATGTGGGGCAAACTGAGGGTGTCCTCCAGCTCCCCGCCTGGGGGCCCTGCCTGGCCGGCCCAAGGTATAGTGCTGGGGCCCTGGGACTGGGCCATGGGCATGGAAGTGGCGATGTGGCCCCACAGGTGGGGCCGAGGCGGGAGGTGGTGGAATGGAGCCCAGCTGGGGCAGGGGTGGGGGCTGCTGAGGAGGAGGGGGTAGAGGGGGCTGCTGGGGTGGGAGGTAGGGCGGCGGGGCAGGGCCCGGTCCTTGGCAATACTGGGCATGCAGGGCCTGGAGCTTGGACTGCCCGTCAGGCAGCACCCCCAGGCCACCGTGGCTGTGACCGTGGTGGTGGTGGTGGTGGTGGTGGTGGGTGGAGGAAGCAGATGAAGAGGAGGCAGAGGCCTGGCCTGTTGGCGGTGGTGGCATCTGGAAGGGCCCCTTGCCCCGCTTGCTTCCAAATAGGGAGCCCAGGAAGGATGAGGAGTTGGAGACGGGCCTCTGGCTCTTGTACTCCTCTGGCGGCGGGGGTGGGGGCGGAGGTGGCATCCTCTGGTGAGGGCGTGGACTGCTAATAACAGACCCCTGGAAGCGGGGAGGGGGGAAGTCAGGTTGGTCTAGACGTCCTAACCCCCCAACCATAAACTCCACCCCTGTCCCTGAGGGCTGAAGCTGGGGAGACAGGGACCCCCAAGTCATAATCGAAACCAAATAACAGTCCTGTAGTTGTACGTGGAGCTCCCCAGCTTGCAAAGCTCTGCTGTCGCAACCATTATCTCAGCTGAGCCTCAGCTAGGAGAGGAAGAAGTAGCAGTACCTTCTCCTCATTTTGCAGGTAGGGAAAACGTTAGGCCCAGAGGGGCAGAGCCACTCGCTCAGGGTCAAAGAGCAGGACTTGGAGGTAAGAGCTGCTTGTGGCCCAACTCCAAGGGCATCCCTACTCAGAGTCAGCCCTGGGGTTGAGAGGGGACACGGGAGAGTGGAAGACAGACTGAGAGACAGGCAGAATGAGGACAGACAGAGTTGAGGACAGATGGAGAGAGTGGTGGCTGGGAGAGGCAGCCGCACGGTTCCCAGCAGGGAAGAGGGGGGAGCAACAGGTCCCCTCCTCCTCTGGGGCTCCATGGCCAGGGCAGGGCTCATGCAGAGGACGAGTGGGGCAGGAGCTGGCACTTACTTCGATGGTGCTGTCCAGCGATCCCACGCTGTTACGCCGCCCCCGCTTCCCTGCACCCACAAGCAAGGAGCCCAGCGTCAGAGCAGCAACCCTCCTTCCCCACCCTGCTGGGCTCCAGAGCTGGGTACCAGGCCTGGGCCCCTCCCGGGGACAGACACCCCATTATCCCTTTCCCCCATTGAAGAGGGGGAGGTGGGGAGGAGGAAAAGTGGAGAAGGAGGAGAGAGAGGAGGAGAAGATGGAGAAGGAGGAGCGGTGGCACAGGAGAGACAGAAGAGGGAGCAGAGGAGGAGAGGTGGAGCAGCGAGAGAGAGGGGCCAGGGCTGTGGCCCCACTTCACACACCCTGGCCCTGGGGCCGGGCTCCATCTGTTCTGACCTGGCTCCCAGGCCCCTGCAGCACAGCGCCCAGGGCTCTGGGTGAAGGCAGGGTGCGTGCGTGTGCGGCAGGTGGAGGGAAGGCTGGCGGCCAGTGACAGGAGGCAAAGAGGACACCCGGTCCCTCGTCTCCCCAGCCAGGGCAGGGGCCCAGAAGACCTACCTGCATCCGAGAGGTCTCGCAGGGAACTGCTGAGTGCGCCCCGTTTGAGCCCATCGCCTGCACCGTAAGTGTCTTCCAGGCTACTGCGGGCCAGCGTCCCGTTCACTGAGTCCTTGGCCCCTCCGGGCTGTGAGGCGTTAGGCCGCATCATACCTTTCTGCTTCTCCAGCTCCGCTGGGTGGCAGTGGGGGGGACAGGGAGCAAAGGTCAGGAACAGGAGTGATAGCCCACCCGACTGACCTCAGCGCTCCACGGGCCTTCCTCCTTTCTCCTCCCTCCCCCTGTCCCCGGGGCCTCCTGTTTTGCCCCCTGGATGGCCAACACCTGTTTCCCCCCAAACTGCGGCTTCATCTCCGAAGCCCCCTCAGTGCCCAGCCCGTCTCGCACCCTCTCTCCCTGCTCAGTCTTCCCTTCATCCCTCTCAGTCCTGCTTCCTGCTCCTTTCCTCTTCCTTTCGCCCTCTCCTTCCTCTCCTTCTCCCCGCCCCCTTGCAGTCAGGTCTCCCCAGAGCACCCCTGCCCTTCAAAAATGAGCTTCACAGCAGATGGTTCAGAGTAAGGACAGGAAGGCCCTTCCAGTCCATGGCAAAGGGCAATCTTTCCAGAGTCCACTCAGTTCTCAGATACCTTGCTCCGGAGCAGAGGGGCTCCTGGCAGGGCAGGAGCAGGAAAGTGACAGGAGTCTAATCCTCTACCACGCGCCAGGCAGTATGCTGGGCGCTACACACGCTTGATCTCTCTCAATCCTCACAAGAGTTCTGAGGTCAGTGTTAGCATCCACATTGCACAGAGGAAGAAACTGAGAATCCGAGAGGTCTTAGAGCTTGCCCGGGGTCATACCGCTGGAAATGGTGGAGCCGACATTCTGGAAGCAGGTCTGCCTGATTCCAGAGCCTGGGCTCTCCTGGCCTTACACCCCCACCTCCCCACCTCCCCACAGAGGTCATGGAAACACTTGTCTATTGCCCTCCCCTCCTCATCTTGGTAATCCCTCTCTCTGGATTTCCCCAGGGTCTCAAGGACATCTGGTGAACTGAAACTTCTGACCCAGCCTTGCTGAGGAGTAGAATAGACCCTGGAACTGTGAAGGCCTCACCAAGGAGCTGTCCGCCGCCTCTGTCTCTCTCTCACTCTGTCTGCCTGTCTCTTTCTCCTTAACACCATGTTACTTAACTGTGACTGCTTAGCCTGGAGAAGAGAAAACTTGGAGGGCATCGGGAGGAATGAGATGTAATCACTATTTTCCATTACAGATATGATCAAAATGACCTGGTGTGGCCCCTGGGGGCTAGGAGGACGGGCCACTGGGACTCAGCTCAGGAAATGGTATGTGGGGAGAGGAGAGGAGAGGGTGGGACGGGGAATAATATTTGTTGAACACCTGGCATGTAGCAGGACACTTTGGCTGCCTTGTCTCATTTCATCTCCACAACTCTGTGAAGTAGATTTCATTATCCCAACTTCGTACAGGAAGAAACTGGGGCTCAGAGGATTAGGTGACTTGTCCCAGTTTACCCAGATAATAAGTAGCATACCTGGGATTGAAAACTAGAGTCCTGCTTCTAATACCCTGACTCTTTTCCCTGCTGCCTTTCACCCGAAGGAAGAGTTGGCTCATAATTAGGGCTTGGGATAATAATCTGAGGGTGGGAGGTAATGAGCCTCTCATCACTGAAGGTGTTCAAGCAGAGGCTGAAGGGTTCCTGGAATGAGGGTAGGAACTGTGAGAGTATCAGAGGACAAGACTCTTGGTTTCTGCAGGACACTGTATCAGGAAAGGGGGCAGGAGACGTGGCTGGGCTACTCACACTCCACACGGTACTTCTCCATCTCCTGCACCTCCGCGATGGACTCGCGCAGGTCGGACGTGAAGCGCAGCCTGTCCTGGAGGCTGGGGGCGTTGAAGATGATGAGGACCTTTCGCTCCCCACCAGGTACTGCGGACAGCAACTTGATCCCAAACTGGTAATCTATGGGGAAAGGGAGGGGAGAGGGGAGGTTGGGCGCCTCTGTCGTGATTGATAAAAGGTGGCTCATCTGTGAAATAATTTCTCTAATATCCAATTATGACATTACAACAACTCTCCTCTGCTTGAGCATCTGCAGTGGCTCCCCTTTGCCCCAAAGCTCCCAAATTCCTGGTAGCCATGGCCCTCTTACTTCCCGTACTCCAGGATGTAAAGGCAAACCCAACAGTGTAGAACTGCTCTCTAAAATTCCTTTCCTTCACACCGCTGCCTCGACTCACATTGCTTCCCTGCCCAGATGCCACCCAGCAAAGCTACTCCTGGTTCAGTCCTTCGGAGCACAGTGTGATTGCCTTCTCTTCGGCTCACCAGAGAACACACATGCTATAGTTCTTTGCAAGACCACGAGCTCCTCAGGGGCTAGACCCAAGTCATGCTCCACGCTGGCCTGCCCTTCATCCCGGGACCAAGTAGGTGCTTTGGACACCTTAGCCCAGTCATAAAGGACTCCAACAACTGGAGCTGGTATGGAGGAAGGATGAGCATGGGGGCCATGGCATTGACTCTTGGGAGCTGGGATCCAAAAAGGGACTCACATGAATTCTGGAAGAGCTGCATGTGCATTTCCACGAGGGGAAAGGACTGGCGGAAGCTGTATGTCACCAAGATCTTCTTCTTCTGGAAAATTTTGGTGACCTTTCGCAGGGGTGGGAAAAAGACAAGAGGCAGAATTTGGGGGTGGGGAATTTCTTTCCACATGGCACCCATTTCTAGTAACCACCCTCCCCTGCCACCCCTGCTAACAGACAATATACACCCAAACACACATCCCCACAAGCTGGGGAGAATGGAAGCTTGAGGAACAGAATGGGAGAGATGGAAGAAAATGCAAGTTCCTGACTTAATGATGATGCACAACAGGCATTTACAATATTTACAGGAACTAACTGTATGCTGCTCCTTCCAGGAAGCCGGTTCTAACATCCCACAGAGATTTTTTCCCCCCTTTTCTGAGCTCCAGAGTGCTGATTCAGTACCTTTTCCTTGTCAGGCTCTATGATAGTTCTCTGAGTGTGTGATCGCCCCCTGCTGGCCTGGAGGGCAGGAGTCTGGTTTTCGGGTTCTCTCACCCACCCTCACCAGAGCCAGCACTTATTGGCAATCTCTGCCCAACCTAGGCAGAGAGTTAACGAGTCTTCCTCTCAACAACCCAAAGTCTCTAGCAAGTACCTGGGCACTCAGGACTCAACTAACACAGGCTGCAAACACCTTAGGCAGTCTGCAAGAGGCTCTCAAAAGCAAAATGTTTTGATTTCAGGATGGTTACAGTTCATAGTGATGCAAAGCACTTTTTTTGGTCCTTCAGACTGTAAGCATCCTGAGAACAGGGACTGGGTCTGATTCATCTAGGCATACCCAGTGCCTAGCACAGAGCCAGACACGCGCAGGTGTCAGTACTTGAGGGATGGCTAAACGTTGACTCAGCCCCTGTACGGGCCAGGCACTTTTCAGGGTAAGGCTATTCCACATATGACCTCTTAATTCCTCCTCATGACAACACTGTGTGGTAGGGATTAGCCCCATTTCACAGAGGAGGAAACTAAGGCTCAGAGAGGGCATTGGAGGTGGCTTGTCTAAAGCAGTAATTCTCAACTGGGGGTGATATTGCCCCCCAGAGGACACTGAGCAATGTCTGGAGACATTTTTGGTTGAAGGGTTGCTACTGGCATCTAGCAGGTAGAGACTGTGGTGCTGCTAAACATCCTGCAGTGCACAGGACAGCTCCCCACAACAAAGAATGATCCAGCCCAAAGGTAAACAGTGCTGAGATTCAGAAACTCTGTTCTAAAGGAGAGAAGACCAAGCAGGGGACAGGATTGCTGTCCTCAAATCCCTGAAGAGCTGTCTCAGAGCAGAGAGAAAATACTTGTTCTTTGTGATCCCAAGGGTTGAGTGAAGATCGGTGGAGCAAACTCTTAGGGAAACAGATTCTAGCAGTCAGAGCTGTCTGACAAGACAAATGGCTGCCCTGGAGGAAGGCAGCTTTCTGTCTCTGCACTCATACAAGCAGGGGGCCATCCAGGAAGCTGGTTCTTGCCCAGGAGACCCTGAAAGTCCCTTCTGATCTGCAGAGTCCTAAGAGTCCCATCCCTAAAAGGCAAACATCTGGACTGGTAATGAGCACAGTTTTAAGAGTCACTTCGAGCATCTTTATCCTCAGAGGTTTCACACTGATCCTGGGGGGTCACAAGTTCGCCTCCCCCCTACCCAATCCTCTAGGCCATTGAAGTGGACAGGGACATTCCTTACCACTTCCCAGATTGTAAATCTGTCAACTCCCTTGGTCCTCATATTTTCTGCTCCTGGGTGGCTGTCACTACCTCCAAATAGATCCGTGAGGAAAAGGAGGGGCAGAAAAGGCTTGTGGGTTACCCGAGACCACGCAGATGGCATGGCAGAGCACCTCACCTGCCACGCTCTGTACACCAATGTCAACATGGTTCACACTAGACCCTGGGGCCAAGCTTACCATCTCCCTCCCTTCTCCTTCCCCATAATGCCCATACCACAAGGAGATCATTGAAGAGGAAGACCTCCCGCTGATGCAACCCCAGCCTTTGGGGGCGGTTTGGATCTGGCACTTCGTAGAGTTGGCAGCAGCAAACCAGTCGACGGTGAGGAAGAGACAGGACCTAGACCGGCATGAAGAAATAGGGGTCAGAAAGCCAGCCCATCAGCTTCAGGCCTCCAGCACCTTAACTTTCAACCATAAGAGGAAGTTTACCTCCAATATGTATGTGTCACTCTGCTATAAGAAGTATTCTGGAATGCCATTATTTTTATATTTTTTTTTGAGAGATGGGGTTTTGCTCTGTTGTCCAGGCTGGAGTGCAGTGGCATAATCATAGCTCGCTGCAACCTCAAATTCCTGGGCTCAAGTGATCCTCCTGCCCCAGCCTCCCAAGCATAAAATGCCTGTCTTGCCCAGCTCCACACGGCCACATTCCACCCCTCCTTCAAATCCCAATTCCAAAGTTACCTCTTCCAAGAAGGCTTCCCTGATTTCCCCAGGCTGAAAATGCCCTCTCCCTCCTTTCTGCTCCCCTAAACTAGACCATAAGGCAACAGTAGTGTTTGTGTCTTTGTCTTGCACATCTACTGGTCTATGAGTGTCCCAGGACAGAGACCATGTCTGATTCATATCTTTGTCTCTGGGGCCCAGTGAAATGCTGGGTTCAGTAGAAAGGCATCCGTAAATGTTTGTTGGCTAAAATACTAAAATGTGTTCTTGCTTTGGGTTCTCAGCTAACCATTAGCTTGGCTCCTCACTTGGGATGGACAGGCAGAACTGGATACAGAAAGGATGCTAATATTTATACAGCACCCACTATGGGCCTTGCACTGTGCCAGGTGCATTCACACTGAGCACCTCGCTTAATCTGCACTACGATCCCCTGATGAATGCGTTATCATCCACTCTGCATTGCAGGTAAGGGGCACCCAGCGCTCAGGGAGGTGCAGTGACTTACCACTCAGTGGCTGGGGCATACTTAAACCCTGGCCCCTCCGCAGCCTCCCAATGCACTTACTGGTTTCTTGCCAACAATCATGCGCTCCACAGCCTGCACCTGGGACACATGGTCATCGTTGGTCCTTAGTTCACGCCCCTGGATGCGCTGGTAGATGCCCACCAGGAGGTCTCGGGGGATGTCCTCACCATTGTCAACCCCTGGTAGGGGGAGTAACATAGGGATATGTCACATAAATATGGGCCACTGGTGGTAGGGGTTCTCCACAACACCCCTCTCTCAGGCATGGGCCACACTAACGGTCAGGACCAAGGGTCAGTGGGTATCCTCAGCCGCTCAGCCAGGATCGGGGCAGGGAAGGTGCCCTTCAACACAACAGCCAATTGCTGTCTTCCCCAGGGTGGGGATTTTGTCTAAACAACTCAGAACATACTGTAATTAAAACCATCAGATACTATTTTTGGCCTTCCTAATTAGCAAAAATAATTTTAAATGAAATCCAGTGCTAAGAAGAGTGCAGGGAAGTGGGCATGTAACATAACAATTTTGGAGGGTAATTTGGCAAGAACCTAAATGTTCAGACCCAGTGATTCCTCTTTTAGGAATCTACCCTAAAGAATTACTCAGAAATATGTGCAAGATATGTATAAGAATGTTCACTAAGTGTTATTTATGGGAAAAATTGGAAACAACCTAAGTTCTAACAATAGAGGAACAGTTAAGGATAATATATCCGTTTAATAAGATAGTATACAGCTATTAAAAACTTGACATTTGCAAAACGATTTCAATAGCATGAGAAAATGCTTATAGCAAGTTAAGTGAAAAGAGTAAGATAATAAATTGCGTATATGGCATGATCTTAACTATATAAAAAGTTACATATGCATGGGGAAAAAGACAAGAATACACCAAAATATTAACCATGGTTGCCTCTAGGGGGCAGAATTTTAGGTGATTAAAAGAAATTTTCTAATTTTCCAAAATTTCCAAAATAATCATGTATTTGCTTTCATTTGTCCGTTTATTTAATAATTAGAGGGGAAAAGATACACACACACATACACACACATACACAGAAAGGATGGATGAATGAATGAGTGAATAATGGCAGGACTCTAGGAGACAGCTCCAAACGGCCTCTGATCTAACTCCCTCCTCCCATGGCCACCATCCTTCTCTACTCCTGATTGTCTGCTGTGCGAAACCTGCTCGCTCTTCTCTCCAAACCTTCTGCTAGGGAAAATGTTTTCTCCTTTGGAAATGCCACACCTCCTCTTCGGACAGGTGCCAAAGGAACCCCCTTCATCACACTGCATTTTTGGTTTTTTACCTTAGCTTCCAGAGGGCTTAAAGCCTATCAACTGTGCAAACCTGGAAGGTCAGCCAGTTCATCTCGTTTTGGGTTTGTTTGTTTTTTCTTCAACTCTACTTCCCTCTTTCATTTCTGTTTAAATAATCTTAACATCTGTGCCATTTTTAGTAGGCTGCTCTTTGGTGAGAAGCAGGCCTTGACATCAATAGAATAAACCAAGAAAAAAGATGAAAGTGACACCTTTCATCTGGTATTCAAGGCCCTCACATATTGGTTCCAACTGGCCTTCTCATCCCATCAGCGACCCCATCGTGATTGTTCTCTAAACAACTTTCCATTCTCCTGCCTCTGTGCCTTTGTTATTCTCACTGCTAGGCAAGCCCTCCTCTATCTCTATTCTGTCACCTTAGCCATGCCTTCAAGGCCCACCTTAAAATAAAAATACTGTTTCCTTGGGGAAGCTAGCTGGAGATGGGTTCTCCCTCCTTTGAGCTCTGACTGCACTTTTGGCCTCTCTGATGTCACTGTTCACTTTCTATCTTGTGTTAGTTATCTGGGTACTACAAGTCAGTCTCTCCCACACACGAGGAGCTCTCTCAGGGCAGGGACTATGGCAGACTACCCTCTATTGTCCTTGGCACCCATCACGGGGTTTGGCACACACTAGGCACTACGTGTCAACCGGCTGGCTGGTTGGTCGGTCAAGTGATAAATGAATGCATGAATGGAGGAATAGGTACTTAAAATAATTAAATGAGTCGTTATGGGCATAAATAAAGAAGAGAAGGAAAGAAGACATGGGAAATGGACAAGTGAATCTTGTAAATTAGTATAAGCCCTGCAAGATCCACTAGTTCATGGCTAGAACCCCAGGACCTAAAAAAGCCTGGTACACAGTAGATGCTCAGTAAATCAGCAAACAGCTATTCAGGTGAATTAATGAGTGAATGCCCTGGGAACATCCACCCTTGGCAGAGACAGCATCATAGGTTCATTTCCAAGGAACAGATGGGATCTCCCTCATCCTTCCCAACCCCTACGCCCACCCACTTTCCCTTCCCAGGTGAAGGGCAGGAAAAGCTGATAGAGAAGTCTGGTCACCTCTCAAGTTCTTGATGAAGTCGTCTAGTTTCATCTTTCGTTCAGCCTTGACGCTGGGACTGTACATGTCAGTATTGAGGAGGATGATGGCAAAAGCAAGGATGAAGATGGTGTCTGGGTTCCGGAACTGGCGTACAAGGGCTGGGTTACAGACGCAGTACCGCTGGCTGCAGGGCAGGACAGGTCAAAGCCAGACTCAGGCACCAGCAATCTCCACCTACCCACCAACCACCCAGTCTGGCACCACCAACACTTTCCTCCAAAAAATACTCCTTAGCCCTCTGGTTGGGGGGGGGGTCTGTTCTCTTCAGTGTTTCCTTAAGACTAGCACATAAAAGTCACAGTTGCTACATTTTACAGAGCTTTGCCAGGGGATTTATATACATTGTCTCATGTAATCCTATCACAATTCTGCAAGGCAGCTATTAGCAATCCCATTTTACAGATGAAGTGACTGAGGCTCAAAGTGGTGAGGTAACTTGCCCAAAGTAATAGAGCTGATAAATAGTGAAGCCAGGATGAAAAACCAGATCTTTCTGACTGCAAAGCAAATCCTTTCCCCATTATGGGAAAGAAGTTCTTAGCAACTCCTGTTTCTCCTCTACCCCAAAGTGGTAGACCCAGGATTTAGACCCTGGTCTGTCTAATCCCCAAAGCATTTATAGTAGAATATAATGGTTCAGGGCATGGATGGATCAGACACACTTGAGTTCAAATCCTAGTTCTACCACTTACTTGCTGTATGACTTTGGGCAAGTTAACCTCTCTAAACTTCAGATTTCTCATCTGCAAAATGGGAATAATAGAAGCACCTACCTCCTAGGCTGCTTGTGAGTATTTGAAATAATTATGTAAATTTTCCAGCCCAGCACCTGATACTTAGTGAGTGCTCCATGAATGTTAGCTGTTAGTGTTGACATTGTCACTGATTGAATGCCCATGTCCCAGATGTTAAGCTAGATACTTCATGTGCACCACCTCTGATCCTTACAACTGCCTCGCAAGATAGGATTTATCATTTCTGTTTTACGGTGAGGAAAGTGAGAGGCTCAGAGAAGTTACTTGTGGACATACTACAATGCTGCCCAAAGTAGGGAGGGGCAGCTTTAGGAGTGGGAAGCAGGCAAACCTGAAGGCTTCGATGAGTCGCTCCACTTTCTGGGCCTCGCCCTGAACCCGGATGTGGGATTGGAACTTCCGGAGTGCATCGTCCAAATCCATGGAAGAGAAGTCCATCTCATCCACCACACAGCTGAGGAGTAAACGAGGGGGTGTGGCACTCTCAATTCCTCTGCAGAAAACCTCTGACCCACCCGGACCTGCTCTAATGGACCAACACCCCCACTGACAGACTTCCAAAATCAGGACCTGTGGAGCAAGTTACACATGAGGACAGAAATGCTTGAAATTGAATCCATCCTAGAAAATCAAGACACATGGTCACTGAGGGTCCTTTCCATCAACCCACTCATTTCAAAGATGGGAAAACTGAGCCCCAAAGCAGGCCATAGGACAAGCCTGTCTTGCCCAGGGCTACCCAGGAGACTTTAGGAATAGGGCCAACAGAGATTAGACCCTTTTGGGGCAGAAGGGTATGGGAGCAGGAAGGTCTATTCATCCTGTTTGAGAAGTTTATCTGAGCCAAAAGGATAGGCTGCCCCCTTCCCCCCTCTTGCTCCCCTTTTCCAGGAATCCCTGGCCCAGCCTGCCCCGTCCTGGGGTCCTCACTCCAACACGTCTCTGTTGAACTGCTTCTGCCGGTTCCCTAGGAATTCCCCTATCATCTGGCGGCTGAGGCCTTTCCGCTCCAGGATGAAGTGAGCCACTCCCACCGGTGTGTCTGACAGGAAGCCCCGCTCGATCAGATACTGGATACCCTTCTCTGGCTTCCTGCAGAAAGAGGGGAGGGAGATGAGATACTGTCCTCCTGGAACTGTGTTCTCTGTGCCATTTCTTGAACTAATTTTGGGCCCAATTAACCATGGCCTCAGAGAACCCGGGAAGTGGAATATGTAATTTGGTCTAATCCCTTCATGGTACAGATGAGAAAACTCAGGCCCAGGGAGAAGTCAACTGCTCATTTCACAGAGCTTTAAAAATCTAAGGTGTCCTCAACCCAACTTCCTCCTTGACTGGAGCCACACCATAATTGAAAGAAAATCAGTATCTGATGAGAGCCTGCTCTATGCCAGGAGCTTGTTTTTTTTTTTTTTCTTTTCTTTCCGAGACTGTTTTCTCCTTTCTCTGTCGCCTGGGCTAGAGTACAGTGGTGTCATCGTAGCTCACTATAACCTCAAACTCCTGGGGTCAAGCAATCCTCCTGCCTCAGCCTCCCGAGTAGCTGGGACTATAGGCATGAGCCACCATGCCCGGCTAATTTTTCTATTTTTTGTAGAGACGGGGTCTCGCTCTTGCTCAGGCTGGTCTTGAACTCCTGGCCACAAGCAGCCCTCCCACCTCAGCCTCTCAAAGTGCTAGGAGTGCAGACAAGAGCCCCCATGCCCGGCCAAGGAGCTCTGATATTCTCAACAGGCACCTAACAGCAATGAGAGAAGGCCTGAGCGCCTTCTCTCTGAGTAACAGACCCTCAGAGTAGGGAAGAAGTTAACGAGGTTACTTTGTTCCACATCCCACATCCTACCCAGGCAGGTATGGCCCAGTCTCTGTGAGTGTTTCTATAGACAAGGTGCTCCCTAGATTTCCAGAGACCTGGGTCAAAATCTGGGTGAGTACTCTGCCATATTCAGAAGCCCAGAACCTCAGGACCCCATGAGGCTAAAATTTGGAAGAGACTCTGGTGCTACAGGAGTCTCAGATCCATCACTTCCCACTTATATGACTTCGGACAATATTTTTCTTTATTTCTGCAGCCTCAGTTCCTTATTTATAAAATAGGGAAACTACTAGCCATCTTGCTATTATGAGAATTAAACATAGGTGGCAGTGTTTAATAAGCTATGAAGATGTGAGGCATTACAGCTACTGCCTTCTGTTACATCTAATGTTTTCTAATTATTTTCTAATCAAATGTCACACTCCCACCACACTCCTAAGCAACTGGCATAGAACAGGCACCTAGAAAGAGCCAGGTCACGGTCACTGTAGTCCGGCACACCACCCTGCGCCCCTACACCTCACACATACACACTCTGCTAGTTGACTGATGGGAAAACTGAAGCCTACGAAAAGAACACAACTTGCCACGGGCTACACAGTGAGTCTGGCCAAAGGCAGACTGGTGGTCCAGGTCTCCTGTTTCTAAGATCAGGGCTCTATATGCACCATATCACCTCTCCTTTAAAAAGGGGAGGTCAGGGGGGACAAGGTTCAGAATCCATTTAGTGGGGGCATCTCACCCAAGATCACACAGCCAGTCGAGGCTGTACTAGGACCCGAACCCAGGTATTTTGGGGGTCTCTACTCTGCCCAGGTATTTTGGGGGTCTCCACTCTGCCACCCTATTGTCAATCCTCTTCCCTGAATAGCTGGAGAGAAACACCACAAAAAGAGAGGATGGCAGAACAAGGATCACTGCTTGGAGTTCAGTCCCAGGGACCAAGGTGCTGGCGGCTGGGTAGGAGGGGACGGGGAGGCTAGCCTGGGCGGCACATACTTATTGAAGAGGTTGAGGCCGATTCTGTAGTGCCGCCTCTGTACCACGTCATTGTTGAAGGCTGGCGAGTCCCAGCTGTGCCGTGTCTCCCGCTGGTAAGTCTGCTTGCACAGGCCAGTGGCTGGAGGCTCCCTCAGGCTGTCCCGAGAAGAGGAGCCGGAGCTGCAGTTGATGGTCTCATTGGAATTGCTGGAGCTGTCGAGGCTCTCGTTATCTCCACCATCAGAGTTCTCGCCTGCTGCCTCGCACTTCCCCAACCTCCGACCCCCAGCCACACCACTGGGCCCGGTGCCACTGTTGGGGGCCGGTGGCAGGGGCCCTGGTGGGGCTGGGGCTGGGCCCTCCGGGGCTGGGTAGTGGCGGTGTGGGATCGGGGCCCTGCCTGGTGGCCCCTTGTGCTTCAGGGTCCCATGGGGGCTGCAGCCATCAGCCTCATACACCAGCTGGCGGTGGACAGAGCCGCGATCTGAGCGGTCACTCAGGTCCACGGAGCTGTCACTAGGAGGCTCAATGGTAAGCAGGGGAAGGTGGGCGGCCCGCAGCCGGAAATCCCGGCACTCTAAGCACCCAGGACCCCTGCGAGTGCCTTCCTCACGGCTACCATCTTCCCGGGTCCCTGGTGGCACTGGTGGAGGAACTGGTGGGAGGGGGGCTGGTGCCCAGAACTCAGGACGGCCCTGGGGTGGGGGCTCTGTGGTGGGCAGTCGCTCAGGGGATGGTGGGGGAACTGGGTCATCCAGGTAGAGGGGAAGGTCACTGAAGGATGTGGCCGAGCTGTCCTCTTGCTGTTCCTTTGACTCCCGCTTCTCCAGTTGGGCTGACCCTGGCTCTTCAGACATGGGCCCTGACGGGTGGCAGTTCAGGGCTTCGTCGATGGATTCAGCCAGAGACTTCACCTACATGGGGCAAGGGGAGGAGGGAAAGGGAAAGAAGGGAAGGAAAGATGAAGGGAAGGATGGTGGAAGGGCGGGAAAGAGGGAGGGACAGAGGGAAGGAAAAAGGGGGAATCTTCCTGGTGGGTCAGCCAAGAGGGTGGACTCCCCTGCCCCTGGCAGGCCCTCTCTGCCTTTTATAAACTCCCAGGGAGCCATTGTGAGCTCACAGGAGCTGGGACCAATGCCCTTAACTCCCCTTCTCAGACATTCCAGTAGTTCTCTTGTGTCCATATAGACTCAAGTCAAATGCTTTCTCCTTCCTGATTCAAGCCACATTCCTGCCTCTAGCGCTACCCAGGGCAAACCCAAATCCCAGCTTCCTCTGTGGGAATTCTCTCTTAGGAAATCCCTAATATTTAGCCTTGAGAATCTGGACCATATCTGGTAACTCTGTCTCCCAGTGGTATCCAGCCTCCAAACCATCCCCTAACGATCCCCCACCTCCTGTATTCACAGCCTGGGGTACCACATTGTACTGGAGTTGGTCTGTGTGACCAACAGCAAATGGCAGAAGTGAAGGTATATCACTTCCGAGATAAGGTTGGAAAAGACTGCAGCATCCGTCTTGGGTGCTCTTGCTCCTGACTCTCTCTCTCCCTCAGACCCCTCGCCCTGGGGGAAGCCACATCATGAGCAGTCCTGTGGGGAGGCCCAAATGATGAGGAACTGAATCCTCTTGCCAACAGCCAAGCGAGTGAGCTTGAAAGCATACTGTCAGCCTAGTCTAGTGTTCAGAGATCGAGGTCCCACCCTACAGCTTGACTGCAGCTTCCGAGAGGCCCTGAGCCAGAACCACCAGGCCAAGCCATTCCCAGCTTCCCGGCCCTCAGAAGCTGTATGAGATATTAAATGTTGTTGTTTGAGCTCAGTCTCTCAGGTCAATTTTAAGCTACTGCATTTTGGGGTAATTTGTTACACAGCGACAGAGAACAAATACACTTCCCCATCAGATTTGTACAGCACTGAGAGCTGGGACCAGACCTGCCTCCTCTCTCTCCCCCACCAGACTGCGATCTCCTACTCCCCATTCCTCCCTTGAGGGATGAGGAGTCCAGGCCTGCTTTCTCTCTTGCTAGTTCAGCTCAATACATCTCTTCCGTGTCAAGAGACATCTCTTGACATCTTGACACGGAAGAGATGTTCAATTAAATCTTTGTTGTATGAATGAATGGATGAATGATATACATCTTCCCTTCAATGCTTCTTTCCTTCCTTCTACCTCTTCAGCTCTAAGGAAGCATGCCCAGGCTGATGGCAGCGCCAGATCACAGAAGTTAGAGCACAGTGATTTCTTTTCTTATAAAGCTCTATTCATTCGTTCATTCATTCAACAATTTCCGTTTTTTTTTTTTTTTTTCCTTGAGACAGTGTCTTGCTCTGTCACCCAGGCTGGAATGCAGTGGCCTCATCATAGCTTACTGCAAACTTCTGGGCTCAAGCGTTCCTCTTGCCTCAGCCTCCTGAGTAGCTCGGACTACAGGTGTGTGCCACCACGCCCAGCTAATTTTTCTATTTTTATTAGAGATGGGGTCTCGTTCTTGCTCAGGCTAGTCTTGAACTCCTGACCTCAAGCAATCATCCTGCCTTAGCGTCTCATCATTCAACAATTTCAACCAAGTACCTCCTTGGTTTTAGGAAGAAAACTAACATGTACTTAGCAGCTACCATGTACTAGGTGCTTTCATATATATTACCTAGTGGAACAGAATCTTCAAAACGGCTCTAAAAAGGTTTTCTCTCCACTTTATTGATCATGTTTCAATGTGGTTAAACAGCGTGCCGAAGGCCACACAGCTGGGAAATGGCAGAACTGGGATTCACATGTGAGGAAGTGTGCAGACACACCCCAAGCTCGGAGTGATCTCCCACTGTCCTTACCGTGTTACATTCCCACCCTTCCGTGCATTTGCCAATGCAATGTCTATGCAAGCAACACCTCCCAGCTATGTCTAACCTGCTAAATCTTCTCTGTCTAGTAAGGTCCAGCTCCAATGCTGTTTTCTCAAAGAAGCCTTTTCTGAT
Source organism: Lemur catta (assembly GCF_020740605.2). Classification (NCBI taxonomy): domain Eukaryota; kingdom Metazoa; phylum Chordata; class Mammalia; order Primates; family Lemuridae; genus Lemur; species Lemur catta. The sequence goes on along the minus strand of NC_059155.1, from coordinate 55,701,629 downwards.
CCTCCCAGAAGAAAGTTTCCTCTCCCTCCTCTGGGTTCCCACAGTACTATACATGATCCTTTCCTATGGCTCTGAGCACATTCTACTTCGGGACACAGGAATGCACACATATGCCTGCCATTTCCTACTGGACTGGGAGATCCTTTTGAACAAGGACTAGGGCCAGTTCCTTAGCCTCAGTCTCCTCCTCTGTATAATGGGGATAATAATCTCTGTCTCACAGGTCTGGTACGAGGCGTACACAGCCCTGGCACATAAGAGCTCATTATCTGTTAGTTAAGCCTTGATTTAACAGTAGATCAAGTTCCAAATAGTGAGAACTTTCTTATTTGTTCTCTACACCCATATTTTTAACTTGCTTGTTTTAACAATATAATTTTTCATCTCTCCAGTTCTTTTTCGTCATTCTTACAGTCCCAACTCAGATGGTAGCTATTGGTTGTTATTAAATGCCTGTCGTGCAACTTCTTTCAGTTTGCAATATAGACAAAAAGTAGCAGGGGTAGCCCGAGCAGGGGGATGGGGAAGAAAGGCCCTTTTCAGGGATCCTGACCTGTTTGGAGAAGGAGTCCTCAAGTTCTGTGATGTCATTAGAAAACTCTCCAGATGTGGTGACGGAGCTTCCGCCACCATCGATGCCCCCACCACAGGAGCCTCCATATGGGAGCCCCCGTTCAAGCCGGTGGCTCCGGGCACCAGCCATGGCACCCTCGTCCAGCGAGGCAGGCTTGCCCTCGAAGTACGCGGGGTTCTGTGCCTTCTCATACTCCTCAAAGGAGAACTGCATCCGCATGTTGGACAGGATGATACGGCGGGACATGCGGCTCTCTGAAGCTGAGCTGCGGAGCCGCTCAAAGTTCTTGTTCATGCGGTACTGGCGGAAGGCTGTCTGGATGGTCCTGGCAGCCCTGCGGCTCAGGAAGGAGCCCCCATACTTCCTCTCCAGCATTTCCACCTGGCAGGGGAGGGTCGAGGGGAACAAGGTCAGAAAGTCACTACAGCCTCATCATCCTGGGCCCTCAACCACACCACCCCCACCGGAGTCACAGCTAACTGCTTACTGTCGCCTGACTGTGCCAGGCTGTGCGCTCAGTGTTCCTCAGCTGAATCTCAGGTAGCACTGGGCATATGGGATTGGATTATGTTTTGTTTTGTTTTTTTCTTTATTTACAAGAAATACATGTTGATTATTCAAAAACAGAAAAAACAGAGAAGCCAAAAAAGGAAAGAAAGACAGAAATGGAGAGCAAGAAGGATTTAAGAGAGAACGAGAGAGGAGAAGGAGGAGGGGGGAGAGAGAAGGAAGGAAGGAAGGAAGGAAGGAAGGAAGGAAGGAATGGAGGGAGGAAGGAAGGGAGAGATGGAGGGAGGGAGGGAGGAAGGAAGGAAGGAAGGGATGGAGGGAGGGAGGAAGGGATGGAGGGAGGGAGAGAGGGAAGAAGGGGGAGGGAGGAAGGAAGGGATGGAGGGAGGGAGGAAGGGAGAGATGGAGGGAGGGAGGGAGGAAGGAAGGAAGGAAGGAAGGGATGGAGGGAGGGAGGAAGGGATGGAAGGAGGAAGAGAGGGAGGGAGGAAGAGAGCGAGGGAGGGAGGGAAGGAAGGAAGGAAGGAAGGAAGGAAGGAAGGAAGATTGGCTCACCTAATTTCCAAACACCTAGGCATAAGCACAATTAACATTTTGGTATATGTTCTTTCAAGTTTTTTTTTCCGTATATGTAGTATTTCGTCCTCCCCTCCCCCTCTTTTTTAAGCTACACAATGTTCTGTATGACACTGTTCTGAAATTGTCAACTGGTATGTGTGCTTCTCCATTAGACTGAGTTTTCTGAGGACCAGGTCCAGGTCTCATTCACCTTTACATCACCAGGACCCGGGCAGAGAGCTCAGTACATGTCTTCTGGGTGAATAGAAGACGCAGTGGAGGAGTGGTGAATGGGTGCGTCTCCGGTGGGGGGAAGGGTCCCGGGCGAGTCCTCTCCAATTCCAGCCTCCTCCGCCCTCCCTGGATACCACCCTCAAGCGCCACATCCCAACCGCCCTCCCCCGTGCTCTCTTGCATCCCTGCTCCCATTCCCAACCGCCTTCTCTGCACCTTCTTGTCCTGCAGGTCTGTGGAGAGTTCATAGCTGTCGGACAGGGCCTTGGAGCGCTTTATCTCCTCCTCCTCCTGCTTCCTCAGGGCCACACTGGCTGGCTGGAGGCGTGCCCGCTGGGCCCAGGGAAGGCCCACCCCAGCTGGGGGGCCCCCCATGTGGCTGCTGGTGGGGGGCAGCTGGCTCAGCCGGTAGGGGGGTTGGCTCCCAGGACTATCAACCGCTGTGCTCAGGTCACTGCCTGGGGCATCACCCTCCACACTGTGGGGACGAGATAAGATGAGCCAGGACATGGGAAGCGGAGAGGGGCCTGCTGGGCCAGACTGAGGGTGCGTGGACCCGATCCCTGCCCCCAGTCCCATCCACCCTGCTTCCTCACAGATACGGGGACCCAATGCTGGGTCCTACTCACCCTCACAGCCGGGTCCCCTACCAGCTCTCCCCAGACCGCTCTCCTCCCAGTCCTGTCCCCTCAAGCCCCTTTTTCTAACAGTCCTGTCCCCTAACAGCTCTCTCCCCAAACCCCCCTCCCCCTAACGGACTAGCTCTCTCACAGCTCCAATCCCCCTCCCGGCCTGCTGCCCTGCCCTTCTGATCCCCAGCACCACCCCTTTAAGTGCCACCCTCTCCCAGCCCTGCCCCCAACTGCCAGAGGCCCACCCCTACATCCGGCCCACCCAGGCTCTGCCCTCCCCTGCCCGGCCCCGCCCCTGGCCCCAGCGCCCGATCTGGGCCTGGCCAGTTCCCAGGGTTCCCTGGCTGCGAGGGCAGGGCGAGCAGAGACAGTGGGAGGCGCCTCCCAAGCAGCATCCTCACAGGTAAAGAGCTGCCCTGCGGGGCAGCTTCCTTTTTCTCCTCATGGCCTCCTCTGCTCAGCTGGGGAGGGGGACAGGGAGGTCTTCAGGCCGACGAGTGGCAGGAGCTGGGCCCCGGTCTTGCCTGCCCCGGCTACCCAGAGCTGTTGTTCCGCCAGACCTGCTCCCATGGTGCCATGACAACCAGGCTGCCAGGGAACCCAGGTGGCGACAGAGCCCAGGCGCCCTGAGCTGAGCCTGCATGGCAGAGCTAAAGAGGTGGGGAGAACAGGGGAGGGGTCAGGAGGGGAGGAACAGGCAGGTGAGGCATGGAGGAGGTTGTGGGTGGAATGGGTGTGGCTGGGGCCCAGAGAATAGTCTGGTTTGGCGGGGGGACACAAGGTTGAGGGGCTCTTGGCTGGTGAAAGGGGTTAGGGGCTACTCCCCAGCCCCTACTTGGCAGAGGCCAGGGTCCAGGGCAGAGGAGAGCTGGGGTGGGCATGGGGGGCTCCCTACTAGCGCAGGAGCTTGAGCTGCAACAGGCCTGCCAGGCTTGCAGCAGAGCACTTTGCACTGCGGGCTGGATGTGGTGGGGAGGCTGCGCCCACGAGGCCAGGTCCTGGGCTGCAGCACTGTGGAGCTCAGCTCTGCCTTGGGGGGAGCTCCCGCCCACTGCTCACCCTCCAGCCTCCCAAGTGTTAGTCTCCAACACTGCCAGGAGCAAAGCGGAAACAGACTGGGGGCTCTAACTTCTCTCTCCTCTTGGGCCTTGGGGGCCCCCTACGTTACCCTCCAGGGATTAGACCCAGCCCAGCCCACAACCAGCATCTAAGATGCTCCTCTTCTCCCCTCAGGACCTTGGGGTCTTGCCACCAATTTCTCAAACTTCCCCTCCTGGCACACAGCTCAGGCTTAGTTTTGATCAACTGTCCCCATTATTCGTGAACCATCCATAGATCCCACTGCCCACAAGAGACAGCTGACGTCCCTTATTCTGGCATTTGAAGTCCCTCCAAGACACGATAGCTAATACTAATAGAGTATTTAGCCCATTTAGGCACCATTCTTACCATGTCACACTTAATAACTTGTTTACTCTTTAAAACAACCCTATGAGGTAGGGATTGTTATTTATCCTCATTTCACACATAAAGAAACTGAGGCCCAGAGACGTTAAGTAACATATCTATGGTCACAGAGCTACTAATGGTAGAGCCAGGATTCAAATCCAGGCAGTCTGACTCCAGAGCCCACACACTCTTAAACATCAAGCCATACTGCAGGGTTGGCTGCCAGCCCCCTACTCCATCCACCCTTCCCTCCAGCCTGGCCCAGATCCTGTTTCTCCCAAATGCTCCTCTGCCTCCCACCTCCAAAACTGCTCATACAGTACCTTCCACTTGAAATGCAATCCCCATCATCTCCACCATCTGCAATCCGAGAAATCCCCCCACATCCTAGTTCCGTCAAGATTCAGGTCATATGCCACCACTAAGAAGCCCTCCTGAATCCCGCCTCCAGCCAGAAATTATTGCTGATCCTGTTCAGAGCTCCCACACACAGCACATGTCTGTCCTTCTTTTTATGGCACAGGTTAGCTTTGGCAAAGCGTGACAGCTATTTGTGTTCATGTCTCCCAGAATCCCAGCACAGGAAGAGAATTTGGTAATCTCCTAGCTAACACAGAGCACAGGGCCTGGAACAGAGTAGGAGCTCACTAAAAGCTGCCATTGGGAGGGAGTCAATGAATGCCTAATAAATACTCTCTCCTGAACCACAGCCTCCCATCTCCTTTTCCAACCCCTTCCCCATCCTGTGGCCAGAGAGAGCTTCCAAAAGTATGAATCTAACCATTTTGCTCGTGCTAAAAGCTTTCCACAGTTCCCCATACCTCAATTAACAAACAACTAAACACCTACTATGTGCCAGGCACAGTGCTGGGTGCTGGAAATATAATAGTGAGCAAGATGCACAAGAATATTCCCTTGGGGAGATGACATGCTAGTGGGGACAGCAGACCATAAAGAAAGAAACAAATAAGTATATACTCTCATTTCAGGCAGGGATATGTGGTAGGAAGGAAAATAAAGTAGGATGCTAAAAGGCGCTGTTTGAGATGTGGTGGTCAGGGAAGGCCTTTCTGGAGAAATGGCTTGTATAAACAGACCCTGATGGAGGTGAAGGAGTGAGCTGTGTAGCTATCCAAGCATGAGCAGTCAGAGAGCGGGGACAGCCAGTGCAAAGGCCCTGAGGTAGAACTGTGTCTGACATGTCTGAAGAACAGTGAAGAGGCCAGTGTAGCCGGAGCAGAGTGAATGAGGGGAGAGTGATGGGAGACGAGATCAGGGAGGTAATGGGGGCTAAATCAAAAGCGGCACTGAGCCTGCAATAAAGACTGGCTTTTTCTCTGATTGAGATGAGCAGAGGAGGGACACGATCTAACTTAGGTTTTAGGGAACCATCATAGGTTAACCTCCAACTTCCTTGCCATGGCTCTGCATGGCTCTCCTGACCTGACCCCTGCCTCATATAGTCTCTTTACCGTTACCCCGACCTGGCTGTTCCACCTTCAGCATTTAGCTCAGGTGTGCCCTTCACGCCTGCCGGCCTCCTCCACACAGCCTGGCTTAGCAGCCCCTCCTCGTGAGCTGCTGTGGGGCCCTGTAGCCACCTCTATCCCTAGGGCAAGGGTATTAATTAGTTCATTGAATCCTTGCAACTTATCAAGGCAGGCACCATTAGCTCCATTTTATAGATGAAGATACTGAGGCTCAGAAAGGTGACACAAACTTGCTCAAGGTGACACAGCTATTAAGCGAGAAAGCTAGGATGCAAACCCAGGGCCCAGGCTGTCTTTTCATGACATCTTGTTGCCTCTCCCCACTCCTGGCTCCGTGCTGCCCCTGGCTCTGCACTCTGGCAATTCTCCCCTTGAGAGTTCGCCCCCTGTTTTGGTTACAAAGGGAATAATGTGGCGGGGAGGTCAGGCTGTCAGCACAGCCTCCCACGAGAGAGCCTGGCAAAAAAGGAGAGTGCTTGAGGGCGTTGCTTCTGACATCATATGCACTGCTGAAGAAATGTCACGTGGGGATGTGGAATCCCTCAAGTCAGAGCCCCTAGAACACTTGGGGACATGCTGATCACATGGAACATCCTCTTCTTCTCTTTCTCTCTCTCACGCATACATACACAGAGAACCTGTTGTAGAGCAAGAAGCTGGGCAGGCCAAAGTTCAGGTCCTCACTGCCATTTACCAGCTGTGTGAGCCTGGACACGTCACTTTGCCTTTCTGCACCTCACTTTGTCATCTGTGCAGGGCTCAAGCAAAGTCAACTCCTCTTTGGATTCCTGGACTTCAGGAAGGGCCTGGGAGACCCCTCTCTCTCTGGACTCTTCCCGGCCAGGAGCAAAGCACGCACACATGCACGCACACATGCACGCACACACACACACACACACACACACGTACAAAAACATAGACATATCCAAGGTTGACAAACCTAGAAACAAAAACACACATCCATAAACACGTGAAAACAGACCCGATTACATGCAGATGTGCACATATACAGACACAAGCACACACATAGACACACACCCGCACTATGCACTGTCTGCTGGGCTATTCTGTGGGGGAAATTGGAGAGCATCCTCTGCAGAGGGGGAAATAAGTTGTGTTACACAAATAACCGCAGTACAGAGCAGAAAGTTATCAGGGCTGGGGAACAGGAAGTGCTGGGGGAGCGCAGGAGAGAGATCCCTTCTGTTTGGGGGTGGCTGAGCAGAATAAAAATAAACTCGCACTTACTGTGCACCTTCCCTGTGTCAGGCATTTTCCACACATTATTTAATCTGCATGGCAAACACGAGGGGAGAAATAGGATTCCTATTTCGCAGATGAAGAAAAAGGATCCAAGCAGGAAAGTGACTGCCAAAGGTCTCTGGGCTAGCAAGTGGCAGAACAGGGATTCAAACCCCAAAGCCTGTGCTAGTTCCTTTGCTGCCTTGAAGGCTTCCTGGGAGAGGAAGCTTGTGGACTGGGCCTTGCCTAGTAGGAGCTAGTAGAGATGAGGAGTGAGGGAACCTTGTGAGCCACATCACTAAGGTGGGGAGAAGCAGTGTAGGACATTCCACAGGGATTTGGGGCTGGCCTGCCCATGCTGGGCCACTGACCCTCCCCAAATGCTGCTCCTAATGGAAAGTCGTCTCTCCCTCCTTCCCTATATTGGCACTTCCTGAAGCCAGGCAGCCAGCAGGGGATGGGATCAGGATGCAGTTGCCATGGAAATGCATGGGGGGTGTTGCCATGGATACCATATGATAAGGGCAAGAGGAAGCCAGGGATGCCGAAGACTATCCCCGTGACAACTTAGGCTGGGGGGGCGGACCGGAAGTTGGAGACAAGAAAATAAGATGAGAAGGTCAGTGCACCTAGATAAGGCCAGAGGCTTTGGGTTCTAGAAAGAGCAGACTGGTCCCAGCAGCAGGGAGGGGGCAGTAGAGGGACTGCAGCCATCTCTACCTCTCAGGGTTCTTCTGCAAGCTGTTTCTGCTGCCCAATCCCAGTGCCACAGGGATTCTAAGCCTAAGCCCAGCCTAGCCTGGCAAAGGAGCTGACAGGAGGAAGAGGCTGTCAAAGGGCCTAAGCTGACTTGGTATACAGTGGGCAAACATAGGCTTTGGGAGTGCAAAGACCTGGGTTTGAATCCCAGCTCTGCTTCTTTGCAGCCCTAAAGAGAATAGTTGTCCTTTATTGAGTATCCGCTTTTCGCTAGGCCTAGCAACTCTGCAAGTTCTTGGCTGTTCTCCCTGAAGGGGACAACACAGATGATGAAACTGAGGTACAGAGAGATGAAATAACTTGCCAAAAGCCTCAAAGCTCAGCAGTGGTTGGGCCAGGATTCAAACAAAAATGTATCTGAACGCAAAGCTCATGCTTCTACTGCCCCTGACCCCTACCCCGGGCACCAAGCAGCGCCTCCAAGGTAGAGTCTTTGCATCCTTCATTTGTGCCTCCCCACGGTGGCATGCAAAGGGCCAGATGCAGGGTAAGTATCTGCAGAGTGGGTGAGTAAAGAAGCAACCCAGGAGGAAACAAGAAAGACAGAGGTCAGATGGAAGAAGCTCCTGACTTCAAGAGCAATGACTTGTGAATTTGGCTGGCCAAGGGTAGAAGAATATCCACAGAGCTGGGATGGACTTTATAAAGTAAGCTTTATGAAGCATCCAGTCCCACAGATCCAAACTGAGGCCTAGAGAGTCAAAGTGACTTATGCAGGGTCACACAGGACAAGAGTCCCCTACCTTCTAGGCCAGTGTCCCACCTTTAGCTTCAGAAGCCCCTCTGGCTAGCACCCCCCCCAAACCTCCCACCCAGCCCCGCAAGCTCCTAAACATTGTGGGCAACTGCAGGCTACTTGCAATTCCTACACCTCCATGCCTGTGTTCATACTCTTCCTTTGTTTCTTCTGCCCAGAATGTCTTCTCTCTCTCCTTTATCCCTGGACTTGATCAGTCTGGGTGAGCTCATCTTCATCTTGCAGTACCCTGAGCTGGGAGGTCCTCCTGGAAAGTCAGTTCTGATTCACCCGTGCCCCTCACAGGGTCGGTTACTCCCTCCTCTGTGTCTCGTGCACACCCATAGCACAGGCAGTCCTCATCACTGGCTACCTTGGGATTCTCTCCTGAAGTCCCCATCTCCCACCCACCCCTGCTCCTGTTCCCCAAGGGTGGTGGCCTGGTCCGATTCACCTTTGTGGACTCACGGTGCCGACGCCAGGGCCCAGCACACAGCAGTTGCTCGGCAACCAACTTTGTCCCTTGAGACCACAGGTAGAAGTCACGTATGTCTATGTGTGTGTGACCATCCTACCTAACAACTGTCACCCTAAAAGCCGTAGCCCCACAGGCTCAAAAGCCACCCACACCCAACCTCGTGATTACATCCACCAGACACATGCACGGAGCCAGCCCAGCACAGGAAGTCACCATTGTACACAACCGACCTCACACTCAGAATTCCTCACGCTCAGTCTCACATAATCACATTCCCTCAGAATAACAGTGCGCATGGCTGCTCACTACCATGAGACCTGCACAGCCTCACACAAAGACACATACGTGGATGCCCGGGCACATGGAGACCACACATGCACAAATATTGCTCTCACAACTGATAAAGCCCATCCTCTCCCCACAGTACAAGCCCTCTGCCTGATTCACCCAATGCAGTTGCCTACGCAGGAATCTCCCAGGATGGCCATCTGACCTTGACTTGCCGTCTCCCTCCATGTGTCTCCCTCCATGTCGTTGAAACCCCACCCCAACCCCACCCCCACACTTCCTTCTAGCTCCACTCGAAGGAAGGGTAGAATGGTCTCCTCCTCCCCAGCTACAGGTCACCTAGATTCACATACCCTGGAGGGCCACCTAAACAGAGTCATTCACTCACCATTCCCCGAGATGCCCTGGAGGCCTCCACAAGGTTCCTGTCCATGCGGTCCCTGACTCCTATAATGCCTCCTCACCCCTTGCCACCTCTTCGAACCCCTCCCAGCCTTCAAGGCCCAACTTTTGCTCTCTTCCTCCAACAAGCCTTCCTGGACACCACCCTTCTCCTCCCACCTTGACATCTCCCTCGGCTTTGGGCCAGGAACAAATTTTGCTCATTACCGAAGCCATTTCTGCTCAATCATTTTTGCCCTTTGCACCCTACCTAATGTCCCAAAGGATCTCTCGTCTCCCCTGGGAGATAGAGAACTCATACAGGACACACCACTGTCTCACTTTGGATCCCTCATGGTATTTAGCTTGAGGCTGCGCGTGCAGTAGGTGCTCAAGCAGTAGGTGCTCAAGCGATGCTTTGTTGAGTAAAATAAGGAAGAGTAAATAAAGGAGAGGGGAAGAGGGAGGGAGGCAAGGAGGGAGGGGAGAAATAAATGAGACTTTGAATGAGTGAATGAGTAGATGAGTTGAGTGACTGAGTGGAGCAATGAGTGAGGGAACCAGGTGAGGTTCTGGAAAAACTGCAGGTCCAATGTGATGGGGATGCTGAAGGGAGGGAGGAAAGAAAGGAAAGGAGGGACTCTCACCTGGGCCTTAATCAAAACAAGAGCCACCAATCACAGCACACTTGCCCAACCGCGCACCAGCCCCTATGCTGGGCTTCTGGCGTTCTTTCTTGCTAATCTTCATGATAACCCAGAGAGGTAGATATATTCTCACTGTTCTCAGGAGGAAAATAAAGCTCAAGGAGAAGAAAAGACTTGCTCAAGATTACAGACGGTAAGTGGCAGAACCGGAAGGTAAACTCAGATTTGTCTAATGCCAAAGACTGAGAGAGGGAAAGTCGGTGTATGAGTCCAATCTGGAGTCTCCTGTCTGTGCTCTGAACATAGACACATCATAGAAGTTGTGCGTGCTACAAACCCATAAAGGACACCTTCCACCCTCCTGCCAACAGCCTCCAGGGAGTCTTAGAACCAGCTTCTGGCCAGGTGCAGGGGCTATTTAGGGTCATTGCATCTGGGGGAAATGGCTTCCTCTCAGATTCAGAGATCCCTAAAGTTGTAGAATCAGAATCTTAAAAGTATAGGATCAAGGAATCTTAACATCACAGAATATTAAGATCACATCATTGATATTTGTGTAAATGGTAGAATCATGAAATTTTAAAACCACAGGATTGGAGAATCCAAAAATCACAGCATTATAGGAATAAAAATCACAGAATTGCATGGAATGTGTCACTGACTCTGTATCTTAAATTCACATAATCAGTTTCTTAAAACTGTAGCATCTCAGATTCACAGAATGTCAGAGCTGAAGAGCCCTTGGAGACCCTCTGGTCCAACCTCCCTCCTCAGTCTTACAGATGGGGAAACTATGTGTCAGAGAGGTCAAGCAACATGTCCAAGGTTAGCCAGCCCCGTTGCGTCAATCTAATGGGCTGAGGAAGGCAATAGACTTGCCCATGTTGGGAGCCCCTCATGCATTTATTGAGTGCCTCTTGGGTGTTGACAATACCACAGATCAAACCCTACTCTCTGTCCCAGCCCCTGTTCCCAGCTCTGGATAGGAAAGGAAACAAGGCCCTGGTGGGGATGGGGAGAGGGAAGTGAAGGGTGGGTGGAATATACATCAGACAGAGAGAAGAGATCAGCTTTTATTGATGGAAATTCCTTTGTACACAGCAACACGTACTCTGAGAGGCCTTTTTCTCTTGATCACATTTACAGAGCACTATGGGAGCGGCAGGGGGCATGAGGCGAGGCCTTTAAGCAGTGGAGATGGCAGCAATGGCCATAGCAAGGGAAAGAACGACGGAGAACTCGGCAGGCTGGGTCCTGCCCCCGTCTGGTCCTCTAAACCCTAGGCACCCTGCATCTCTGTTTGTGCTCACAGAGGACAGAGGTAGGTCCTTGGGATGTCATTTGGAGACCTCTCCAGGAGTGGCAGGCTCCAGGGTGCCTGGGAAGTGGGAGTGGAGTGTGGGTGCGGGGAGGGTCCAGGTTCCAAGCTTCAAGCTCCAAGCTCCAAGCTCTGCTTCTCCCACATTTTAGTGAGACCTAGGGCTCCAGCTCTTCCTAAGTCAGGGACTGGAGTCCAGAGGAGACAGCAGTGGGGGTGGCAATTCCAAGAAGGAGGTGGGGGAGGAAGGGGCACGATGCTTGCCCATCTGGTTCCTGAAGCAGGGGACAGGGTCCCATGGGGGATCAGCGGGGGCTGGCGGGGGAGGGGCTGGTTAAGGCTTTTGCTTCTGCATAGAAAATGGCCCTTGTCCTCTCAGTTACCGAGAGGAGGGACTGCTGCACTCGGAGGCCGGACAGCAGAACTGGTGAGCGTCTTCCTCTTCCTCTTCCTCAGTCTCCTCCTCCTCCTCCTCTTCCCTGGGGCCAGGAAGGGCAGGGTAGAGGCCACAGGCGGGTGGGTGACAGAGAGAGGCAGAGGCATTAGTTTGCAGAGCAGGGGAGATACACGAAGGGCTGAAGGAACCAGAAGGTGGGGCTAGAATGAGGGTGGCAGTGGGGAGGCCAGTGTGACAGATTATCCAGGGCCACACCCAACTCAGTCTCCAAAGAGCCTGTTGCTGGTCCCCTTCTGGGATAGCCCTCCCCACACCCAGCCTGGGCTCAGTCTTAAGGTCACCCCCAGAGTATATAAACTCCCTTTCCAGCCCTGACAGGTGCCCAACGTTCATTTTAATATAAATAATAGCAACCTGCTCTATGCTGGCACTTTGCATACATCATCTCATCTAACCCCGCAACAATTCTGCAAAGTAGCATTTTAAAGGTGAGGGAATTAAAGGTCAGAGAGGTTAGATAACCTGCTGTAGGTCACATAGCTGGGCAAGTGGTAGAGTCAGGATTTGAACCCAGAGTTCCTGGAGCTCCAGGTCTCAGACTCATGTCACCAGGTCCTTTGGGTAAGCTTGGTGCTATCTCTAGAAATCTACCCTGCCCTTGAAGGACAAAGATTTGTATTTCCTGAAGGCTCAGGGTCAGAAAAATAGGTGGATGCTCAGAAATGGAGTAGGGAGAGCCCGCAGCTTTGGAAGCAAACAGACCTAGGTTCAAATCCCAGCTCCACAAGTGCTTCCAGGCTATGTGCCCCCAGGCTCTCGGAGACTCAGTTTCCTCACCTGTAAAAATGGGGCTTATGATGCCAACCCCCCAGGACTGTTGTAAGGACTAAAACACACATTGCGTGCCTGGCAAACAACAGCACTGGGAACATGGTGGTGATTATTGTTAACTGCTCGTGAACTGAATCTAATTCCCAAAGCGGCCACCTGCCCACACAGAAGCAGCCACAGCTGGGAGGAAGAGCCACTGTAGGAAGAAGCACCTATGTCCAGGGTACTGCTGAGCGGTACCAGAGGCCAGACTGCATGTGTCAGTCACTGGAGCTGGGCTACAGTTTCATGGGGTGGATGGACAGACACTAGGGCTGGGAGGGGACCAGGTGCCTTGGGAATGAAAAGGCTGATCTTCTGGGGACAGCAAAGGAAACAGGAACACCCGGATTCCCAGACCCCTTGGCTCAGGGGATGCAGTAATCATGGACTCCAGGAGGCTGGAGGATTGGGAAGAGATGGGAAGGAAAGCAGACAGGCGAGGGCAGGGAAGGCAGTGCTGTCCATCCGGCAGACAAGCACGCGCACACACACAGGCACACACCTTTCTCGGACTCAGCTCCCCCTGACACATTGTTCCACAGACTCACTGAGTCAGCAAAATCACATGCACTAGGGCTCAAGTCCTGGGCAAGTAGCCTTCCCTTTCTGAGTCTCCCATTCCTCATCCATAAAAAGAGAAGAAAAATCCATACCTCTCAAGGCTGTCATGAGGAACAAACAATAATCTGGTGCCACTGCTCATTCCACTCTTATCCAGGCCAAGCCATGCTACCTCTGACATTGCAGTCACCTCCCGATTTCTTCGCCCGCCCCTCTTACACCACATGAACCTTCCTAAAGCCCACCCTCGAGCATGAATCTCTGCTCAGACACCCCTCTTGGCTCCCCATTGCTACCTGGATAAAGCTCAGGCTCCTCAAGTTGGCATTCAAGGCTCCCCCATCATAGGGTCTCGCCTGGCACCCGTAGAAAAGGCACGGGCTCTGGGGTCACACAGACCTGGATTTCAACTCCAGCCTCATCACCTACTAGCTTCTTCGCCATTCTGGAACTCGTATCTTCACACTGAGGACATACCTATTCTGCAGGGTCTGGTGGGATGAAATGAATTCAAGTATGTAAAGCACCTGCCACAGGGTAGGTCTGGTGCTGGATACACAGTAACCATTATTATGACTGCCATTATCAGTGGCATCAGTGGCATCCTACTCACTCACGCCTGGCCTTCATCAAACCAGTTTTTCCCTTATTCCATTGGCACGCCCAGCCTCTTCACACCTCTGTGTCTGCTGATTCTGTTTCTTCCACTTAGAATATTCTTCCTTCTGCACAGATCTTTCCATACTGAACTCATGTCTGAATGTCATGACCCAGCTCAAATGCTGCTTCCTGCAGGAAGTCCTCCCTAGCTCTGACTCGTAGCCAGAAGAATTCTTTGCTTCCTCCCAGCTCCAGCATCGGCTGCCCTTGGTCAAGGCTCTTCATTTGTTGTTTTGAACTTTACTGAAGCGTTTCTTTCACCGATCCCCTCAGTGCCCTCATATCCCCACCACTGCCACCACTTTCCTTCTCTGTAAGGGAGGGGCCCCATGCCACTAACGGCCAGTCTCTTCCCCTGGGCTCTGGAGCCCAACCCCGCTACCTCCTCCACAACGATCATCCCCTCTCCCTCCTGTACTTTCAACCTCTCCCCCTCTGTTGCCTCCTTCCTATCAACATTTATAGAAGCTCAAGTCTCTCCCATCTGGGAATAAAAACCCTCTATCTTCCCCCACATCCCCCTCTGTCCCTCTCTCCTCTTCACAGCTAAGCTTCCTGAGAAACTCGTCTACACTGGCCGTCTCCGCTTTGCTTCAGTACCTCCCACGAGCTCTTCGACCCACTGCAATCTGCCTCTTGCGCCCACCACTCCACAGAAGCTGTTCTGAGGAAGGTCGCCCAGGCCCTCCTGGTGGTTAAAGCCAATAGACTCTCTTCCGCCCTCAGCTTACTTCCCTCAGCTGCAACATTTGACACTCTTAACAAAGCCCTCCTCTGCGTGGCCCTTCCCCTCCTCTGCATCCCCGCTGCTTTTCCTCCCACTTCTCTGACCACCCCCCCATTTCTTCCTCTGCCCATGCCTTACATGGTAGTTTCCCCTTCCCAGTTCTGCTCTGGTCCTCTTCTCTTTCACTCCATCCTCTCTTTCAGTGATCTCAGGCCACTTCATAACTTCAGGTGTGGCTCACTCCAGCACGGCTCTCTCTCCCGGGTCTCAGACTTATCAAGCCTCATGCTTGCTGGACAGCTCCACTGGGATGGCTCTTCAGGCCTTCAGATCTCATAGATCTCACAGGTCTCTGACTCAGCCTCTCACCACTGCAAACCTGTCCTCCTGCATCTCCCACCTTAGTGAAGGGTACTGCCATTCACACAGTCACCCAAGCCCAAAATGCACCTGCGAGTCACCCTAGATTCTCCCTGCTCCCTTAGCAAGCCAGTCACCAAATCCTGCTGATTCTACCTTCTAAATAGCTCTGAAAGACTGTGCATGATCTGGCCCTTGCTGCCTCATCTTTTACTGCTCTCACCTCTTGTTCATCCCTTCTCCAATCACACTGGTCTCTGTGCTGCTCCTCAAACATACGAGGCAAACTCTTGCCTCAAGGCTTTTGCAGCTGATGCTCCTTCTGTCTGGAACATCGTCCCTCAGCTAGATATATGGCTCACTCCCTTAACCCCTTCAAGTCTCTGCTCAAGCATGACCTCATTTGAGAGGGAATCCCTCTCAAAAAGCACCCCAACATTCTCTACTCTCTCACCCCGACTTTATTTTTCTTATAGCATTTATCGACATCAGACACATTCTATACATTTAGTTGTTTGTTTATTATCTGTCTCACCCACTGTAAGAACCATCAGGATGGGCATCTGCTTTGTTCAGTGCCATTCCCCTAGTGCCTGGCACAGTGCCTTGCACTCGATACATATTTGTTGAATGAATGAATCCATGGCCAGGCCCGAACACTCCAACTTACTGTGAACTCTAGCCTCAGTCAGTTCTACTTCCTCCCCCATCCCCCATCATCTCTTCAGTCTCTGTCTCCAGCCCTCTCTTCATCCCAATCACCTCTCAAATTCATCTCCTCTGCTGTCCCCACTGCCACTACCTTAGCTTCTGTCTTTTTTGGATTATTGCAACAGTCTCCTCCCTAGTCTTCCTTCCTTCTTCAAAAATGCTAATTCAATCATGTCCCTTTTCCTACTCAAGAGCTGCTCATGGCTCTCCAGCTGTCTACCCAAAGAAAAATAAAAAGCCTGAACTCCCCAGACAGCTGTTTGAGGCATGTATAACCTCCGCACCCTCCGATGTCTGGTTTCACCCTTCCTCATCTCCGGGCCTTTGTGCACACACTTAGTGCCTCCTCCCCCGTCTCTGGCTCTTGAAATCTTCACGGACCTTGAATGACTAGCTCAAACACTACTTTTGTCAGGAAACTTGACCTGACTCACAAGCCAGAATTAATTCCTCTCCAAAATCCACAGGGAAATAAGCATCTCCGGTATCACTGAGGATCTCTGAGAACCAGGGGTAGGGTGAAAGTTAGTAATTATGTCTGAGACCAAGGACTTTGGATGCTGGGTGAGTATTCTTGCACTACTACCCTGGCCTGGACTCATGTCCCTCTGGCCGCCTTCAGTGTTGACTCACCTTTGCCTCCTCCTCTTTTGCTCACCTTCTACATCCACAACAGCTTGTCACCTGACACTGCTAGTGAGTCTATCTCGTTAATGACTCTCAAAGGATTTGAATTCCATAATTTGAAATTAAAATGCTTCTATATGAATGGTGTTCACTGGAGTTATGCAACACAGTAGCCCTGCTTGAATCCATTCCTTCTGTGCCAATACCTCAGTTTTGGCCTTGCAGCTGGTCTCCATGCATATAACCCTTTTTTTGTACTGACTACTAATGTGATGTTTCTAAAACACAAATTTTACCAAATTACTATCCTATTTAGAATCCATTCATATGATGCTTTGCACCAACAACATTGGTTCTCAACCTTTTTTGGGGGAACACAAACCCCTTTATACATTTAATGAAAGCCATGGACCATCTCCTCCACAAAAAAACGCACATAGGTATTGCGTGCAGCATTTTGCATTCAATTTCAGGACGTTCATGGGCCTCATGAAGCCCATGTGGGGCCCATGCATCCCAGATCAAGACCCTCTGGTCCTACCCAATAACATCCAGGTTCCTTTGCACATGCTATTCCTTCTGCCTGGGATGCTCTTCCACACTTCACCCTTCTGTCCCTGGATAACTCTTACTTATCCTTTAAGACTCAGGTCTTAGGTTGAGTTGACCTGCACCAGCCCTAGACAGGGCCAGATCCCTTCCTCTGGGCTTCCACAGCCCCCCACTCCCAGTGTTCTCTGTCAGATGTCTTCTCAGTCTCCCCAGCTGATGGGGAACTCATGGAGAACAAGAACAATCACCCACCATAGACCTTGGCCACAGCAGTATTCCATAATTGTCTATGAAATGAATACAATAACAGCTACTCTTCATTGAGTACCTGTTATGTGCCAGGCACTCGGCAAGGCAAATTCTGAATGCATTCAACTGAATGATCTCATCTGCTCCTCAGTAAATAAACCTCATAACATTGGTGGTATTGTGTCCCTTTTAACAACTAGGCTCAGAGATGTTAAGTGAGTTGTTCAAGATCACCTAGCTAGTCAATGACAGAGTTGGGATTGAAAATGCCATGGCATGTAGTGGTCTACCATGCTTCGCCATCCTGGACTGTGAGATTAGGAGATGACATAAGCAGAAGAGGACCAAGAACCAGGGCCAGAGCTCCCTACTTGAATCCATTTCCCAAGACCACCTACTCTCATTTTCCTTCCTGTATCACCTTCATGCCAAGACCAGGCACCTGTCTCTCTGTTCTTATGATGCAATCCCCTCCAGTCCACATACTATTCTCAGCCTCCATCCCAAAGCTCTGCTATGGTCATGCTCATCCTGTGATCCAGAACCACTCCCAGACATGTATAGCTTTTAGACCCAATCCAGTCCAATGCTACACACTTCACACTTGCGTAGGAGGAAAACAAGACACAGGTAGTCCCTACTCTTCTAGAGTTGACAGTCACCCAGGAGTGACTCCAATCCTAAAGACAGCCCTGAGAGGTAAGTAGGCATTAGCCTCATTACACAGATGAGTAAACAGAGACTCAGAGGCTAAATGACTTGCCCAAAGTCACAGAGTTGGTAAGTGGCAGAATTTGGACTTTAATAAAGGTACTAACTCAACTATTTTTTCCCCTACAAGGTCATCCTGCTTGGAAGAACCAAAAAGTGACAAGACCATTTCTGGTGGAGAAGGAAGATGAAGGAAAGCTATTACTCTTTCATGACTCAGTACAAATGTTCCCTCTTACAGGAAGACTTCCCTGACTCTGAGATGGAGTTAAGTGCCCTTTGTATGGCAGCCTTCTGAGCCTGCTTCTGTCCCATCCCAAACCACACTATGTTGTCATTGTGTATGTGTCTCTCTTCCTTCTAGAGCTGAGCTCCCTTGACAGTAGGACCAGGTGCAATTCATTCCAGTATGCCACCAAGGGTCAGCACAAGGTCTAACCTAAAGCAGGCAAGACAAAATACTTGCTGAATGAATGAGTTGGTATCTGAGCTAGTTATTAAAAGCAAATGCAAGATCTGAACAGCTGGATACAGGGAGAAGGTATAAAAGAGGAGGGAAATGAGTTACTAAAAGCAAGGAAATAAGACCAAGGAAAAAGTCAGTTTTGAAATTTTGACAGGGCATCCATAACGTGTTTTCACTGTTTTTATGGGGGTTTTCTTTTCTTTATAAAAATGGGATCATACTATAAGCCCTGTTCTATAACTTGCTTTTCCCATGTATGCCAGTAGATAGAAATCTATCTTTTTCTTTTGATCTGCTACAGAGTAATCCATAGCATGGGTATATCACGGACTAAAAGCTGTTCCCTACTGATGGACATTTAGGCTGTTTTAATTTTCTGCTGTCACAAGAAATGCTGTACTGAACATCTTTGCATATGTCTGGAAGTATTGTTGAAGGATAGATTCCTGAAAGTTGAACTGCTGAGCCAAAGGAATGCACATTTTGTTTAAAGTGCAGATAAAAGTTATTTCCATTGCTTTAACATTTTTATAGACTGGCTACAAATAAAGATTATTCCTACTCATATAATCCTGTCTTTATTTTGAGAAGCATATATCATGCAACAACCTTTTTTTTAAATCTTCTTTCCCTCTCTTTTGAGATGCAACCTTTTAATTAAGAGTTGGTAAAGAGTGACATCCTACAAGGGCATGTGATAAAGAGTTGCACCGTCTGGCTTATGTTTGCAGTTTGGATTGGGATGTTTTAGAAAAGGCCTCTGGCTGGCCAAGTTTGGGTCTTTCTAGTAGTAAAACCTTAGAGAAATCTAGCTCCACGATATGGTTCTTGGCTTCGAAGAATATATACATTTAAGATTCTGGAAGTAACTGACAAATTTGCCCCACAAAAATTGTACCAATTTGTACTCCAATCAAGGCATCTGAGATGTTCTCTTTCCCCACAACTCTTCCCATCTTTTTAATTTTGGTACCTAAAAATGGTACTTTATTGTTGTTTTAGTTATATTTCTATTTTTTTAACCCCTGCTTAGAGCACGATCATTTCTTTAACTATTAGTAAGCTTGAACATCCTCTCTCATTTATTAGCTAATTGTCTGTTTCTTCCCTGAATTGTTAAATCATGTTATTTCTCCATTTTAAATGGGTTGTATTTCTTTTCCTTATTGATTTCCAGACGCTGATATAGACAGAGATATTAATCTTTTGCCTGGTATCTACGTAGCAAATACTTTCTCCTAGCCTGTTGTTTATGTTTTAACTTTGTGTATAGTATCTTTCTCCCCACAGAAGTTTCTAATGTTAATATAGCCAAAATTACTCTTTATTTTATAGCTTTTGGGTTTTTAAGTCATACTCAGAAAGGCCTTCTCCACCCTAATATTACAAAAATATTCTGGATTTTCTTCTGGTACTTTTACAGTTTTATTTCTTTATATTTGTTTTCATATAAGGCAGGAATTTAACTTAATTTTCCCCCCAATGGGTAGCCAATAGTCTTATGCCATTTACTGACTCCCCATTGATTTGAAATGTCTTCTTTGGCATAAATTCCCATATAATTGTAAGTTTGTTTTTAAACTCTCTATTTTGTTTCACTTATGTATTCCTCCATTTCTACAATGACATAACATCTCCAATTATTGTAGCTTTATGGTAAGTTTCTTTATCTAACAGAGCAAGTTTCCTCATTCTTCTTTTTCAAAATTTTCCTAGTAATTCATGGGCATTTACTCTTCCAAATGAACTTTAAAATCCAATTGCCCAACTCCCAAAGAAAATACCACTGAAATTTTAATGTGCATGGAACCTTTTGACTAAGTTGGGACCAAATGCCATTTTTACCATATTGAGTCTACCCATCCAGGAAGAGGATATGACTTTGATTTACTCAAGCTTTCTTACAGCCCTTGATGGAATTTTATAGTTTTCTACAGAGATGTAGCTCACATATCTTGTAAATTCTTAGGGATTTTATAGATTTTTTTTTTTTTTGCTATTGTGAATGCTATCTTTTCTATTATGTGTTCTAATTAGTTACTGCTGGTATTCATGGACAATAATAGATTGGGTGCATGCATATATTTTATATACATATATAAATATCTTATATTTACCCATTGCACTGAATTTTCTTCTTAGTTCTAAAAATTTTTCATTTTATTCTCTTTTTTCAATCTAAGTAGACAATCAAGTAATGCTAATTCTGATTCTTTTTTTCCAACATTTATACTATTTCTTTCTTTTGTTAATCCCATTGGTTAAAACCTCCAGAAAAATATTGGTTAATAACAGTGATAGCAGTCATCCCATATTTTGTTCCTGAGTTTAGTGGAAATGTATCTAGTACTTCACTGTTACATTTAATGATTGTCTTTGGTTTCTGATAAAAATTCTTTAGCAAGTTAAGGAAGTTTTCGTTGATTCCTAGCTTACCGTATTAGTTATCTATTGCTATATAACAAAATACCCCAATGCAGCAAGAGAATGAACGTGTAATTTTATCAGATCACTTTTCCCCATTTATGGAGATGACTATATGATCTTTTCTCTTTAATCTATCAATGTGATAAATTACAATAACAGATTCCCTAATGTTGAACAATCCCTGTACTCCTGGGACAAACCTTCATTTGTCACGGTATATTCTTCTTTTAATACACTGATGGATTTTGTTTGATAATCTGTTATTTAAAATATTTGCTGCTCTATTAATATGTGAGATTAGGCTATCGTTCCGGTTCTGTTTGTTTGTGTGTATCTAAACCTTTCCAGCTATACTAGCCTTGTAGAATGAACTGGGAAGTTGTTCATCTTTTCCTATTATCTTATCTTTCAAGATTCACTAGAACTTCCACGATACCAGGACTTCCAGAATACCAACTGGACTTGCCATTTCTGAGGAGAAAACTTTGACTATCTTTTCTATTTCTTCTATACTTTTCCATTCTATTCAGGTTTTCTGCCCCTCCCTAAGTCATTTTGGTAATTTACATTTTCCTTAAATAAACATCCATTTCATCTAGATTTTCACATTTATTGGTATAAAAGTATATAAAGCATTTTCTTATAACTTTTTTTCATCTCCTGAGAATCCATGGTTAAATCTTCTTCCCTCATACCTTATTTTATTTATTTATTATTTTGCCTTTTTCTCAGTCCTATCTGCCAGAGGATGGTCTACCTAGTTGGTTTTTTTTAAAAGCCACCTCTTTATATCAAATCTTTTGTTTTCTATTTCACTAATTTCTGGTTTTATCTATAGTAACTACTTTTATTTATTTATTTATTTATTGAGACAGGGTCTCGCTCTGTCGTCCCGGCTACAGTGCCATGGCATCATCATAGCTCACAGCAACCTCAAACTCCTGGGCTCAAGGGATCCTTCTGCCTCAGCCTCCTGAGTAGTTGGGACTACAGGCGCACACCACCATGCCCGACTAATTTTTTTATTTTTTGTAGAGATGGGGTCTTGCTCTTGCTCAGGCTGGTCTCAAATTACTGACCTCAAGCAATCCTTCCACCTCAGCCTCTCAAAGTGCTAGGATTACAGGCGTGAGCCACCACACCTGGCCTTATAGTAACTACTTTATTCTGCTTTCTTAGTTGTTCTTTTCCTACCTTCTTGAGTGGAATAATTAGTTCATTTAATTTAAACCGTTTTGTTCTCTAATGAAAACATTTAAGACTATAAATTTTCCTCTGGGAACCCCTATGGCCATATCCATAGGTTTTGATATGTAGTATTCTCATTGATATTTATTCTAAATAGTCCATAAATTCCATTCTTATTTCCTCTTTAACACAAGTATTTTTAAATTTTCAAATGAGGGGAGATCCTAGCCTTTTTGCTACTGCTGTTAACATTTCCTTTTATTGAATTACAATTAGAAAATGTAAAACATGTTTTCTAATTAACTTGGAAATAGTGTTCTCCAAAGGTGTGCAGAACCTTTGAACCTGGAAACCAGATTGTTCCCTCTGCCTAAACGCCCTTCCCCAGTCTACCCAATTGGCCAACTCCTATTCACCCTTCAAAACAGCTCAAGAGTCACATATTCTAAGACCAACCACTCCCGCCTTTTGGAACAGGTCTCTAGGGAAGGATTGTTTTAAGGAAGGACAAACTACAAATAGATTCCGAATGTCCTCTTTGGTCTCCTGACATGATCTCCCAGGCACTCTCCTCATACACTCAGACACCCATTCCACAGTCACACCAGGGGCTAAGGGAGGTGAGGAAGGGAGCTGGCAATGACACTGCATATTTGTCTGGAACGGGGAGGGATTGGGGGAGGGATGGGTCTAGCTCTTACCTGCTCTCTGCCAGCCTGCCTGAGGGGGTAAGCTTCATGGAGTCAAGGACCTGAGTAGGACAGCAATACTGGTGTAGAGTATGAGACGCTGTGGACCTGAGAGACAGCAAGAGACAGAAAGAGAGAGAGAGACAGAGAGAGAGAGACAGGGACGGGAGTGGCAGGGTAGGTGATAGGGACAAGGAGGTGAGAGTGAGTGGGGCAAGGGAAAGGAGAAGACTGGGAAGAATGGAGGATGGGGAGTGGAAGAGGGGCGGGGGGAGGCAGGGAGAGAGGGAGAGAGGGAAGATAAGGAGGGAGAGAGGAAAACAGGAAAGGAGGGAGGGAGGAATAAAGGGAGGGAGGAGGGGGGAAGGAAGGAAGGAAGGAAGGAAGGAAGGAAGGAAGGAAGGAAGGAAGGAAGGAAGGAAGGAAGGAAGGAAGAAAAAAAGAAAAAACCACAAAGTCAAGAAAGAGAGGACGGCACTCGAACCACATACAGAACACAACGACAACAGGGGGCAGTAGAGACGAAAGAGCCGGGCTGGGCCTCCTGTGTTCCAGGTGACTCCGTGGGGACCTCGGCTGGCCACGGAGACGCTGGGACACCACAGCAGGGAAGGGGGAAGGGAGCCCTCCTCACACCAGACACCACAGGGGTGGGGAGGAGGGAAGGGGGATGAAAGAGAAAGGGAAAAGATGTCTGGGGGCTCCCCTAATAGAAGACCCCTCATAGGAAGGAAGGGAAGGAAGGAGGGAGGAAAGGCTCTGGGCCCAAAGAGCGGGGAGGGCCCAGCTGGGTAGTAGAGGGTAGAACACTGAAGGAAGAGAGGCAGAGAGACAGAGAGAAACCAAAAGAGACAGAAAAGGAGAAAGACAGAGAAAGGGTGAGACAAAAGACACAGAGAGAGGCCAGGGAGAGGCAGAGAGTGCCAGAGCAGAGGAGGGGTGAGGGCAGAGGAGGCTGACAAGGTCTCAGTGGTCTTGGTGACAGGATGGGACTCAGGGCTGAGTGGGCAAGGCAGAGGACAGGGTGGTTCCAAGCAGGAGTCTTTTGCTTCAAGGCCAGTGCCTTCCCCCCTACCCCCAACCCAAGGCAGGGCCAACACGCCACCCCTGGTGCTGTGCCCCCACCCCTAGTGCAGGGTCCAAAGGCCCCTCTGCCTCCTGCTTCCCACGATTAAAGTCCAGAGAATGGCAAGGGTGGTGAGGCGGAGGGCCTGGTCCCTGCCCTACCCAGCACAGTGCAGCTGCCAGGGGCACACCAGTTGGCCAGAGCCAGGACATGCTGGGAGTGGAGCTGGCCCCTCTGGGCCAGCCAGCCCCTGCTCCCCCACAAGCCCCTGGAGGCAGGCTGTGGTCGGGGCGGCCATTCAAAAGCCCGAGGAAAAGCCAGATGTGGCTGCAGGCCAAGGTCAGCTGCGAATTTGAGAATGTCCAAATCTTGGAACCATACAGAGAATCTTTGAATCTGAGACTCTTCTTATCAGAGGCTCTAGAATAATCATCATCATCAGAGCGACTGTTTCTCAGAGGCTGCGAATTTGAGGATGCCCAAATCTTAGAATCTTGCAGGGAATCTTTGAATCTGAAACTCTTCTTATGAGAGGCTCTGGAATAACCGTCATCAACAGAGTGATTGTTTCTCAAGTGCTATCTATGTGCCAGTCACCAGCCCAAGCCCTTGACTCATTATCTCATTGAATCTGAGACTCAGAGATCCTTAGGCTGCTGGAATGCTGGTGTCAGAAACTCCCAGCGACTGCGAGCCTGCAGCCCCGCAGCGCAGCGCAGCGCGAGGCTAGCACCCCAGGGCAGCTGCCAAGCTCGGCCCTCACAGGCCACAGACTGTGCTACTCAGGGCTCCAGGGGCCTTACAGAGCGGGGCACCCGGATGCCCACAGGCTCGCCCACTGGAGCCAGCTACCTCCCGCAAGCCAAAGGCCTCCAAGAGTCCAAGAAGGGAGCCAGGAACCAGGAAGCCAGGAGGCTGCTGAATCAGCAGCCCATGGACTGGGTCCAGGCCTGGGCAGGAGGGGAAGGGGCCAGGCTGCAGGGCCCCGGTTCCTACCTGCTTCTCCTCCCGGGTGGCTCCATGGGTCTGGACCTGTCCCAAGGGCAGGCCCCCTGGCCCAGCCAGTGCCTCCACCGTGTCACCACCCCCTCCTCCCCAGCCCTTCCCTAGAAGGAGGAACCACGGAGGCGGGGCCAGGCCAGCTGGGCTGCAGGCCAGGCTGCGACTGGAAACTTTGCTCCTTCCCCTGCTCCCCTAGGAGGGCTGGGAACTCCTCTTAAGAGGAAGTGGCCTGGAGAGCTCAGAGCTGTCAGTCACTCCTTCGGACCAAACCCCAGGCTGGGCTCCCTGCTCGCCCCTCTGCTGGAACCTCCCCAGGCACCCCGTCAAGCTCAGGTATCTAGCCCTATTCTCCTGAAGAGAAAACTGAGATGGAGAGAGGTTATGTAATACCACTAGTAAGTGACAGAACCCCAAGGTTAGGACATGATTTAGCCATTCCCCAATCTGAAATCTGTCCCCTCAGCCATATCACTGCCTTGTGGAAACAGAAAACTTTCCACAGAAGCTTTTCACAAACATCTTCACTTTCAGCACAGAGACTATGTTTAGGAGTTGTTCTGGGACACTCCATATCAAGCAAAATTCAAATCACCCATTTTGGGCTATCAAGATGGGGCCCTGGCCAATATTCTTTGCCACTGCAATAAGCTCTCTTTCCTGTGTTGTTTTTTAGACTGGCGAAGAGAAATGTTCCCTGAAGAGAAGAGGAAAAATCAGAAGAAATGCCACTCACAATCAAGAGGCTGTTCTTCCAAGGAAATTGCCCAGCCTGATTTTACAGATGGGGAAATTGAGGCCTAGAGAGAAGAGTCTGACTGAAGTTCGCACAGCAAGTCAGAGTAGACTCCAGGTGCCTGGCTCCCTGCCTACCCACTACAGTAATCTCCCTGTGCTCCGTGTGGGTGGGGCTGGAGAAAGGAGAGAAGTTTCAGGCTCCTACAGAATATGTACCACAGGTCCAGCTCAGAGTGCCCCTGTCCTTTCACAGGCCCCACAGCCCAGCCCCTAGCTGTTCTGAGCAGAAGGCGGCCCTGGGAGGGGCCAGGGGGCCAGTGATCTAGAAGGAATATGAGCTGACAGGCAACAGGCCAGCCTTCCTGCCTCCCTGCCGGGGCAGCTGGTTCCTCTCAAGACAGCCAAAGCTGCAGAGGGAGAGAGGCCCTCCGGACCACCGCAAGGTTGGCATCTGCGGGCCCTTTTGTGGCCTCCTCTCCCTCTGCCCACCCCCTAAAGCCCTGGCCCTCAGGGCTTCTGGCCTCAGCCCTGCTTTTATTTATTTTTTTAACTCTCCTTTAACAACTCTCCTAGCTCCTACAGCAGCTTCACCTTGTGCCCATTTGTAGTCATCGCCCTAAGAGCTGCACCCCTGGTCCACACCTTTCTCTTGGCCTGGCAGGAGTCGAGAGACAGAAATTTTAGTCCCGGCTCTGAGGCTGATGCTGTGTGACCTTACGCAAGCCCTTTCCTCTCTCTCTGGTGAGGCAAAAACAACCTACACCTCGGTGCCTGGTTGAGCTGAGTACAAGTCCCAGCTCTCCTATTTTTAGCTGGGAAACCCCTCTGAGGCTCGGTTTGTTCATCTATAGAAGAGGGGTGGCAGTTCCTACCTCACAGGCTCTTGTCAGGATTCAGTGGCACAAAGTGTGCATGTGATGAAGAGTCACAGCTTGAGCCTGAGAGAGTCTGACCCTGCTCCTAGGGAGGCAGAGGAGACCTGTGGGAAGCCTGTTTGTTTCAGGGATGGGGGGAAGACTTCTAGCAAATTATTCCTTAATCTAGGGCTGCTTTTGGAATTCAGTCGTACCCGAGTGTGTTGGGTAGACTCATGCAACAACCAGGGGGAAGAAAGAAGTCAGGGCGAGGAGCTTGACCCAGCCACAGAGCACTGGCAGTTCCTTCATTCACTTATTCGACAGATACTGTGGACCAGGCGCCATGCCAGGTGCTGAGTACAGCAGTGACTAAGGGTAGACAATGTCCTGCTCTCATGGAGCTTACATCCAAGTGAGAGGAGACAGACATTCACCAACTAATGGAATTAAACTGAGCTAAAAGTGGAGACAGCCAGGGGAGAGTGTTCCAGGCAGAGGAAACAACCTGGGCAAAGGACCTGAGGTGGTATTTCCAGCAAGTGCAAAGAGGCCAGCGTGGGGGAGTGGGAGAAGCACAGGGGAGAGAGGTGAGATTGTAGATGTCGGCAGGGACCTAACCGTGCAGAGCCTTGGAGGCCACAGTAAGGGTTTCCATGTTTATATTCAGAGCAATTTGGAAACCTGTGGTTTGTGGACAGGCATTGAGGAGTCGGGAGTGGGGGGAAGTATCTCTGAAGCTCCTGAAGTTGTATGAAAAATATTAATTTCTGAGGAGGGTATCTCTAGCTTTCATCAGATCTGCAGATGGGTTTGTGATCCCAAACGGGCAAGGAATCTTCTTATATGATTACACTCACTACATTCCTACGATGAGCTAGTGGCTGCCATCCCAGAACCTTCTATGAGCTAACCCCTACCCCCCGCCTATGGCTAGTCTTAGTCTTTCCCCCATCTTCAACCTGTGCCCCACCCAGACGGAAGCCCTTGTAATTATCAGCTATGCTCTGCTGCTCCACGCCTCACCTTCACCGGTGCTGTCCCTCTGTGTCTCCACTGCCACCTCCCCATCTGATTAGCTCCCTTTTGTTCTTCAAAAGTCAGCTAGACGTTGTGTCCTCTGGGAACCTGTCCCGACCCCATCCAGGCAGGTAGGACCACCTCCTTTGTGTCCTTCCACCCTCTCTTCTCTCAGCCAGCTTCTCTCGACACTGTCTTTTCAGATGCCTGTTGCCTTCTCGGACTGGAGCTCTGTGGGGGCGGGGGCCAAGTCTTGTTCATCCCAGTGTCCCCAGCACCCAGCCCAGGGCACCTGGCCACATATGTTTGTGGGAGACAATGCACACAGAAGCGGAGGCTGCAAGATGGGCCTGTGGACACTAGAGGGCACTGTGGCCATTAGAATCCTGCACCAGGCCAATCGAGGAGGCCCTCTGGGGCCAGGCACACAAATGGAGCCCAGAAAGCATGGAAACAGTTGCTAGGTCCTGCAGTTCCTCAGCGCGGGACCTAACTGACCAGGGCCCCGGTTCCAACCCCCAATGTACCTTCTGCCCCTTTCTCCAGACCAGGCCATTTCTCATGACAGCCCCATCTCACTGAAGATACAGCTTTAGTTCTTCACAAATTCAGGTGCCAAACATCCCTCCCACAGCTCTGGCCTGCAACACTCTCCCCTTCACCTTGCTCCACCCCACCCCTCCCCTGGCTAACTTCTACTCATCTTCCAAGTCTCAGCTTGGATATCAGCTTGGAGAAGCCTCCCTGACCCTCAGGCTGGGATAGGTATACTTCCGCCATGCTCCCAGAGCACCCTACACTTCCCCTATAATTGTCTGTAATTGTCTGTTTCCTTGTTTGTTTCCCAGCAAGACAGTGGGCTTCATCAGAGCAAGGCCCATCACTCTATTATTCACCATCATATCAACTGCATTTAGCAGCATCTGGCACATTGTAGGTATTCAATAAATTGTCCTGGAATAAAAGAATAAATGAATCACTAGATGGATGGATGACTTTAGGCAAGTCACTTTACCTTTCTAGGTTTCAGTTTCCCCACCTGTAAATCACCCCATCTTGGCAGAGTGGCCACAAGGATTAAAGATAATTCGTGTTGAAGGCTCTGTAGCAGTACCTGATATACAGTAGACATTTTCTGAATTGAAGCAATTATTAGTTATTTGGAACAGCAAAAAAAGCAAAGGAAGGGGTTGGAGGAGACTGCCCTGAGCCTGGGATAATCACTCCCACTTTGGTTTACCATTTATATAGGGAAGATGGCTTTAACAATAATAATAAAACTGTCATTTTTTAATTTAAAAAATAACGGCACAACACTTTTACAGTGGAGGAAAAAAAAATAACAGCAGTATCTACTATGTGCCAGGCCAGAAACAGGAGGCCCCCCGAGGAGGTGGTAGGAAGCCTCTAGTCTCAGCCAAAGGATGTGAGGCCAGGACCAAGGCCAGAGCTGTGGGTATTGCCCCTGCGTCTGAAGAACAGTCATTACTGGCACAGCTGGTTCCAAACTCTTTACTCATAGGTGAAAACTGGTCTAAGGGGATCATTAATTCCCTCTGTAATTAATGTAAAAACTGCAGGGTTTGTATTAATGGAAAAGTAAGCTCAAGCGTCAAGCTGATAATATTGATAATGTGTACTTGTAATTATATACTGCAGATAACTATAAATCCAGTCACTGAACTAATAAAATATAAAAATTCCTGAAGCAACCAAGAACTTGGTAGCAGCTGCACCATAAGGAGCATTATACCAGTTGTTCTGAGGCTATGAAAATCACCACAAGCTGGTAGCAATGCTGTACGTTTGTATTCACGGTACATTTAAAAGCTGTTTTGGCATCAAATAAGGGGGCATTTTTAGATACACAGCATGTTTTGATGCAAAAACATGGTGAACAAAGGTCATCTTGCTATAAACTACAGAGCTAAACCTTGATGGACAGGCAATCTTACAATCGTGGGTCTCCGAGTGGACCACCCCCCCAGGCTCTGACCTCACTTGTGTACACATAAAAAACTGTGTTCGCTGTAGAAGAAATGCCAGGTAGCAAGTATTTTGCCTCTCTACCCTCACCCACTTCTAAGGGAGTCCACTGTCACCTACAGGCCCTTTTGCTGCCTTGTGTTGCCATGGGCTGGACAGAATCACTGCGGTCAGAAGGGGGTGGACCGCAAAGCTGGAAGGTCACCTAGCTTCCAGGTTGGCGGCCATAATAGGCTGTGTGCAAGCAGAGGATGCCAGTCCAGAGAGAGGAGTCAGTGAAAAAGAGATGACAGGGACCAGTAAGCCGTGAGAGAGACAGAGAGAGAGAGAGAAAGAGAGAGAGAGAGAGAGAGAGATGAGAGACATGGGCCCAGGAGATGCAGAGAAAGAGAGTCGTCTTGGTCCTTGACTTCCTGGTCCCACTTCCAACTGGTGTGAGGCCTGGCCATACTTCATTTACTGTTCTTAGATTCTGTGAGATGTAGCCTCACAATAGTCCCCCCCGCTCCACCCTTTATTCTTGAGCTAGTTTGAGTGGGCTTCTGTTCCCTGCGACAAAATGTACCCAGACGAAGACAAGTGAAAATTGGGAATATAAGTGCAGGCCTTGCATAAGCAAAATTGCATAAAGAACAGTTATGTAGAGAGGGGTGAATGCAATTATATAGCATTTGTGTTTGTTCACCCAAAAGCTCCCTTATTTCCTGACACTTGCTACCACGGCCACACATTACAGCCACACACTCACGCACGCTGACAGTCAGTGACACACAGAAAGGCAGCAACAACCAGACATGCTTCTTTGCAGACCCCCGACATGAAGGGACACACGTCAGCATGCAGTGTCGCCCTGCGCTCTTCACAGCCGCACTGACACGAAGCCGCCGACATGCAGCAGCGCACACCCACAAGCATGAAGACAGTGGTGCTGCCCGTGAGGCTCAGGGCAGGAGTCGAAGCTCCACTGGGCTCTGCGCAGCCTCCCTTCCCCAGCTGCCAAGTGACTCATCCCCAGGGCTGCTAATTAAAGCCAGGACAGAGGGGACAGAGGCAAGGGGAGGGGAAGAGAGAGAAGGCAAGTTTATTTTGGTGCCAACCAGGCACTCAGCCAGCTTAGGGGTCACCCACTTCCTGGGGCTGGGCCAAGCGGGGGCAGGAGAATACAGAGAGGAAGGGGGGAGAAGAACCTCTTACCCCTTCTTGGCCCTCTTGACCTTCCTGGAAAGGTACCTCCTTTGGGAAAATTACCCCGATTCCCCCTCACCTTCTTCCTCCTCCATCCCACTGTCAGAACCCAACTCTGCCCTTCCGCACTCCTGTTCTTACACACTGGCTGTCTACCTCATTACCACGCTCTCGTCAGGGCTTGCCCGGGCTGGTTCATCTGTGCCTGCAGCAACTTCAGACCGGGAGCCCCCCACGGGCAGGGACCCCCATTGCCTGCTTCTGTCGCCCCATGGATGGCCCAAAACAAGCCCGCTACATAGGGAATGCTCTGTACGCGCTTCTGGAATACAACTGGGTTAGCCATGGGATAGTGGCTAACAGATCACAAATCTGATGGTCTGCATGCCTATCTTAATTCTGCCATGGGGTAAATTATTTTAGCTCTCTAAGCCTAAATTTTCTCATCTGTAAAATGACAACAACATATGCCCTATAGGATTAGTGTGAAGATTAAATGAGGCCGGGCGAGGTGGCTCACGCCTGTAATCCTAGCACTCTGGGAGGCCGAGGCAGGAGGATTGCTCAAGGTCAGGAGTTCGAGACCAGCCTGAGCAAGAGTGAGACCCCGTTTCTACTAAAAATAGAAAGAAATTAGCTGGACAACTAAAAATATATATAGAAAAAATTAGCCGGGCATGGTGGTGCATGCCTGTGGTCCCAGCTACTCGGGAGGCTGAGGCAGGAGGATCGCTTAAGCCCAGGAGTTTGAGGTTGCTGTGAGCTAGGCTGATGCCATGGCACTCTAGCCCAGGCAAAAGAGCAACAGAGCGAGACAATGTCTCCAAAAAGAGGAAAAAAAAAAAGATTAAATGAGAATATAGGTAAAGTGCCCAGCACACAGCAGCTTTAACCATCCTTCAGTAAGTCCTGCTGCTGCTGCTGCCTATCAGGACAATGAATCATACCCCACACCTCAGGCCTGGGGTACAGCAATTACACAGGGCCAAGTTCCAAACCTGGCCTCACCACATAGTACCTGGGGGACCTCAGACAAGTCACATAAGCTCTCAAAGTATTGTTTCCTATGTAAAATGGGGATTTAGGATATGATACCATAGATTCACTGTAAAGATGAAGTGAGGTGTCCTGTGTGAAGTCCAGCCCTTAGAAGTGGCTCGATAAATGACAGCATTGATTACCAAGGGACAGCAGGAGGAGCTCAGACCTCTGGGGCCAGAGAAGCCCAGGAGAGAGAAAGCCACCAGGGTGGAGTGGGGCAGCCAGAGCAGGCTTCCCAGAGTGGGCGGGACTGGAGTTGGACCCCCCAGAGCCAGAGAGCACTCAGCAGGCAGCAAGTGGCAAAGTTCCAGGCAAAGGAAGTGGTAGGAACAGAGAGTTGGGTGGGGTGTGCGGAGGGCTGAGATGAACAAGAGGAGGCATGGGAGGAAGAGGTGGATGCAGCCAGGGTGGCTCTTGGGACCGATGGTGTCTTGGACATGTGGATGGGGGAGCCACAGAAGGTTTGTGAGGTCTCAGCCATCCCAGATTGCCAGGAGGTCAAAATAAGGAGGGATCTTAGAGATTATCTAATCCAAACTCCCGTCGGACAGATGGGGGCACTGAGGCCCAGAGTGGGAGGCCGCCTCTGGGAACAGAGCCAGCAGTGGCTCCTCCTCCCACTTCTCCTCCTGACTGCTGCGGCTCAGGTTGCCATGGGGACGTCCCTGGCTCCACGTAGTGTCAACGGCTCCCCCACCCTCTCCCTCCTTCCCTAGCAACAGGCCACCTCCGGCTCTCACCCTCTCACCCTTGCGTGCCTAGCAACCCCTAGCAATCGCAGCCTGGTCCCCAGAGCACCCCCCCCACCTTCCAGCCTGACCCTCACTTGTGGCAGCACCTCTAGGCCTGGGCTCTCTTGTCTTCTGGTGAGGGGCTCTATCAGGCCCCTCCTGCCCCGCTCTGTTTTCAAGTTCTACACTTCTCCACATTTTTCTAGCTTGACTATACAGTATATGACAATAGCTTGGGTTAGGGGCGAGTGGAGGGCACTACAATTTGTTGAGCCACCTACTTTATGCTAAGCATGCTTTACTTTAGGTTCTTTTATCAACCCACAGAAGTCAAGATTATTGTTTCTATTTTGCCGATGTGGAACTAAGGACCAGAGAGGTTAAGTGACTTTGCAAAGAGCACACAGCTAGAAAGCAGGCTCTGTTACTAGCTAGCTTTGTGACCTTGAGCCATGGCCAGTCACTCTCTGGACCTTGGCTTAAGGTGCCTTTAGGTTAGATCTGTGACAACTTCTCACAGATCTACAGGAAGTCCAGGCACCTTCCTCTGCCCACAGCCCTCCCCCATCACCAGCTGTTCGGCTCTAATTACATTCCACACTTCCTCTGATACCCCATACTTAGAAGCCCTCAGGCCTGGGCCCCGCCATGGGAGGTTTGTAATCTACCTACTCTGCTCACTCCTTGCTATTCAGCTTCCACAAGAGCCCAGGCCTAACCCTTCTCCCCACTGTTTCTTCTACCCCCTCTTAGCCCTTCTTTCTCCACACACATATACGCACAGATAACGTTTATTAGATGAAGAAACTGGGGTTCCAAAGGACAAATTTGTCCAGTCACATAACTAGAAAGCAACTTAGGCAAAAATGAAGCCCTTTGCCTGGATCCAGAATTTCTGCCCTTTCTATGCTACGGAGCCTAGCCTCTCTCCTCCAACTTTCCCCAGCTCCCCACTGATGACAGAAGGTGGCTGTGACCTGGCCCCAACCAGCGTTCTGAACTATAACAGCTGCTCTTTTCCTGCCCATATCTGTTTTGGCCCCCACCAACTGCTCCCTGTCTCTAAATTCACCCCTCGCTTTCCTCCACGTGCCGATTCCACCTCCCGCAATACCTTCTTTATGCAAAGTCTGCACGGCAGCTCTCTACAGCCCTGCCCGCGCGCTGCCTGCTCCAGGAAGCTCTCCCTGATCCCTAACTGGAGTGAGCTCAAGAATCTACAAGTGGTCCCAAGAGCATCCGAACAGGGCCCCACCCAGCCCTGGTTCCCCGTTAAAGGGTCTTCCCACCACGTTGGAAAGATCTTGCTCCACACATGCCAGGCTTTAGGCCATTCCCACAGCCTGAGTTTGTCCCTCGCTTCCCCGACTGCTGAGTCCTCAGGGCCCCTATGGCCTCTTTGACTGTGGGCCCAGGATGGATGGCAGGAAGCATGTCTGAGTAAAACAAACGCTGGCTTTGGAACCAGACAGCCCAAGGCAGTGACACTGTCGGAACCTCATTTTCCTCAGCTGTAAATCAGGGATCGTAATCCCTGCCTAATAGGGCTGTTGTGAGCAGTAAATAAGATCATATGCAGAGTTCTTAGTAGGAACCAAGATGATTGCTATAATTTCTAATATTAGGATGAGGATGAGGATGATTATTATTATCTGCCAGGCTGTCGAGAGCTCCCACGGTGATGGTGTGGGCAGGGCTCTGCTTGGTGCCAGGCAGACCTGGGTTTGAATCTTGGCTCTGCCATATATTAGTTGCCTGGCTGTAGGCAAAACCCCTAGCTTCCCTGAGCCTCAGTTTCCTCAACTGTAAAACAATGATGATAAAGCTGGCCCAGGTTCCACCTACAGTGTCACAGGGAGGATCAAACAAAAGAAAGTCCCTGAAAACTTCTGGAAGTTGTAAAGGCCCAATGTATGTCATCATATGACTTACGATTATGATCATTCTTAAATTCCCTGAGCTCCTAGGAACTCCCCTGCAGGGAAGGGCTGAGAGTTAGAGACACCTTCCATCTTGCTCCTCAACAAGTAGCAGGCACAATCTTAGGGATGCCTGTAGGAGCCCTGTGCTTGGGGTCAGCCCAGGT
Organism: Lemur catta; assembly: GCF_020740605.2. Lineage (NCBI taxonomy): Eukaryota > Metazoa > Chordata > Mammalia > Primates > Lemuridae > Lemur > Lemur catta. The sequence goes on along the minus strand of NC_059155.1, from coordinate 55,667,429 downwards.
TGCCTTTCTCTAAACCCACAGTGGGACAGTGAGATTCATGTTCTTTGTTAGACGGGTGCCTTCCTAAGTGCTAGGACAAGCTGTGCCTGTGACATGCTCCTTGGCTGCATGCTGGGACTAATTATTTCCCATCACATCCCCCTTGCCCGGACACTAGGACTGACTGTGTCCATCACATCCCCGCCCCCCCCAACTTTAATGCTGACCTCAGTGTGCGTCCATCCCACAGCCGCAACCTTGGCTCTGGGCATCAGTGTGTTCATCTCAGACCCCCTGCCTGGGATGCTAGGACAGAGTGTGTCTCATTAGACACTTTTGTCTGTATGCTGGCATCCTCTGCCTGCAGCCCATACCCACTGCCTGGATGACAAGACCAGGGCTGCTGCATGTTTGGGCAAGCTGTGCCCTGCACAAGGGGTCACAGCCAAGAAGGCATGAACAGGGGCTGACACCCAACCAATGCTATGCTCACCACACCAGGAACCCTGGTGAAGGGCCACAGTAGCCCAGAGGAAAGGAAGCATTTTTTTCTAATTGAGCCACTGAAAGGCAGCACTCTTGAAAGGGGCATCTTATTCTATCTGTCACAAAGGTGCCATATATGCTAGTAGCAGCCCTGGCTGGGATGGACTGTGCCCATCTGTGCCTATGCTCCCTGGGCCCATCCCATAGCCCCAGCCTGGATGATAAGGCTGATGGGCCCCTATCCTGACCCCCACCTCATTCCCATCCAATCCCTACACTTGACACTTCTGCCTTCATGAAGCTTTTGATGGGGTTAGGCATCAAAAATGCACAAAGAGTCCTTGTTTCTACTCCAGTTTCACTCCTGCCTCCCCAAGTGGCAGATGGATCATGCCTTTAAAACTGACTGAAGCTTGTAAACTTTTTTACCAAGCACGTGAAAAAAAAAAATCTTATTTTCATTGTAACGTATATTTCTAATGTCTAGAATGTGTTACAAAGTCCATCCAAATCCCACTACTCAGGGCCATGGTTCAGGATGGAACGTGATTGCTAGGCCAGAGAAGCCCAGCATCTGTTGTACCCTCTTCTCCTGGGAGGTGAAGATGGAAAAGGTCCCGGGTCCAGAGCTGACCTCTCTAGAGATCGGCTTTCACATCTGGGCAGCTCCTATGAACCCCTGTGGTATTTGGCCAAGCCCCCAAGTCAGCTAGGGTCGGAAAGACTAAGAACAGTCTTCAACGCCCCCACACCTGCCACACCCCCGCCCTCCCACCCCACTCCTTACCCACTCCTTACCCACTCCTAATACCAACAGGGAAAAACCCGAGTTGGCCCCTACCCCTGCCCGTGGATCCAGAAGTGACAAACCAGAGGCCCCCACCCCAGGCCCTGCCCCATCTCCCAACTACTATTGAAGAAAGGAGGTACTGACCTGACTGTTCTGGAATTCTCACCATCAGATCTGAAAGGGAAACAGAGAAAAAAAACCAACACAGTCAGCCATATGCTCTCTATTCTTTTTCTCCCTCCGCCCCATGTGGCCTTGAGCCCTAATGCACGGCATGAGAACAAGGGGAAGGGTAATTTCATGCAGAGGGAATGGCAAGTGCAGAGGCAGATGGGACGAAGCCTGGCCTGGCCAGTTAGAGAGAGGGGGAAGAAGACAGGGTGGCTGGGGTGAAGTGAGCAAGGGAAGGGCGGAGAGAGGTGAGGTCATAGAGGTACCAGGAACCAACCATGTGAGGGCCTAATGGGTCATGGCAAAGTGCGACTTTCCTCGGAGTGGCCTGAGAGGCAGCCTGCAGCCACAGGCAGGGGCAAAGCTTGAGCTTTAAACACAGAAAGACCTGGGCTCCAATTATTGGCTTGGCCACTTACCAGCCCTGTAACATGGGCAGGTCACTTCAACCCTCTGAGTCTGAGCTTCAGTCTCCCCATTTGTAACATGAGGCCGATCCTCACAGTGACGTTGGGATGATTAAGCCCTTTGGAACCCAGTAGACAAATACCAGGTATTATTAACACCATAGAAGAGGCTTTGCCAATTGCCTGGTCCAAACTGCTTATTTTCCACATGAAAAGAATGAAGCTGAGAGGGTAAATGAGTCAGCTGCTGGGCTCCTTCCTACTGCACTGGCCTGCCTTTCTCATTGTGAGGCCCCTCAGAGGTCAGGGAAGAACGAGAGAAGAGAATGGAGTAGGGGACAGCTCTGAGGGAACAGTGAAATCTGAACCACGCCCTTCCTCCCTCCCCTCCAGCTACTCCTCCCCAAGAAGAGCTTGGGGAAGTGTGCAAGCACACGTGTGTGTACCCGTGTGCGCGTGTGTGTGTGTGTGTGTGTGTGTGCACGCGCGCGCGTGTGTAGGGAGAGGGAAGGTTAGGACCGTGGAGCAGCCGTCCACTGGGGGCAGGGAAGGGGAGGAAGGAGGACCAGGGAACTTGGAAGTGTTTGTCTTCCTCCCTCTTCACCCCAGTCCTCCTGCCCTCTCCCATGTTGGGCTGCAAAGAAGACAGAGATGAACACGTCCCAGGCTCTGTCCTTAGCTGAGAGAGCCAAGACATGACTTTAGTGAGGAGAGCATCCATCTACGCTGATTGCCAAATGACAGAGGGATGCATAGGGAGGGGAGGTGGGCCTGGTAAGAGGTAGGGCGGGCAGGCAGGCAATCAGGGTGTTGGAGCTCTGCACAGCACTCCCAGTTCCACCACTTCCTAGCCACGTAGTCCTGCGGAAGGCACTCCCCTGTGTTGAGCCTCAGTGTTTTCACTTGTAAAATGGGGCATGGGGGTGGGCAGTGGCAAGAATCCCTCCCTCTACGGGGTGGCTGTGAGGCTTGGTCTAGCACACTGCCTGGCACATGCTACATGCTCAGCTGATGACAGTGGTACCAATCTTTAGCCTTCTCGGCTCCCTGAAGGAACAGGACCAGGGCCACAGAGCACCTTATCACATTTATTAAAACTTTCCATCTCCCTCTGCAGCAATATGGATTGCTTCTGAGGCCCAGCCCAATTGTTCTCATGTACTACATCTGAGGGGCCTGACTTTAATGACTCCCCAGCTGCCTACAGAACTGCGGCCAAGCCCCCCAGCCTGTCTCTCTAACATTCCCCCCCCTCTGCTCTAGGCAGTCTGGTTTCCTCACCACTCACCTACCTCCAAACCCAGCACACATTTACTATCTACTGTATACCAGGGCCTAATCTGGGAATACAACCCCTCAAGGAGGTCACGGACTGGCAACCTGCCCCAATCTACTGTAGGATTTAAACAACATATTATCACCACTTCCAACATCATTGTCAACAATTATTGAGCATGTACCATGTACCAGACATGGTGTTAGGCTCTTTTCGTACATTATCTCCTTTGATCCTGCGAAGTGGGAGTTATTCATCCGATGTGAAAATGATGAAACTGAAACTCAGAGAGGTTGCAATTACTTGCCCAAGGTCACACAAGTAGGGGAGCTTAGGGTGAACTCCAGCGCTCATGCTCTTACTACCACTCCACTGTACCAGAAGCTCAGTGCTGGGCACACACGCAGTTAGGGTGAGTTCCCTCATCTTCATTTCCCAATATCAAGCCAGAGAGGTCCTGATAGACCCTTCCTCTCCAGTGCTCTTTCTTTTTTTTTTTTTTTTGAGACAGAGTCTTGCTCTGTTGCCCGGGCTAGAGTGCTGTGGTGTCAGCCTAGCTCACAGCAACCTCAAACTCCTGGGCTTAAGCGATCCTTCTGCCTCAGCCTCCCAAGTAGCTGGGACTACAGGCATGCACCATCATGCCCGGCTAATTTTTTCTATATATTTTTAGTTGTCCATATAATTTCTTTCTATTTTTAGTAGAGACAGGGTCTCGCTCTTGCTCAGGCTGGTCTTGAATTCTTGACCTTGAGCGATCCTCCCGCCTCAGCCTCCCAGAGTGCTAGGATTACAGGCGTGAGCCACTGCGCCTGGCCTCTCCAGTGCTCTTTCTTCTGAGAGACTACAAGAGATGTACTTCTGCTCCAAAAATATTTCTATATGATGTTACAGTCCTCAAGATGGCAGCAAAGGGGAGCAAAAGAGCTGCGAGTCAACTGCAGAGTGAATTAGCCAGTTCTCCTTACTGCAGACTGACTCTTACTAGTTTGAGGGTACACAACATCATATGACCCTCAATGTGGGGGTGCAGCTCACCTCAGGGGTCTATCACCCTATATGTAGTTAGCATATTATTAATTATATATAGTCAACAATTATCATCAGCGCTGCGCTGTCCACCTCACCTCTTCATTTTTCACGCCCTGCCCAATGTTCAATCAGCCTCCCACTTCATGAAGTTGGGTCACCACTCTTTTGGGAGGTAGTAGAGGCTGGTAGAAAGAATGCTGGGTTCTATTATGGCTCATTCCCTAACTGGCAGTGTAAACTTGGACAAGTCACTTCCCTCTGGACCTGGGTTCTTCACCTGTAAAATCATGGGGCTACGTTAGTTGAGTTCCAAGCAATCTTCAGGCCTTAAAATATTTCATTCCTTCAGAACCCTAAAGTTTTTCTTTTCTCTAGATCCTGCTATCTACATGGGCAAGCAAAGACCCAGAGACCAGACCCGACTTTGTCAATCCATGTCAGTAGAGATGGATTCTCCTGCTACTCCCTCTCTTAATGAAAGGCCACTTAGGACCCTGGGATTCTCAAAAGGCTTGGATATGCCAGTTCCTATCCTCAGCAGTGACACTCAATAACCAGTAACGTATTGAAGCCTGTGAGTATAGTGACCATATTTTCTGAACCAGAAACTTAAGCATGTAATCTGACCACAGATTCTGATGCTGCTGCTTCCAGATACAAGGGGCAATCTGGAAGATGGGAGAATAAATGACAAAATATAAAAAGTTCCTAAACCTTTTGGAGACTTATGGGGATAACAGTGCAGAATGACTGAAAAGAACAGAGGCCCTAGAGTTTTCTTGTTGGAGTTTCTGTCCTTGCCTCCTCACTGAATTCCCTGCCTCTTGTTGGGATCTTCCAAGCTATCAATAAGCAGTAACTGGGCTGGGTGCGGTGGCTCACGCCTGTAATCCTAGCACTCTGGGAGGCCGAGGCAGGAGGATCGCTCGAGGTCAGGAGTTCGAGACCAGCCTGAGCAAGAGCAAGACCCCATCTCTACTAAAAATAGAAAGAAATTATATGAACAGCTAAAAACATATATAGAAAAATTAGCCGGGCATGGTGGCACATGCTTGTAGTCCCAGCTACTTGGGAGGCTGAGGCAGAAGAATCGCTTGAGCCCAGGAGTTTGAGATTGCTGTGAGCTAGGCTGATGCCACGGCACTCTAGCCCGGGCACCAGAGTGAGACTCTGTCTCAAAAAAAAAAAAAAAAAAAAACGAAAAGAAAAGAAATAAGCAGTAACTGGGGGAGTATGGTGCCTCTCCCCAAAACCTGGAATTAGATAAACAAGGTTGGCCTCTGAAAGCTAAATTAATTAAACAAACACAAATGCATTGCAAATAAGATGTACAGAGTCAGCGGAACGAGACAGACTAGTCCTCAAGCCAGGATTTGAGTAGGGTGTCTAAAAGATCATGTGTCCAACAGAATCTAACAGAATCCAGGAGGTTGGACACCAATGGAAGTAGATTTTTTTAAAACTGAGACTGACTTGAAGGGGCAATTGTGAACAGGGCTCCTCCCAGGAGTGTCCTAAGGAAAAACAGGCAGGTACCCTGGCCCAGGAATCATGCGGGTCTCTCCAAAAGCTGAGAGCCAGCCCTGGGGCAGCCAGGCAACTTTTCTCTGTAACATCACCTTGTTTGACTGCAAGTGTCTTCAATGGACAACTCCTTTCTCACACTGACTGCTACAGGTTCTCCTGCTTTGAACATCCTACAATTGCCCCACTGACCTCCCTACTGATCAAGCCCAACTTCTCCAAAGCTTTAAATCTCACTCCACCCTCCCACCTGCCTTTTGAGCACATCTGTTGGCTGTTACCTCTGGAACACACTTGCCCCTCTGTTTTTTTACATGATTTTTAATTTTATTAAAATAATACATGAACGTGGTTTAAAAAGTCAAATTGTAAAAGGATCTTAACAAAAACGATGGTCTCCTTTCAACTCTTTTTTTTTTTTTAGTGCAAATTCAGCAGAATCAACTCTTTTCTGCTCAGGATACTCATGCTAAAATAAAAAATAATAATAATAAATAAATAATAAAAATAAAAATAAAAAACTCTTTTCATTACCTTTTTCTGAGTTGACTGTCTTATTTTTTAAGTATATGTTCACATGGTTGATCCATTTTTGACATTGTCTTTTGTGTCCTTTTTTAATATTATTTTTTACCAAAGTCATACATGTCTATAGATTTTCAAGTCACATCGCACTGCAGGGATTGGTAAAAACAAAAAACAGGCCAGGCGCAGTGGCTCACGTCTGTAATCCTAGCACTCTGGGAGGCCGAAGTGGGAGGATCGTTTGAGCTCAAGAGTTCAAGACCAGCCTGAGCAAGAGCGAGACCCTGTCTCTACTAAAAATAGAAAGAAATTAGCTGGACAACTAAAAATATATAGAAAAAATTAGCCGGGCATTGTGGTGCATGCCTGTGGTCCCAGCTACTCGGGAGGCTGAGGCAGGAGGATCGCTTGAGCCCAGGAGTTTGAGGTTGCTGTGAGTGAGGCTGATGCCATAGAGCTCTAGCCCAGGCAACAGAGTGAGACTCTGTCTCAAAACAAACAAACAAACAAACAAAAGAAACCTAAAGAAAAAAAAAAACCAACAAATTCCCTGCCTTACCCCTCCTTGCTCCCAACTCCGAGTTTCAAAGGCAACTCTTGTCCAACTCTTTTAACTGCTTTTTCAGTATTTTCCTCCTCACTTCTAAAGAACACATGCATCCTTCTGTTTCTTCATTTGTTTTTTTAGTTTTATGTTATGTCCTGAATTCCTACTACGCAGTAAGAGAAGACAGCTCTCTTACACACACTGCTACCACCATGTATGTCTTTAAACACTGTTTTACACACATGACTGTGCAGTGACTACTTCTATTCACTGCAGTTGTCCTGCAGGTACACACATGCCCTCCTCCCATTCCAGCACTAGAGTTATACCACAAAGTTTGGGTTAAATCAACATTGGTGATAAATCAACATTATTATGACTGCATGGATACTAATAATGGCTAAATCATGTCATCTACTATGATTACAACCTCCTCTTCCCATACAACTTTTAATTTTCTCCAGTATTGATTACTGTCCATTAATTTTTTATTGGCTTAGTTTTCTTCGTACAAATGATCCATTCTCCCCAAACTGTCAGAAATGCAATTCTCCTCTCAATATGTTTTCACACATCAGGTAATCCATCGGATTATTTTTTTTTTCCTTAGAAACATCCGTCCTCCTGCTGCAATCTATACTGGCCACTCTGCAAGTCTGCCTAGGTATTGCTCTAAGATCTCTCTTCTCCATTATCTGGGTATTCCCTTTACCTCTCTTCTGTGTTGGGCTTCTTGTTTCCTAGATTCCATGGCTTTTTTTTCTGAGTTTACATCTTCATTTTGCTGGAGCACATTCTCCAGCGCTTCCTGAGAAAGGAGGCATAGGACATAAAACCTTTAGACCTTACATGTCTAAAAATATCGTTATTATATCCTCACTCTTTTTTGTTTGTTCATATTTTTTTTTTGGACTTTCCAGTTTCTAGAACTGAATACTCTCACTTTTGATCGATAATTCAGCTGAGTATAGGCCTCTAGGTTGGAAATCCTTTGCCCTCGGAATATTGACAGCACTGCTCCATCATCTCCTAGCTTCTGGCGTTGCTGTTGAGAAGTCCAATGCCATTCCTTTTCTCCACCCTTTGTATGTGATGTGTTCTTTCTCTGGAAGCTCTTAGGATCTTCTTTTTAATCCCTAGTATTCCAAAACGTCACAGTGGCATATCTTGGAATGGGTCTTTTTATCATTTTGCTTGCTGGGTACTCAGCGGGAGTTTTCATTCCTTCAGTTCTAAGAAATATTCTTACATTATGTCTTTGAAAATTTCCTTCCTGCTGTTTGCTCCATTCTCTATTTCTGGAACCCCTATTGTTAGATGTCGGAGTTCCTCAACTCATTCTCCAATTTTCTCTCTCTCCTCTGTTGTCACTTTCCTTGTCTTGTTATTTTGCTTCCTAGGATATCTCCTCATCTTTTATTTTCCAATCCTTCTGCTGAAATTTTTATTTTGGCTCTCACTATTTTTAATTTCCCAGGTTTCTTCTCTTTCCTTAATTACCTCTGTTCCTTCCAAATTCCTTGTTTATGTTTATTTGTTTGCTTTTTCAGTCTGCCTTCCAGGGTCCTTGGCTGGAGATCCTTGGCCATTGGTTTCCATGACTCCACCAAGCTGCTTGGAAGCTCTGTGTGTACTTGGAGCTTGCCAGGTGGTGGGTTTCATCAGTATCAAGTTATTGGGCTGAAAGCCTATACTTTTGCTGGAAGACTCCCAAATGTTGTCTTTGGAGGCCTTTTTTTCTGGGGCCTTTCAGTTTCCCCAGAGACGAATCCTTTGATCTCTTGTGTGCATCTGACTTTGGTATCCTGGAAGTGGAGGAGTGGAAGGAGGCTGGAGTCCCCCTGTTTTAGGTGGAAGGAGGCTGGAGTCCCACCGTTTTAGGCTGCAGATCCCTTTACCCATAGCCTTGTTCCACCCCATGCTCCATTGTGCTTGGTGTTCTGAAGTCCAAAGCCTCTTAACTTCAATTTCTCCAAAGAATCAACCTCCATCTGTAGGGATGGGGCAGGGGGTCAGGGGTAAGGAAAGTCACCGACTGGATGGCGTTGGGAAAGGGCCAAGAGGAAAAGACTCTCGACATGCCCCTGTTTTCAGATCCATACATCATCCTGCCTTCTGAGGTCCACAGTACCTCTGAATCCTGAGCATCACCGGGATTCTCTAAGTGGAACAGTTCACTTCTGGCCAGCATCCCAGACCTTCTGTGTTTCTACCTTTTTTATTCCTTTGTTCATATTTTAGTGGGATTTGGGAAAACAACAAAGAGAAATAAGTTTATTCAACTCATTATATTAATAGGAAGCACCCCTTCTTATTCCAGCCAACTCCTATTCGGCCTCCATGATTCATTTAGGCTCCACCTCTTCCAGGAAGCTTATCTTCATGTTCCTAGGCTGGGTTAGGGGCCCTCCTCTGGTCTCCCACAGTATCCTTCTCTTGCCTCTATCACAGCCCTGATCAGACTGTTGTCAAATTGTCCATTTCCATGCCTGACTCTCCTAATAGACTAAGCTCCTGGCAGTCTGGGGCTGTGTCTCATTCCTGCCTGGACCCCCCAGCTCTCAGGGTCTGTTTTCCAGAGATACAGAGTAAATATGTGGTGACAGAATGAATAAACAAATGAATGACTACACGCATGAATCAGAATCAGACCCAGCCAGAGGGAACCCATCTAGAAAGGGAAATAAGCTGAATACGATTGCTCCTACATAAGATCAGTTCCCTAAAAGCTGTAAGTTCCCTTATAGCTGCGTGTGCAAGGGTGTCCATTGCAGCATGATTTAAACCAATGAAAAAATGGGCCGAGCTTCTACACCCTACATTCAGAGGATGGTTAGCTCCATCATGGTACGTCAGCTGCCACTAAAAATGGTGGTTATGAAGAATATGCAATTACATGGGGAAATGCTCAAATAAAAAAAGCAAGAAAAAAACTGCATGTGTAAAATCATTTTGACAACATGAAAAAAATGCAGAGAACGAGGGAAATACACCAAATGCTCTGAGTGGCTGCCTCTGTGTGTTATGTGTAATGTTTCTTTCCTCTACTTTTCCAAGTTTTTCTATATTTTCTAATGAAAGAATGCATTAAACATATAATTTTTAAAAAGCTACTAAGAAATTAATTATGATAAGTATCCTAAGAGTGCCATGAACAAAATACTATGAAGGGGGCCCTAAGAATCTGTGTGCATATCCAGTGGGACTTGCTGGGGAGGCTCCATTCTTCACTGGCCAGATACCCGGAAGGTCCATGGAACACCCCCTGACCCCTTCACTGCAAAGTAGGACCTAACTCAGGAAGCCAAAGGAGGAGGATCTTGGAGCCCAGCCTATTACAAATCACAGTATCATGGGCTGTACTAGGAAACAGAGGCCCCTACACTGGGCCCCATACTTTAGGGGCCCCTCCCCATGAGACAAAGGGTCTGTGGGGCCAAGGAGCCATGCCCATCAGGATCTGTGGCCCTATCCCCTCTAGACTACACTCCAGGTACCCAGGACCCCAGAATTTCTTGTCCAGATTTCTTGAGCTTACTTTCAGGAATTGTGTGGTCTTATGATCCAGGTCCATCTGCTAGGCCCAAGGGGTGGCCAAAGGGGAAGGGGAGATAGACATGGCTTGGAGAAGTGGGCTGGGGTATCTGTACAATCTCAAGGATCCATATGAACCATAGGTAGGAAGAGAAGAGGAGAGGGCCAAGGGCTTCAACTGGTACCTTGCCTGGGCCCTGAAAATACAGAGGCAGGCAAGCCTACAGATCCTTAGGCAGGGTTTGTAGAAGGGCCTAGTCTTGACAAAACTGCATTCAGATCCATCCATTTGCTGGGCAACCACAGATGAGTTCATTCCCCTCTCTGAACTCAGTTTCCCCAACTATAAAATAGGTATAATAATTCTGATGTCAGAGAATTGTGGTGAGTTTTGTAGAATGACAAAGTAGTTACGAGCACAGGCTTTGTGTCAGACAGGCCTGGGTTTGAATCCCAGTTCTGCCCCTCCGAGCTATGTGATTTACATCTTTAAGTTTCAGTTTCCTCGCCAATATAATGGAGATAATAACAGCACTAACACGATAAGGTGGTTGGGAGGATTATGGTTATAAAGAATATGTGATAACACTGGAAAATACTTAAATGAAAAAAGACTGCTTAATAATGGCTGTGCAAATATTGGTTGTGGTTGACTGGGCCTTCTGCATGCCCCATCCCCCACTCAGCTTTATTTTTCCCTATAATACTTACCACAATTGGACATGTTATGTATCTTTGTGTTTATTTGTTTCTTTTCTGTCCCCACCCCAGGCATACACACACTAGAATGTCAGCCCCACGGGGCAGAGGATTCATCTGTTTTGTTCACTGTTTCCAAGTGCCTGGAACAGTATGAGGTACATGGAAGATGTTCTTCAGAAGTCAAGTAGTTATCTGCCTCGTAGACATTCTGGCTGCCACTGGAACAGCCAGTGTAAAGGCACGGAAGCATCAGGAAACTGAATATGCTTGGGGAACTCTTGAGTGCAGGGTTAGGAAGGGAACAGAGGCATGAGTGGGACTGTGCTCTTACCTAAAGGAGCATGCAAGAGCTTCCCTGTACCACAAGTGGCATGAAGACCTACTTGTGATAGCCAGGAAGTGGAAAAGCACTAGGAGGAGGTAAAGATGCCTCCCAAATTCAAGTGCCACCTCAATCATTACAATGTGAAAAGTGAAAGTAAAAACCTTTTGAAAGATTTTTCAGGTGGAGAGGAGGACTCCTTTTCAAGTGGCCCATCTGAGCCAAGTATCAGACCTAGAAATGACAAAAAAGAGTATAGAAGACAAGTGGATGAGGTAATGGTGACAGGCAAGAAAATCCCATGAAGACTGTTAAAAGAGAAGAACCAGCTAGATGAACCACAGGACAAATCAGAAAGCTCACTGCACAGCGGAACTGCTTTCAGCAATGGATTCGAACAATACTGAAGGCAAAGATGGCGGCGAGGATCAAAAATAAAGGTCATGATAGTTCTGGCTGCTGGCTACCCTTTTGCCAGTGATTATTCTTCCTATCATCCTTGTTTACCACAACACGCTCAACAAGTTCTGGGATGATAAGGATGGTGACGATGATGACAAAGACTGCTGCGTAGTTCAAATGAAGTATTTGTCTATCACTTTTAGAATGTCTTTTTCAGGAAATAAAGAGGCAAGTATCAGTTCACATTTACATTTTGAAGAGAAGAAAGAGAGGCAGGCTACAACTAAGAGAGCCTTGAACACCAGGCAGCAGAGTGTGAACTTCATCCTGTAATTGCTGGGGAGCCCCTGGGACGCTTGACCCAAGGAGTGACGAGGTCAAATGCTGCCTCCTTAGCAAATGCCTTCCTTAACCTCATGCTCCTTTCAAACATAAACAAATATTATATATTATATAGTCATAATAAAGATAACAAGCAGGCTTTATTTGGTCTTCAGTGTATTCCACCTTACAATAACACAAACAATCATGAAGTTACGATCTAGCATGCACCTACAATGGTCCAGGACTTGTGTTATCTTTGTAACAGCTGTGCAAGGTTGTTCTTTTTCTCACTGTATAGATCCGGAAACTGAGGCTCACAGGAGCAACGTGATTTACCCAGAGTCACACAGCTAATTTAGCAGAGCCAAGATTCAAATCTGAGTTTGTCTGATTCCAAAACCAATGCTTTTAACTGCCACAGCTGCTGCTCCTTTCTGTCATCCCAGGGCCAAGTGGCACTTCATCTCCTACTCCAGCCTGTGAGCTTGGCCTCTCCGCCTCACCTGTTTCCTGTCTCTCTTCCACACGGTACAGCCCACGCTCCACCCCCCCCAGCCCCGGCCCCATGAACATTTGGGTAGTGCTTCTAGAAGACACAATCATTCAAGGATGGCAAGGAAAGGGGGTGCACCCAAAAAAGAAGGTGGGGTTAGACATAGGTTTTGCAGCACAGATTGTCAGCTTGGCACTACGATGAGAGAGAGAGAGAGAGAAAGCAAAAGAAAATGGAAAAATCTGGCCCTCCAGCGCTCCCTTCTTTCTTCCCTCTGCTGGAGGCAGAGGATAGAGGTTCAGCCATGATGGGAAAGAGAGTGGGCGGGAGGGTTTGCAGCTAGCGCAGCCCGCTGTTGCAGAAGCGTCAGCTCAGCCTTCAAGCCCCCTCCTGTGTGCTCGGGGGCCGTCTCTGGCCCACCTGCTCCCACTGTCTGAGCAAAGAGGCCAGGCTGCTCTCCAAGCACCCAGCCAATCCTGGCAAAGCCCAGCTCACAGCAGACCAAGAGCCTCTCGAGTCACAGAGAGGGTACCCAGAGAGGTGGAGGGGCTGGCCTGGGGGTCCAGAAGGAGGCAGCAGCAGGGCTGGAGTCAGAACCCAGGTGTCCGGTTCCTCAGCGGAGGGCTCGCTTGACTCCATGGTCTAGGGGGCAGAGGTTGAGGAAAGGGGCACTCCCGAGGCTGCTAGAGGAATGCTCATGACAGGGGCTGGGGCCAGAGGCAACAGGGGCCAAAATGAGGTCATCCAGGCTTGGCTAGCTGGGGGTTTACTAATACGTTTCCAGTTTCGATCCGGATTGAGAAAACAAAACAACTGTTTTTAAAAGTAGCTTTCACCTTAGTTTGTACCTTAAGAGCATAAATGTTTATCTCCTCTCCCAGGGCCCCACCAAAATGAAAGGGAAGGAATAAAATAAGGAACTCATAACAGGAAAAAGGATGGCAGACGGTAATATCAGTGGGTGAGAGATTTCAACAAATTTCTGGAAGCAAAAAACAAAGGGAAGAGTGTTGGCAGTTGAGGGAGATCCACACCACTTAGGGGGTTACAGCTGAGCAGGGCACCAGTCGGGCCAGCAGAGGCTTAGACAGACGCCAGACTTGGAGACGGTAGCCACAAGGGAGGGCAGGAGGAATCAGGGGGCTGAATACAGGCAGATAAGCTGAAGGTAAGTATATGAAATCCTTTCCTGCACCCCCAACCTCAGGACCCAGAACACACGCTGCCTGGCATTCACCCCCAGGTAAAATACAAGAGGCTGCTTGTTAAAGGAATCAAACTATCCAGGATCAATTAAGGCACCTAGTGGCATGTTGGTGCCCCCCAAATACAGTGCTTTTTATTCTGGTATTTGGGGGGCACCCCTTATAACAACCCGCACCCTGCTGGCTCACCAAAATAAAACCAGCAAGTGGACAAGCAAGCCGGGATACACAGACCTCTCAGTCAGACTTTCTATTAACTCATTCATACACTATGACATATACAACATAAGAGAAAAGGTAAGCAGCCTAGAGGATCAACCCAAGAAGTTCAACATGCAACTAACATTCCCGAAAGAGAAAACAGAAAATGAAGGGAGGGAAATTATCAAAGAAATAACATAAGAAGAGACACAGTCCCTCAAACTGAAAGGGATTCCTGAGTACCAGGTAAGGTGAGTGAAAAATAGACCTTGATCTGAGTGCCGGTTACATAGGTGTTTGGTTTGTAAGAATTGACCATATCATATGTGATAGGGTCATATCATTTCTGATATGAACACTTTTCTGTATTCATCTTATATTTCAGCATGAAGTTTTAAAAAAATCTCCTAAAAAAACCTCCAAGGAAAATGATATCCCCAGAAGATGTGCTATGATTTATCCTACGGTTTCAAGAAACTCCCACACACTAGTAAGTAAGTAAGTAAGTAAATTAAATAAATAAATAAAAGCAGAAGGAAAAGGAAAGAAGTCCTGGTCCAAATATAAAACAAAGTAATAGGTGGTATAATTTTGAGCAATTGAGAGAGTATAAAGGAAAATTCACTTGACATTGATGCTAGGAATATTCTCCTGGGAGTACAGAGGCTGTGACACTGGAACTGTGGGAAATGAGGTACAATTATAGTACACTATTTGGCCCTGCAATGAATAACAGTGACACAGTCATCACATAAATGCAGTGTACTGGCAGCCAAATTTTATAATCAATCTCTCTAGATAAAGCACTGAAGACCTAATTATTTCTACAGAACAGAATGTGAATGTAATCAACCTTGCTGGACACACGAGTACAGAACACAGAGACCAGGAGGACGGATAGGAGAGAGGGAGGGAAGAGTGGTGACTAATGACTGTGTCTTTCATAGTGACTGGTCAAGAGGTGCTGTGGAAAATCAACGGAATAAGAAATCACAGTTTAAAATAGTATTTAATAAAGTTACCAAGGTAAATAATAGAGCAGACCAAATGTTAATAAAAAACTATCAAAATGTGGGAGGAGAAGAAAGAGTTAATTGTTATAAATAAGCTAAATTATTTTGTCATAGTAAGAAGAAGTCAAGAGATAATGTTTAAGTAGTTGATAAATGAAGATATAATTGTTGAAGTATGTTATTTAGAGATAGGAAGTTACCACCAGAAAAACTAACTGATAAAAGTGGTTGTCTCTGGGGCGTGGGATGTGGGGGGCTGGGAGACTTCAGCTTTTTACTACACCAGTCCTTGCATCCCTTTTATCTTTTAAAAATTGCATATATGTATTGCTTTGATTTAATTTCTCAAAACAAGTCCCTTCTCTTTCTTTGGACCTCTATCTCCCACATTATACATACAAAATGGAGAGGCTGATGATTCTGGGTGACATGAGGTCCTGTTCTCCAATCCACCCTTCTTTCAAAAGCAGGAGCAAGAGAGGTGGATGAAGGGCGAGCCCCTCCTCACTAAACCCTTGGCTCCTCACAGCCATCCACACACATACCTTCTCAGCTGCCCCAGCCTGCACCACCCTCTGGTCCTCTTCGAATCCCACCAACACCAGTCCAGCCTCTCCAGCCTTCCATTCATTCAACTATTTACACCCATTAGTTATTTATGCCTGCCTGAGAAACAAAGGATTTCAGGCTGCTTACTCCAAGAACACAGAATAGAAATTGAACTCGAAAATAAGAACTCAGAAAAAAGAGATCAATAAAGATGCCAGAGCTGTACTTCAAATTAACTGGTGGCTGAGACAAAAAGGAAGATACAATGAACCGTGACAGCCTCATATTAGTAAGGAGGGAATATACCAGTTCTCAGAGTTATATTCAGTGCAAAGCTTTGCCTAGCACTGAATTCTTCAAGTCCCTGTCCATGGGAGGTTTCATGAAAGAGAAGAAAAATGATTGTTTATTGAGCACCTATAAGTATCAGGGAATGCCATTCAAATCATCTTGGTTACTTTTGACAAACAGGCATTGTTATCCCATTTTACAGATGAGGAAACTAAAGCTCAGAAAAGGTAAAATGACCTAGCTGAGATCATCCCATGGGTTGGGGCAGAGCCTAGACTCAAATTCAGGCCTGTCTGTCTCCAAAGCTCATTCTTTGCGTATCATACCATGGGGCCTCAAAACACAGACACCCAGGCCAGAGATGCCCTGCCCAAGGCAATGGGGATGTAGTAATGACAGCCACAGGCTCACCCTCTTCCATGAAAACAGAAAAGGGGATGACAGGCCTGGCTGTCAGGCTAGAAAATGCCTCTGAGCTGCCTCAGTTATAGTAAATGGGGCATCTAAGGCAGAAACCAGCAGAAAGAAGGCTGGGCCTGGGCTGGGTGGAGAAAGAGAACCCTGGGTTCACTCCCCAGCTATGAATCTAGCAGATTTGATTTCAGAGGGACTGGAACAGAGCAGCAGGTCTGTCTGCCATGAAGCAAGAGCCCTTTAGGTGATGCCTCGTCTCCATCACTTCCTGCCCCAAAAGTCACCTAGCCTCCTTTTGAGCCCCGGTTTTCTCAGCTGTAGGACATAAAAAATAATAATCCCTGCAACCTTCACAGGATTTTGAGGCAGGAATTAGCACATTTAAGGAAGGATGCTTTGAACACTGGCGTTTAATACTAGAGTGACTCTTCTAATCAGAGCTCTCTCTTCTGCTCACACCTTGAGTGGCCTTGTACAAGTCCATTCTCCTTCTGAACCTCGGTCTCCTCATCTGTAAAATGAACGACTTCAGCTGGATGATTTTTCAGGGTCCTTCCAGCTCAAAGTTTCTTGACTTTTATGCTGGCATTATTAAAACCCTAGTGGTCATGACCAGCTGCTGCTCCTCTGAGCTCCTGCAGTAGGCTGTGCTCCCCCCCTCTGATGGCACTTGTCCATGTGTTGTCATCATCCTTTTTCCCCCACAGGTTATCTCTACTCCCACTGCCCAAGCACAGGCCTTCTTGTCTCTCATCCAGACTGCTGCACCAGCCTCCTCACTGGATGCCCTCCAATGTATCTTCCAAACTACCCTCTAGAAGGATCTTTCCAAAACGTGGCTCTCGACATGTCCCTCTGTACTGTACAATAGGCACCTCTCCCCCCCAGCTCAAAACCCTATGTTGGCTCCCAATTCCCAACAGCATAAAGCTCCTGATGTTGCTAGTCAAGAGTCCTCATGATCTAGGCTGGCCAACACTCCAGACTCCTCTCCCGACAACTCCTGCCTCCCAGCCTATGCTCTAGTTTGTAGTGAATTGATAAAAGTGCCCCCTTCACATATCCTGCTGGTTCCCTGCCTCTGTGTCTTACCCTTCCTTTTGCCCCCAATTCCCACTAACTTACATGCTGTCCACTCTTCAAGCCTCAGCTCAGATATCACCTCCTCCAAGAAGCCTTCCTGGATGCTCTGGGTAGATGTCCCTCATCTGGGCACTCGCAACCCCTGTGCTCCCCTCTAGCATAGCACACTGGATACCAATCGCCTGTTTCCATGTCCATCTTGTCCACCCAACTGTGAGCACCCTGAAGCCAGGAACTACATAATACTAATCACAGAACCCTTTGCCTGTGATGGCATGAGGCGTGGCACATACTAGGGACACAATATTCACTGGACTGATCTCTCTCTTATAAATATGGTGACCTCCCACATGACCTCTCCCTTCTGCCCTCCCACAGCACAGAGCTTTACAAAGTTATTATTAATAATAACGCCCATCACTGAGTAAACACATACTGTGTGCTAAGCGCGTCATCTATGTCATCTTACTTAATTTTCACAACAATCACGATGAGATGGGTTATTTAGGAACCGGCTAGTATATCAGATACATAGTTGTATGAGATGCCTCCCCGTTTTGTATAAAAATCTGGGGGAAGGACATATTTAAGTACTTTTCATCGCGGATATAATGACAATAATTCTGAAGTGGTTATATGAAAGAAAGTACCATTTTTATTCAGGTGAATGCAGTATGCCGTATCCTGGAAACCAGCAGGAAATCGCAAGGCCTGGATATGCAATGATATTACCCTTTTAACACTTGGCGTTATTGAAATGGTACCCATCAGGCGATAAATTTACATCTAAATGTTGGAGGAATAATCCTAATCAGCCATGTAGGCTTGTCAGCTTTGTTTTGAAAAGGATCCTATGCCTCCGTTCTCATATTGTTGTTTTGTTTGCTACGCTCCGCCTCTAGGGGGCAGGGCAGTTTCATCTACTCCGTATTATTTTCCATCCTCTGCCCTCAGCTTTCCATACTGATCAGGACCCTGACGGATATGCTGGGCAGCTAGGCAAGTTTCTGATACATTTTTGGGAGGGGCAACACAAATCTCACATATCAGAAAATATTTGATCTCCGTTTCCTACTTGAGAAAACTGAGGCTCTGAAAGTGAAGTGACTTGCCTAGCATCACACAAAGTCCTTCTTCCCCAGCACCACCCTTTCTCTGAATGCTAAGGTCCCGGAGAGCTCCAGCTACTAAGCACTGGGGCATGGGTCCCTCGGTATAAATGCTTTCAACACGGAGGCTTGGAGAGAAACCAAATACCACAAGGAAGTTAGAGTGACTAGCAAATTATCTTGCCCTAAAAGAGCTCCCCCAAAAGAGGAAGTCATGTATGTATTCATTATTCTTCCTCTTGACCAATGTTTGTGATTCTGCCAAGGAATACAGCAGGGAATGAGCTACAAGGGTCAAATCTTATTTCAACCCCGAGACGCCGTGCGCAGCCCAAGGTCTGAGCAGAAGAACGATTTGGGGGATAAATAAACAACTTCCCACTGGGCTGGGTGAACTGCACACAGGTCCTGTGCAGGCCTCTTTGCTCCTTTCGGAACAGAAGCTTTTGCAACAAGGGTCAATACCAAGGCCTGACGTGGCCATGCCATGGTAGGGAGATATGATGATGAGCACATTGGTCTAAATGTCTCCATAGTCTCATCCAACTCTGCCACCCTGACATCCTACGAACCGGGAGACTGGTGAGTGTGAGGAGCAGAAAGAGCAAAGGCCAAAATGTCTCCAGGGAGTGCGAGGAAAAAGCTACAGAAAGGCCAAGAGAATCCTGTAGTTGGCATTTCTCACTACAGGAGTCCTAGAAGAAAAAAATCAGGCACCAGTGGCCGTTGTTAGTTCGCCGGGACTTAATCAGACATTCATTTGTCTATTCACCATATACTAAGCAGCTCCTGCACTCGTGCCCACAGCACCCAGCATGGGGGCTGACACACAACACACACGCTATATATGTCAGTTAAATCGGAATCTGAAGAGGCTCTCGGTCTAGCAGAGGGGACACAAGATGTAAACAACCATGAAGGTATAAAAAGGAGCAGAGTGCTCATTGCGAGGGATAGGGATAGACAGTGCATCAAGAGACACCAGAGAACAAACGCAGGAGAGGTGACAGCTAAGCCCAGCCTGGGAACTGGACACAGCGGCCCGGAGAAGGGAGCAGCATGAGCAAAGACCCAGAGGCTATGGGAAGGCCAGAGTGGGCTAACAATGGGGGCACACAGGTCAGCCTGGCTGGAGCATGGCCTGTGTGAGGGGGACTGTAAAGAGATGAGAGGAGAAAGGTAAGTTGGCAGCAGATCCTAAGAGGACCAAGCACAGCAGGTGGAGGAGTTTGCAGGCCAATGAGAGGGGGAAACTACTAGAGCCGTACTGCACAACGTGGCCTGGCTGCACCTCATCAGAGGCTCGACAGAGCAAGAGCAGGGGGCACTCTATTAAGAGACTATGGCAAAAATTCAGGGGGTGATCACGAGAGGGAGCCTGTCTAAAGCAGTGGTCCTGGGAGCTCTGCTCGGGGAAGCCAGAACCAGGACTAGCTTCGATGTCTTTAAAGCCCACCTGCAGGAGGCAGTGGTGTACCAGAGGCTTAGGAGCCAGACAGTTTTGGGCCCCATCTTGCTGTGTAACCTCGGGCAAGTCACTGCACTTCTCTGATCCTCATTTCGGAGTCTGAAAAATGAGGACAATAATAACACTCACCTGGCAGGTGCTCTGTGCAAATGGGCTAGGAAGCAGTGCTGCATAGTGGGTAAGAACGCTGCGGACCCTGGAGCCCCGACCCCCTAGGCTCCATCAGCTCCTTCACAGTTCTGCCACGTATTCATTAAGGGCCCTTGCATGTGTTCTTCAACCTTTCTGGGCCTCAGTTTCCTCATCTGTAGAATGGAGTTAATAACAATATCTACACAAAAGGATTCATGTGACTATTGAATGAATACGTGGAAAACGCTTAGAACAAATAGTGCTTGGCACACAGTAAGTGCAGTAAAAAAAAAAATGTTAGCTATTATTACATAAAACCACATAGCGTGGGGCCTGGCACACAGAAGGCTGAGACTCACTCAGTACACGTGTGGCCTCTTCCCCATGCTCCAGGCCTTTACTATGCTCCCAGCAAATTCAGAGGCCACAATAGGCAGTGGTGGGACAGATGAGGAAAGGGCAGGTGGCACGCCTGGTCTGGTGTCTTCCTCCCATCACTCCCTCCACCAAGGGACCACTCACTCTCCCTCAAAGTCCCCCCAGAACCCCCCCACCCACTGCCAGGGTCGTCAACTAGTGGCCCGGGCTGCCCTGATCCCTCCTTCCTCTGAGAACCTCCACTCGTCACCACCCTTGCCACTCATCTCATCCTGAGCACCGTCTCTGTGGAATAGCTGGGCCTGCAACCCTGTCTCCCTGGCCAGAGGGTGGGGGGCTTTGCTAGCACAAAGAACATGGTGTTCCTTCAGCCTGGTGGCCCCTGCTGCCCTGTGCGCACAACCAAGAAATGTTTATGGATGACAACAACCCCATTCTTGCCCCAGATCTAGGTAGAGAAGCAAGATTTGTCTAATTCTTATTAAACTCAACATTATCATTTCCTCCCATGTGAAGATAATGCTCACAACACAGTGGCGGGGGGGGGGGCAAGATAAATGGTGTGCCCTCCTGGGAAGAAGGAGAGATCCCCTGGGAAAAGCTCCCAAGACCCCAAAGGAGACAGACTTCCCCAGAGCCTGTCCCTGGGCTTGCTCTCTCACTGGCTCCCTCTCAGTGGCCTTAGCCCCTGCAGGGGAGCACGCAGAGGACAGCCCGGCAGCCATGCCATAGGCCACGTATCACCCTGGCCAGCAAGAACATCAGGCCGGCCCCTCTAGCTGCTACCCGCAAATGTGAGCCAGCCTGTGGGATGAGTGGAGGTGGGGGCAGAGGAAGGAGAGTTACCACCATACCAGCTTTAGCCCACCGCCGCCTACAGCAGAGCCAGAGCTGGGCCCATGCAAAAAGCATGGAAACGCAGCTCTCTTCAGCATGGAGCAACTCAGCAGTGGCCCCTAGCACTCCTATCAATCATTCCAGGGCCAGGCTAAGATCAACAACCAAAACAGATCTTCTCTAATCACTGGTGGGGAGGAGGGTGACAGGGGAGGTGACAATCCCAAGTAGAGACCTGAGCATGTAGTCAGGACCAACAATTACTAAAAACCAAACAAACAAAACCTTCCCATACAGAGGACCAGCAACCAGAAGGAGGTAGGGACTCATCTCACTCTGTGCTGCACTAGAGAGGCCACACCCAGAGCACAGCAGAAGGGATACCAGCATCCTAGGACCTATCCAAAAGGGACAGTACAGGAGGATGTGGGAATCCCGGGTGGACGATACAGATGCGGTGGACATGACAGCTGATGTCCAATGCAGTAGAGGGACAATTCACAGGATTAGGAGTCTGTCTTATTAACAGTGTGACCTCTGGTAGGCTTCACTTCTCTGCGCCCTCAGTTTCTTTGGCTGTAAAACGAGGATTGCGGTGACAGACGCACAGCGGTTGTTGGGAGGACTAAATAAAGTCCCCAGGCAGAGCGGCCCCCAGCAAGCTTCAGCAGGGCCCAGGCGCCACTCTCCCCTCTTCCTCCAGCAGAGGGAGCCTGGGGACTGGGAGCGCCCCGCTCTACCTAGCCTCCCCCAATGCTGCAGCCTCTGCTGCTAAACTCCCACCCTGCCTGCCCTCGCTTCCAGCGGCAGCCTTCTCACCCACTCCTTACAAACCCAGAACAGGCCTAGCAGGGGAGTCGCTGCTGCAGCAGCAGCAGTGATGGCAGCAATGGCTATGGCATCGACAGGCCCTCCCGCTGCCTGGCCAGGAGGGAGAGTGCAAAGGAGGGAGACAGAGCCTTCTTCCCTCCCCCGTCGACTCCCCACTCATCCCAGACTCCTCTCCCACCTGCTCAAACCCTTTAGATACCTAAGGCTCTCAGGCCTCTCCCAGCTCAGTCCAGGTCCTGAGGCCAAGAAGCTCCTGTGGGTTGGAGAGCTCTAATGAAAAAATAACAGGTCTTGGAGACAGGTAAACTTGGGTTCTAGCCCCAGCTCCATTAGAAACTAGTAGTGTAACCTTGAACAAGGTCCCTTTATCTTGGAGCCTCAGTTTCCCCATCTCTAAAATAGAGTTGCTAATGCTCACTGCACAGGGCTTGTTGTGAAGACCAAAAGAGGTAATAATGGATGTGCAAATAGTTAATATATGGTTAGGAGAGAAATTCTAAACCCCTTTATTAATCCAGTAGGAGATGTGAAGCAAGGAAATCCAACAAGCAACCTGGAAGGTGCACCAAAAGAGGGAAGGACCAAGAGGCAGGCCTGCAAGGGTGGCAGAAGCACAGAACTCAAGAGCAAATGGGCTTCTGGCCAGCCAAGAGATTCAGACCCATGTCTGCAGGATGTAGAATGTGAAAGTAATGGAATCCTGGAATGGGGGAGACCCAGGTTATTTCATTGGGCTTTACACCTAATTCAGGAATTATGCTTTCTCCAGCCCTTCCAGACCTGCGCCTGGCCTCTGCTGGACATGTCCAGCCAGCTCCCACCTCCACTCCTTGAGGCAGTCCACTGCATCACCAGACGGCCAGGTTTGAAAGTTCTTCCTAATTTATCTCAAATGTTCCCACTGTTCCTGGTTCTGCTCCCTGGAGCAACACAATAATGAGGCTGCTCCCTCTGTCACAGGTCTGACCCCTCTAGAAAAGTCTTCTGCAGCAAGGCTCAAGGACCACAATGTCCCATCCAGTCTTCCTCTACCTCCACCCACCATGGCCTTCTCCTGAGCGGGCCTTGGTCTACTCGTGTCCCTCGTCCCTCGTGGTGCCCAGAGGGGCACACAGTCAGTCCTACAGGACTGGGCTCCCAGAAGCCCTGCCTGGACAAGGGAGCCCATTCCCCTGCCCCCAGACTACTCAGGGGCAGCCCACACCAAAACTCAGCTGAGGGTGCACTGCAGTGGTGGCCAGCCGAGCCCTCAAGCTGCAGCTGCTGCTCCTGGGGCCCAGCCATCTCAACCCAGCACCCCAGCCTGCTGCCTCACCACGGGGGAGTTGCAGAGAGCTGTCTCCCGGCAGATTTCCTGAGGCAGAAGGCTTCCCCACCCCCAGCCCAGCCTCCAAGAGACACTCCACTGGTTGTGGCACATGGTAGGACCAGCTGAGCAGTGAGAGGAGGGGGAAGCCTGTCCATTCGCTAGAGGACTTCAGACTTGCTCTGTAGTGTGGCTGGATTAGTCACAGAACCATCAAATCTAAGCTGGAGGGGTCCTTTAAGAGCATCCAAGGCAGACCTTGCCAATTAAAAAGATACAGGGAACTGATGGCCTGACAGAGGAAGGGACTCAGTCAAGGTCACAAAGCCAATCTGCAGCAGAGCTGGAAGGGGAACGCAGATCCCCTAACTCCCAATTCGGTTTTCTTTCTAATATGGCAGAAAAGAAATAAGGGAACCTTTAGGGCAGCGCTGTGAGCCTGCACGCCCTTGACTCTCTCAGCTTGATAAATTTATCCCAATCAACTCACGATGGTATCTACATGGAAAAAGTGGACCCAGCCAATGTCCCACCAACCCAAGAGATATTGCCAATGTGTCCCAAATCGACAGACAGACACACTCCAGCGCAGGAGCTGGAACCCATCCAACAGAGGGGAGATCCGTAGACTTCCCTTCCCAGAAGGGCTGTTTAAATGGGTGTTGTTTTTCTTGAAGGGTGGAGAGGGGGTGGACTTTGAGGAACTAGCCAAGGGCCTGGCCTCCATCTTTGCTCCCCCATCTTTGCTCCCCCTGGCCAGAATGTGCTGCAGTTCCCCTCAGAAGGATGTCTCAGCCTCCAGCAGCCATTCTGGTCTCCACCTGCCTCTCTGGGAAAGGATGGAGCTGAAGCCGCCAGGGGAAACAAGATCAGGCAAAGCAAAAAAAAGAGAGGGGGGGGCGAACGGGGGGCTTTCTCTCCCTTGGGGCTCCCAGTTGACACCATCCCCGACGATAAAAATCCCAACCAACAAAACCAAAATAAATAAATAAATGAAAACCCATCTTCTGGCAAAGATACAGCTAGGGGTTGAAGAAGTGGAGGCGGGGGAGGCGGTGATGACTGCTCTAGTCCCTCAGTGGCCGCGGTACTGGGAAAGAGAGACGCCTGCACTCATCTGGCCAACCCAGTCAGGGGTGGTTAGGGAAGGGGTGTCGGCTGCATGAGGAGGACCCGGCTTCTCCTGGCAGGTTGGGACAGGAGAGGAGGACATAGAATCAGGCACAGGCTTGTTACTTTATCAGCCAGACAAGTTGGAGAGGGATCTACAGGGAAGAGCAGGGGGTTACAAACACACATTCCTTACTTTCTCTGGAGGGTCGTGGCCGGGCTGGTGCTGGTACTGGTACTGTGGCCTCCGCCAGCGCCGGGGCTGGAGCTCCTGGATGCGCCACGGCTCAGCTGGCCCCGCTCCCGCGGTGGCCGCGGCCCCACGCCCACCGCCGCCGAATAGCCGGCTTCCTTCTCGCGGCCCGAGTGCGCCGGCCCGGCCTCCCGCCCGCCACGCTCGCGACCCAGGGCTGGGTTCTCGTGGTGCAGGTGGCACTGGGCCACGTCGCGCTCGCGGGCTGTGTAACCGGTAGTGTCCTGGAGCGGGTAGGAGGCGTCCCGCTCCTTGTCCCGATACACAGCCTCCCGGTTCTGGTAGGCGCCGTCTCGGTTCGGGTAAGCCACGTCCCGGGCCGTCTGGTGGAACTGGCTCTCCCGCAGCTCGCGGTGGTGGAACTGGGTCTCGCGCAGGTTCTGGTACTGGCTCTCGCGGCCCGGGCTGTCCCGCGCGCCGTGGGGGTCCCGGTGCAGCTCCCCCCGGTGCAGCTGGCTCTCCTCCCGCAGGTCGCGGTTCTCCTGGGTCAGCTGGTCCAGCTGGCCCTCCAGCTCTTCGATGCGCCGCCGCTGGGTCTCCAGCAGCTGCTGCTGGCTCTCGATGATGTTGTTCAGCTCCAGCAGGTACTCCACCGCCCGATTGGGGCTCTCCGATCCCGGGCCGCCCGGGGGCCCCGACCCCGCCTCCATCCTGGCGGCCCAGGGGCAGGGGAAGGGGCAAGAGAGCCCGGTCCCCGCTCGCTCACGGCGCCACCCTCCCCCGGGCCCAGCCGGGGGAGGGGGCCGGCGGGACGCGAGGGCGCGCACCGGGCTCGACGGCCCGGGGGCCCGGGGGGGCCCGGGAGACAGCGCTGGGGCCGGCGGCACGGGGAGCAGGAGCTGAGGCTGCTGCCGCCGCCGCCGCCGCCACCGCCACCGCCACGGCTCGGGAGGACGCGGCCCACGGCGCTCCGCCCGCTGCGGAGTCACTGCGCAGCGCGGCCGCGCGGGACCGCCCCGGCCGCCGGCCCGCCCCCCGCCCCTGCCCCCACCCGGCCCGCCCCCGCGCGCCCCACCTGCGGCTGCCACCCGCACCCGCAGCTGGATTGTCCCCAAGGCGCCGACGCCCGGCCAGGGCCAGCCCCATCACAGCCTGCTGGAGGTCTCTCCATTCCACCCGTCCTAGGGTCCTCACCTAACACAGCCTAACGAAACCCTCCATCCCAGCCCGTTCCAACGTCCCTGGGGTCCGCCAGGCCCAGGATCCTCATCCAAGCCATCCCAGGAGCCTCCATCCCAGGCAGTCCCGAGGTCCAGGCAACCCGTGTACTCCCCATCCCCTACGTCTCCCAATCCCAACCAGTGTCAAATTCCCCATCCCAGCCAACCCCTGGACCTCCTATCTCAGGCGACCTCTCTCCAGACCCCCTCATGGGCAGTCAGTCCCTGGGTCTCCCATCCCAGCCAGCCCTGTGCCCCTCCAGCCCAGCCAGTCTGCAGCTCCCCACTCCCCCGACCCAACAAACACACTCATACTACACAACACCACAGGCATCCTCCACTCCAGCCAGCCCTTAAGCTCTCCATCCAAGCCGGTGTCCAGATCCCCTATCCCTGCCAATCCCAGGATACCCCATCTTGGCCAGTCCCTGAGTCTTCCAACCAAGGCAGTCCCAGGATCTCCCATCCCAACAAATCCCGGGGACTCCCTATCACAGCCATTCTTGGGATCAAAGCTCCATTCATTCAGCGTTCACTTCCTGCTCTTCTTTGGAAATGCTCTTCCCATTCACTCAATCATCTCTATTCAATGAAGTTGTACCCATCCTTCAAGACTTAACTCAAATACCACCTTGCTGAAGCCAACCCTGATTTCCCCAGCCAGAAGCACACGCACTTACCCTTGCACACGCTCTCACACACAGGTGCATGCCCTCTTGCTAGCTCGTGCGCTCTCTCTCCCTCGCTTTCTCTCTCACAGTCTCTCGAAGCTGGATTTAAATTCCATCTTCTCCTCTTCGGAACTTTCATTTCCCTATCAATAACACCTACCCCATGGGGTGGTCTTGCATAAATCACGCAAAAACACCTTCCACAGAAAAGACAATCGACATAATAGGAGAATTACATTCTCAATGTATGTGAATTACAAGGGACTTGTATCTAGAATATATAAAGAACTCTTACAAATCGACAATAAAAAGACAATCCATTTTTTTAAAGAGGCAAAGGATTTGAATCATTTCTCCAAAGAAGATATACAAATGGCCAATAAGCACAAGAAAAGATGCTCAAGCTCATTAGCCAACAGGAAAATGCAAATTAAAACCACAATGAGCTTCCAGGCTACCCCTAAGGCATTTTCCTGGGTTCCCCAGTAACTTAAAGGGAAACTTTCACAATGTTAGGAGCCTTTGATGTCCTGCAGATGAAAGAAGAGGATATCCTCAAATTCCTTGCAGCAGAAACCCACTTGGATGGCACCAATCTTGACTTCCAAATGGAACAGTACATCTACAAAAGGAAAAGTGAGGACATCTACATCACAAATCTGAAGGGGACCTGGATGAAGCTTCTGCCGTTGTTGCCACTGAAAACCCGGCTGATGTCACTGTTATATCCTCCAGGAATACTGGCCAGTGGGCTGTGCTGAAGTTTGCTGCTTCCATGGGGCTATTCTTATTGCTAGGTGCTTCATCACTGGAACTTTCACTAACTAGATCCAGACAGCCTTCCAGGAGGGACATCTGCTGGTGGTTACTGATCCCAGGGCTGACCACCAGCCTCCCACAGAGGTGTCTTATGTTAACCTGCCTACCACTGCTCTGTGTAACACAGATTCTTTTCTACGCTACGTGGACATCGCCATCCAGTGCAACAAGGCAGTCTGATGTGGATGCTGGCCCGGGAAGTTCTGCACATGCGTGGCACCGTCTCCTGTGAACACCCATGGGAGGTCACGCCTGATCTCTACCTCGGCAGAGATCCTGAAGAGATTGAAAAGGAAAAGCAGACTGCTGCAGAAAAGGCTGTAACCAAGGAGGAACTTCAGGGTAAATGGACTGCTTCCGCTCCTGAGTTTACAGCTCTTCAACCCGAGGTCACAGACTGGTCTGAAGGCATGCAAATGCCCTCTGTGCCTATTAAGTAGTTCTCCTCTAAAGTTTGGAGCTCTCTGCCTACCAGTGAAGCCTAGTCTGCAACTCCCACTGCTCAGGTCACTGAATGAGTGGGAATAACCACTGAGTAGTCTTAAGCTGTTCTTCCACAGGCTTTTGAACAGAAAACAGAAATAAGGTTGATAGAAAATAAACATCAGTTTCCTAAACACACACACACACAGATACTACTGCACATTCACTATGGTAGCTAAAATCCAAAGGACAATGAGAAGTGTTAGCAAGCATGTGGAGAAGTTGGAATGCTTATTGAGGGTAGGAATGTAAAACGGTGCAGCCACTTTGGAAAACTCTATGTTAAACATAGAGTTACCATATGACCCAAGAATTCCACTCCTAGGTATATATCCAAGAGAAATAGAAGGTACATCTACACAAAAACTTGTACATGAATGTTCATAGCAGCATTATTCATAAGAACCAAAAAGTAGAAGCACCCAGATGCTCATCAATTGATGAATGGATACACAAAATGTGGTATGGCCCCCAGTGGAATAGTATTCAGCCATTAAAAAGGAATGAAGTACTAATGCATGCTAAAACATGGATGAACCTTGAAAACATTATGCTAATGAGAGAAGCCAGTGATAAAAGGTCACATATTATAAGATTCCTTTTATGTGAAGTTTCAGAATAGGCAAATCTATAGAGACAGAAATTAGAGTAGTGTTTGCCAGGGGCTGGGGTGTGGGTGGAGGAACGGGGAGACACTGCTAACAGGTATGGGGATTTTCTGGAAGAGGATAAAAATATTCTAAAATTAGATTGTGGTGATGGTTGTACAACCCTGTTAATATACTAAAAACCACCGAATTGTGCCTTTTATTTTTTTAAGCTTTTCTTCTGAAGATGGAGTCTTGCTCTGTCACCTGGACTAGAGTACGGTGGTGCGTGATCACAGCTCACAGCAACCTCAAGCTCCTGGGTTCAAGTAAGTGATCCTCCTGCCTCAGCCTCCTGAGTAGCTGGGACTACAGGCGTGTGCCACCATGCCCGGATAATTTTTTTATTTTTCTGTAGAGATGGAAGGTCTCACTGTGTTGCTCAGGCTGGTCTCGAACTCCTGACCTCAAGTAATCCTCCCACGTCAGCCTCCCAAAGTGCTACGATTACAGGCATGAGCCATCGTACCTGGCTGAATTGTACCTTTTAAAAGGGTAACTTTTATGGTATGTGAATTATATCGCAATAAAACTTTATTTAAAAAAACACCTTGCACGGAGCTGGCACATTGTAATGACTACGATAATAATATCTAACATGTCAAGGCCGGGCGTGGTGGCTCACGCCTGTAATCCTAGCACTCTGGGAGGCCGAGGCGGGTGGATCACTCGAGGTCAGGAGTTCGAGACCAGCCTGAGCAAGAGCGAGACCCCATCTCTACTAAAAATAGAAAGAAATTATCTGGCCAACTAAAAATCTATATACAAAAAATTAGCCGGGCATGGTGGCGCATGCCTGTAGTCCCAGCTACTCGGGAGGCTGAGGCAGAAGGATCGCTTAAACCCAGGAGTTTGAGGTTGCTGTGAGCTAGGTTGACGCCACGGCACTCACCCTAGCCCGGGCAACAAAGCGAGACTCTGTCAGAAAAAAAAATAACAATAATAATAACATCTAATATGTCTATGGTGCTTACCATATGCCAGGCACTGTGCTATGCACTTTTCATATATGGAGTCACTTAATCCTCATGACAATCCAATGAGGTAGGCACTGTTATTACCTCCATCTTACAGGTGAGGAAAGTGAAACAGAGAGGTTGAGTGACTTCCCCAGGGTCACACAGAGGCATAGTCAGGACACTCAGACGTTTCCTTCTCACTTCTTTGTATCTTCCCTTAGTACCCTGTACAAAGTGCTCCATAAATGTTAAAGTAATACAGTATATCCATTGAATATTTCTATTCTTCCACCAAATATTTGCAGGTTATTTACACTCTAGGCAACGCCTGCATTGCAGTCCTTATCCTTGCTTCTGTCATTCAGATTCTGTCTGGGGTTGGGGGCAGATGGGTACTAAGATTTACTCACAAAATATTTATGGAATGTCCACTATGTGTCAAGCACTGCTCTAGACACAGAGGATACAGCAATGAACAAAACAGATAAAAATCCCCAACCTCATAGAGCTGACATTCTAGTCAGGGAGAGAGACGATAAACAAATAGAATATGTAGAGCATGTTGGCTGGTAAACTGTGTTGAACAGTATCCCCCCAAAATTCATGTCCATCCAGAAACTGTGAGCGTGACCTTATTTGGAAATAAGAGACTTTGCAGATGTAATCAAGTTAAGATGAGGTCATATTGGATTAATGTGGGTCCTAATGCAATGACTGGTGTCCTTACATGAAGAGGGAAAATTGGACACAGAAACACACATACATGAGGAGAACATCACATGAACACAGAGGCGGAGATTAGAGTGATGCCAAGGATTGTCAAGGATTGCCACAACCACCAGAAGCTGGAAGAGGCAAGGAAGGATTCTTTCCTAGATCCTTCAGAGGAAGCATGGCCCTGCTGACACCTTAGTTTTTGACTTCTAGCCCTCAAGACTGTGAGTGAACCAATTTCTGTTGTTGTAAGCCACGAAGTTTGTGGTACTTTATTACAGCAGCCCCAGACACTAATACAGATGCTGATAGGTGCTCTGGAGAAAGACAAGGCCGTGAAGGATGATGGAAAGCCTTGGGTGAATGACATGTAGCATCTGCCCTCAGAGAGCTCCCAGTCTAGTCGGAGAGCCACAAGCATAAGTCACAAACATGACTAACAAGACAGAATATGCAAAGCCCTAGCGCTGAGGCACAAGGACCGGGTACCGGGAGGTCTTTATGGATGTGAAGGTATTTGAGCTGAGCTTAGGATTTCGACAGGTCAGAGTGCTAGAGCTGAGCAAGACCTGCTGAAAGGAACCATGTGCCGTGGGAGGAAAGGAACAGAGTCAGGAAAACTGTGTGTGTTTAGGGAACCACGCATAATTTGAAGAGAACACAAGAGACGTGTGCATGTGTGTCTGCGTGTGTGTTGTAAGGGATAGGAGATGAGAAGACACGGCTTGATTCAGCTTGGAGAAGACTCCATTGCCAAACCGAAGGATCTGGACCTTCTCTTACAGGCCAGTGAAAAGTCGTGAAAGGTTTTTGAGCAGGGGAACGACATGGCAGGAGGGGAGGGGCCCACATGGATACTGTACGCACTGATTATTAGATACTATTATCCAAGGGGAGTTTAGTATTGATTCGTTGTTTTTCAGCAGCAATTGTGGCACTACCTTCTTTTCCTGCCTGCTGCCTCCCAGAGTCATCTCCCAGGAGCCCCAGTCCAGTCCCTAGGGTGACTGCTCCAATTCCCCTTGCCCTGGGGCCAGCTTTGCAAAGGAATATGGTGCTATAGCAGAAAAGAGCCCTGAAAACCACATCTCACCACTGCCAGGAACCAGTCAACAAGAACTCGTCAGAATACTGAGAACCATGAAACATTTTCCTCAGATCCAAAGGTGGCATCTGTTCAAATTGGTTTTTCCTACTGGATTCTTACAGCTCGCTCTATCTATGAGCAGATCTTCTATACCTGTGAGCTGCCAGGCATGAGATGGGAAAAATCAAACATTCTAAAAAAATCATTGGTCTTTCCTTCAAAGAGTTAACAGTCCAAAATGTCAGAGCTGAAGGGAACTTAAAGGTGAACTTATTTTCTAGATGAGGACACTGAAGACCAGAGAGAAGGGATGTACACACAATTGCTGTGGTCAGTGACCACTAGGCTACATTTCTTTTCTTGGGCTATTTCCTGACCTCTAGTGTTCCAAAGAGTCTTGAGATTACAGACTTTCGAGGGCATAAAGGTAGGAAAGTGACCATCTGTGAGGAACACAGAAGGAAAAGGGAAGGGAAAAGAAAGACTCTTTTCTCTGTAGGGATCCCTAAAGAGATTGCGGTGCTTAAAACTGAGACATCATTTGGCTAATTAATTAATTATCCTTCCAGCCCCCTTTCCTCTAGTGGGGGAAGGGGTGAGATGTAACCAAAGTACCTGTCAGTCTTGAGCAGCTGCACAGAGAAAGCAATCCTAATAGGCTAGTCTGGAGTTTCGTTTTAGGAAAAATTTTCTCTCTGAAGATGATTTGTAAGCTTGATCCTGTCAGAACATAAAACCACATAACCCAATGTGTTTCCAATTTTGTCCTAGCTACCATAAAACTTTGAGCCAAATTCACAGTCCAATTATAATCCAGTTCATTTTAGGTACCTGGCAACATCTATTCATGCTTCCTTTACATGGTCTCTGGTCTGTTTTCTTCCACGTTTTTATCCCTAATTGTCTTTCTTTCATGTTATAAACTGATGAGTTGCCTAATATCCTCTTTAAAGTAGGCAGGATATAAATCTTACATAAACTAAACTATATTTACAGATGCTAAGGGGATTTGAAACAATGAAAGAACATTTGAAGGAACAGGTGATATCTGGCCTACAGGAGAGCAGGCTATGAAGACATGATTACTGTCTTCAGATATCCAATGGGCTGTCAGGGGGGCAATGTAGTGGAATTATTCTGCTTAGCTCCAAAGGTCACAGCCAGAAGCAATGGGTGAAAATTACAGGGAGACAATCCCAGAGGGAAGAAACTTCTCACATGCGAAGCTCAGGGAAGAGGGTGAGTTCACCATCATTGGAGGACTCCAAATAGTGACCGGATGGCCTTGTCTGGAGGGTCTGTTGCCTAGGGAATGTAAACTCTGGATGGAGGAGTTGGATAACATGATTTTAAAGATCCTTTCCAGCCCTGTTATATGTACAACACAGTCCTAGATGTAGAAAAGAAGTCTGGAGAGGAAAGGGAATGGAGGGGGAGGGAGACAAGAAAGAAGAAAGAAACAAAGGTTCATCTGATGCTGAAACATTCTAGCCAAAAGCAGTGAACACTGACCACTCCTGAGACACTCATAAAAGGAAGAATGGTCCATAAACACAACCCAATACACAACCCAAGCTTGTATTTCCCCAGTCCTATTCCATGTGATTCCTCTAGGGCAGGAGAAATAGAAAAAAATCTATTCCATTGCTCTCCACTGCCAACTAAGTGGCTGTTATTCAAGGAAGAACAGGTCAAGACTGTTAGAGCTGGAAGGAATTGTAGAGATCATGTAATCCAAACCTCTCATTTTATAACCGGATAAAAAAAGGCTCAGAGAGTAGAAGCGACTGGCTCCACGTTAGCTACTCCACCTGACTGCTTGCCGCTTAAGGACAGAGATGATTTTGTTGACCTTTCAATTCCCCAACCTGGTTTGGCCCTGGGTGCACGCATGGTAAGCAGTTGGAAAATGGAATTCAATTGAATTACCCAGAAGAGCTGCAACTAGAAGCTAGGTCTTTTGACTTCCAGCTTTACATGACAAAAATCTCATTCAATTCAACATTTATTGGCTTCTCTATGTGCCAGGCCTGGAGCTATAGCAAGAGATGAACCAGAGGTAGGCTAACGGTTCCACCAGGGAGCTAGGCTCCTCCCCTCTCAGGCCCTGCACACCTGCTGTTCTTTTGGCATGGAAAGATCTCTCCCAAGCCTTTGCCCACTTACTGCCCCTTTATCCTTCAGACCTCAGATCTAATGTCAGCTCATCAGAGCACCTTCTCTCACTCTGGACTGGACAGATTCCTCTGATACATGCTCTCAGTGAGTCATTTTCCTTCCCCGAACCGAGCAAGTTTGTAATTACGTATTGATTTGTGCAGTTTTTTCTTTGCTTACTTCCTGCCTCCCTGATTAGACTGTTAGCTCTACTAGGGCAGATAGTCTGTCTGTTTTGCTCCCCACCGTGTGCCACCAGTCTGGCAAAAAGCCTGGTACCTGGGTGGTAAGTGATAAGCAATTCATGTACGTTGAATGCATGAATCAACAACTTAATTGGGTATACAGGTAGGTAAATTATAACTACAATTCATTGTGATAAGGGGTATAAGGTAAAACAGAAATCAGTTCTTTAGGAAGGAGGAAGCCACCTCCTGTATCAGTGGAGCTGGCCTTGGCTGGCCTTGTAGAACATGTACTGCCAGAAATCAAAGCATGGTGTTAATAGCATAGCTTTGCGAAAGTGCCCATTGTGTTCAGACAAACCAAAGCTACTTATCAGCATCTCTCTATTTCCCCAGTCCCCTAAAAAGCAGGCAGTTCTGCCACAGAGGAACGGACTGGGCACCTGAGTGTTGGTCGGGGTTCAGGCAATCAGACCACGGGGACAGGCAGAGCTGAAAGGATGCTCCTGGGATTTGGGACTCAAAGATCTCTCTGTTCCTCAGTATTCTTCCCTCCAGGGGAATGATCAAGAGAATTGACTGGTCCTAGAATGAGTGGTCAGTTCTGAACCTTTTGGGCAGGGGAGGTTGAGGGGGAGGCGGTGTGGGAGGGAGTAAGACCTACTCTCAGGCATAAGAGAGTATTGCCCTCTAGTGGTGATAATAATAATAATAATGATAATGATAATAACAACTAGTGGATGTGGTCCTTGCTAGGGTGACCAACCACCCTGGTTTACCTGGGATTGTTTTAGCACTGAAAGTCCCACATCCCAAAAATCCCGAGTCCCAGGCAAACAGGGTCAGTTGGTCATCCTACCCCTTGATGGTGTTCGATGCCCTCTGCATACACACGATCTCATTAGACAGCGCCTAACCCCCAAGGCCAGGCATCAGGATTCAGGCTGCACAGATCTGCAGAGCTTTAGAGATCCAGCCCATTTTCCAGATGAAAAAACAAAGCCCAAAAGGAGGGAAGGAACTTCCTTGTTCAGCATCACATTACAAATTAATGGCAGAACCAGGATCAGCGTCTAGGTGTCCAGACCCACAGCCCCAGGCTCTTTGCCCCTGCCTGGCATGCCCTCAGCTACTTTGTCAGTTTGTCTGGTCCCATGATATCCAGGACGACTTCCCTAAACTACTCACCCCTTAATCCTTTCATAAAGCTTCCCCCTCTGAAAGCCTGAAACACTCATGTGGCACTTAGCACGTGCCACAGGTACTATTTTTTATCCTTTAAATGTATAGTTCAAAAAAAAAAAAAAGGAAAGCTCTTCAGTCCCCCAACCCCAACCCCCAGAGATACCGGGGAGGAGAGCAGCCTCTGGCTAGAGAAGTCTCCGGGGTGCCCCTAGTTAGTCCAGGGCCCTAAGGAAAGGGCATTTGGCACTGCAGAGCAAGAAGAGAAGCAGAGGGAGGCTTTTGCAATCACCAGGTGGGATGGATTTGGGAGCCAAGCACCGAAGAGAGGTGAGAAAGCCTCAAGAGGAAAGGAGAGAGTGAGAGCCTTCTTCGCCCTAGGGATACCGTCAGGGAAGGGGTCCTAGTTTTCTTGCTGCCAAAAATGCAGTGTCCTTCTCTGATCCCCCAGTCCCTGACAAGGACCCCCAAAATCAGCTCTTGCCTCTCCCCTCTACTGAGACAAATTTGCAAACTCCCACATCTCTGTGGAAACGGCAGAGAGCAGGAGAGAAGAAAAAAGGAGAAAAATCCACCCACATGCCAACAAACTGGAAAAAAAATAACCCAGGCCTTGTCTCACTCAGCTGTTGGCTTGCTGCTCCCTCCCACTGTGGCGGCTGCTCCTGCCTCCTGGACAGGGACCTGGCTCTGTTCAGTTCCCCCTTCCCATCAGGAGCTGGCTTTTGTCAATGCCCCTTGGCCCGACCCCCATCCCAGGGAGGGTCCTGGAGTCCAGGGGCAGGAAAGCTGGAAGGGAGGACTGGAGAGCCACCAAAGGCTAGAGGATGACCACAGACTCCTTGCCCATCACTATCTCCCAAACCATGTAGGGGACCCTCCTCCTCACCCCAGGGAAATAAGTCAAGGAGATGGGGCATAGCCCACAAGCTGGCCCCACCAGGCCATTTCTGCCTCAGAGGCTGTCCCCTGCCTCTTCTCTGCTCCCTCCCCCAAGCCCTCCCCCTCTGCTGCCTCTTTCCACCATTTTCAAGCTCTGTTTTCAGCCTAACTCTCTATTTCCATCTTTTTTGTGCCCTTGCCTTTCTTCATCTTCTGCTCCAGGCCTGGGCACCATATTTCAAAAAACAAAACAAAATAGAGTGTGTTGGTAGGAAAGGAGGGATCTGGAAATCATCACTGTTAGGAACCATTGAGGAACATGGAGGTGTTTTGCCTGTGGGAAGCAGGATGTGGACTCAGAGCGGCCTGGAATGCCAATGCCAAACAAAAGGGATGATAATGAGCATCCTTGTCTTGAATTTAAAGGGAAAGGTGCCAATGCTTCACCATTATATATGGTGTTCACTGTAGGATTTTGGAGGACACTTTTTATCAGGTTAAGTTTCCTCTTATTCCTAGTACACTAAGAACTTTTTTTGTCAAAAATAGGGATTAAGCTTTATCAAATGCTTCCTCGGCATCTTTTCTAATGATCATACAGTTTTTTTTTCTTTCAGTCTGTTTATATGGTTAAAAATGCAGAATTTAGCTCAAGAGAAAGGTGAAACTTCTAACATCCAAAATTATCCAGAGAGGCATTGGCCACCTCATAGACCAAAGTAGTCAGCTCCAAGGCACTGCAAATGTTCGAGCAGAAGGGCAGCCATTCAATACATATTTAAGTGCCAGGCACTCTTCTAGGTGCTGGCTACTTCGGGGTGAAGAACATCCCTGCTCTCCTAGAGCTCACATTTGAGAGAAAGGATGACGGACAGAACCACCAAACAAATATATGAATAAGATCATGTAACTGGCTCTATGAACAAATTTCAAAAATCCCTATATGGATTTTTATAATCCTCTCCCTTAACTACTTGACCTTTTGAGTTGTTTCCTAGAAATGGCTTTTCTGCCAGACAAAGGAGCTGAGATTCTGAAGGCCCCTGGCAGATTTCCTGATGCCAAGACTCACCAACCCCCACAACTTGTCCCCAATGCATGTAGCCCCTTGTGAGATACACCACGTGGCTCCTCCTTTAAAAGCCCATGATCTCCCTTAGTTGGAGAGAGACGGATTTGAGGCAGCTTCTCCTGTTCTCCTGACAAGATGTCTGTCATATTAAAAAACTCCTTTCTTCCTTGGCAATCCTCAATAATTGGATCTTTGTCTCAATAACTGGGTCTGTGAGTGACGAGCAACTGGACCTAGGCCAAACCCCCCTTGTGGTTTCGACAATGACAATTATATTTCAAAAAGTTAAAAGTGGCCGGGCATGGTGGCTCACACCTGTAATCCTAGCACTTTGGGAGGCTGAGGCAGGAGGATTGAGGCCAAGACTTTGAGACCAGCCTGAGCAACAGCGAGATCCTGTCTCTACTAAAAATAGAAAGAAATTATATGGACAGCTAAAAATATATAGAAATTCCAGCAATCTACATTGTAGACTTTGATAAAATAATTCCAAAGCTTAAAGTTTAAAGACCTAGTATAACCAAAACAATACTGAGGAACAAAGTTGGAGGATTCACACTATCTGATTTCAAGTCAGCTACAGTACTATAAAGCTACAGTACATAAGACAGTTCGGAAAACACAAACTGCTTTTCCTCTGTTCTCACACCACATCAATCAATGCAAAAGACTTCTGTGACCATATGTTTGGGGGAATTTCCCCACACATCAAGTAAGCAATCCATTTTGTAGTAGACACCAGCTGGGTGTCCTCTGATTTATTAATAGTTTAATTTTTGACACTATCTACCTGGAGATAGTGTCAGATCCCACAGGTTGAGGGCTCAGTCTCCAATACTGCCTCTCCCTTTCAGATGCAAATCACAAGCTCCAGGTTGTTTTACCAGTGTTTTTAACCAACTGGGTATAAACTGGGTTTCCATGACTCACTGATTGAACTCTATTAATTCGTAGCTCACAGAACTCAGGAAAAGACTTACTTATATTTATTGAATTATTATAAAGAATATTACAAAGAATATTAATGAAAAGATGTATGGGCAAGACATGTGGGAAGAGCTCTGACTTTTCATGCCCTCTCCGGGTGTGCTGGCCTTGAGGAATCTCCACATGTTTTGCTATCTGGAAGCTCCCCCAACTCTGGCCTTTTGGGTTGTTATGGAAGCTTTATTACACAGGCATGATTGATCAAATCACTGGCCATAGGTGATTGACTTAATATTCATCCTCTCTTCCCTCCCAAGAGGTTGGGGTAAAGTCCCAACCCTTTAATCCTGTCTTAGTCTTTCTGGAGACCAGCCTCCATCCTGTAGCTAGCTAGGGGCTGTCAGCCATCAGTCAACTCATTAGCATACAAAAAGAGAATATTTTTGAGATTTAAAGGATTTTAGGAGTTGTATGTCAGGAAACCAAGTTGAATATGTATTTTATAATATCCCAGTGGTGTTGTTACTGAAAGTTTGGCACTTGTCCTTGAGGAGGCTGCATCAGAAGAACTAGGATAAATGGTTTGAGGAGAAGGGAGGTTTATTAATTTTCTGGCAAATGAGGAGGTTGGCACACTCCCATCTTAAAGTACCAACATCCTATCTATAAGCAGAAATACAGGGCTTTTAAAAGGCATTTTCAGGCCGGGTGTGGTGGCTCATGCCTGTAATCCTAGCACTCTGGGAGGCCGAGGCGGGTGGATCATTTGAGCTCAGGAGTTCGAGACCAGCCTGAGCAAGAGCAAGACCTCATCTC
This sequence comes from Lemur catta, assembly GCF_020740605.2. Lineage (NCBI taxonomy): Eukaryota > Metazoa > Chordata > Mammalia > Primates > Lemuridae > Lemur > Lemur catta. Next base: position 55,628,974 of record NC_059155.1, on the reverse strand, counting down.
TACTAAAAAAAATAGAAAGAAACTAGCTGTACAACTAAAAATATATATAAAAAATTAGCCAGGCATGGTGGCACATGCCTGTAGTCCCAGCTACTCAGGAGGCTGAGGCAGAAGGATTGCTTGAGCCCAGGGGTTTGAGGTTTCTGTGAGCTAGGCTGATGCCACGGCACTGTAGCCCAGGCAACAGAGTGAGACTCTGTCTCAAAAAAAAAAAAAAAAAGGCATTTTCAGCTTCAGGTGATTGCTGTTTAATTATAGTTGATAATTCTGATCCATCCCATCCCTGGTGAAGACAAACTCACAACCTCTGTGACCTCTGCTGAGCCATCATCTCCTCTGGCACAAAGAACAGAAGACACTCCCCTGCCCCTCTGATTACTGGCCTCTTGCAGGGATGCAGGTTTTAATTCCTAAAAGAGTGGGGGAGGTTTAAAGACACAGCTCATGAAACAGTTTTATCTTTTTTCAGGCTGTTCCCTCTGTTAAAGTGTTAAAGAAAGAATGCACACATTGATCAATAGAACAGGATGGAATATATTTTGGGACAAAGCCAACAGAACTTTTTGTTGGAAATACGGGTTGAGGAAAAGAAAGGAATGAAGAGATGGGAGAAAGATTAGGTTAGAGAATGTAAAATTTCTTCCAAACTTTAAGTTTTAATCAAAGATTGTAAAGTCTATGATTCTTCGATCTGCTCTCCGTATTCCTCTTAACCCACCACAGCTATCCTTGGGGCTGAGGTGGCCCTACTTGCTGACCCCACACCTCCAAGCTCAAGCCCCCCACTCCCCTTTCCTCTCCTACGAAGGAAATGCTGGGGACTCTGCAAGTGAGAGCCAACGAGCAGGGTGAATGCTGCCTCTAGTCTTGGTTTTAAGAGGCTTCAAGCTTTGTGTGTCAAAGCTCTGATTACCCTATAATTAGTGTGTTAATGAAGCATGAGACAGAAGCTGGAGAAGGGAAAGAATGAGTGAAAGAGAAAAGGAGAAAATAAAGGAGAGATGGGGGGTGAGGGGAAAAGGAAGAGAGAGTAAGTGATCTGTTGGCATAAGGGGCCAGGGCAGCAGGCCACAGTGGCACACAGGAGCTCCCTGGGGCAGGGTGCATCCACCACTGCTGGCCTCAGCCTACAGCCTCAGCAAGATCAACTCCTTATATGCAACTTTAGAGAGCACAGAGGCTGTCATAGGGGAGAAACAGTCCTCTGTAGTGACTACATCTGGTCAGAGTGGGATGGTGGATGAAGAGAAATGGATGCATTTAGAGAAATGGTTAACTTTTTGTTGAGTCACAGACCTGTCTGAGAATGAGATGAAAGCTATGGCCTACATACTCTTCTCAGAAAAACGCTAATACACATAATCACACCAAATTTTGCCTACAATTCAGCATATTCATAGATCCTCTGAAAGCTTCCAGGGTCCATGAACCTCCGTGTAGAAACTCTAAGTTAGAGAATACTGTATTTAGGAGATAAAAAATCAACATGATTAGTGAATGGATTGTATGTGATGGCTAACAGAGTGGGTCAAAGAGGAAGCTTGGGTTTATGGCTGACATAGCTGGGTGGATGATGAAACTGTAGTCGTGAGGTGGAAACTTGCCCTTTCCCCTGAAAGTTCCTTGAAAGATTAACTCACAAATAAGGCAGATTAATAAAAGAAAGGTTTATTTGCCGTGCACATGGGGAGAATCACAGAGTGATTATCCAATATCCCAATGAAGTCCAGATATTTTTATACCTGTCTTTTAGAAGGGCGGGGGAGATGAGCAGTATGGGTAATTCTGTTTAGGGGTAATAAGTGGTTGCTAGGGAGAATGAATAGATGGGGAAAACAGATTGACTTGTAAATGATTCTTTTAGCAAATTAAATTTTTTTTTTTTTTGAGACAGAGTCTCGTTCTGTTGCCCGGACTCGAGTGAGTGCCGTGGCATCAGCCTGGCTCACAGCAACCTCAAACTCCTGGGCTCAAGTGATCCTTCTGTCTCAGCCTCCTGAAAAGCTGGGACTACAGGCATGCACCACTATGCCCGGCTAATTTTTTCTACATATATATTTTTAGCTGTCCATATAATTTCTTTCTATTTTTAGTAGTAGAGACAGGGTCTCACTCTTGCTCAGGCTGGTCTTAAACTCCTGACCTCCAGTGATCCTCTTGCCTCGGCCTCCCAGAGTGCTAGGATTACAGGCATGAGCTACCGCGCCAGGCAGCAAATAAAATTAATCTGAGCAATTTAAATGAATGAGAGACAGGTAGTATATTTTAATGATTTGGGCCAGGTCTGGTTGCATTCTTCATCCTCCTACCTGCAATATATTGAGATTATAGGGAGAGGAAGGGAAGTCAATTGCCCCCTTTGATCTTTTGATCTGTCAGTCTGGTTTATGTAGATAGAGGGAAAGCCCCTCTAATCTTTGTTGATATCAAAGGGCCTGTAATTCAAAATGCTCTTTATATCAAGGAGTCATATTTTGGGATGAAATTTCCTGAGCTCCTTCATCCCCCCTATCTAGAACTTCCCTAGAACTTTCACACATTAAAAGATGAGTCAGGGTCGGGCGGGGTGGCTCACACCTGTAATCCTAGCACTCTGGGAGGTCAAGGCAGGTGGATCTCTCAAGGTCAGGAGCTCAGGAGACCAGCCTGAGCAAGAGCGAGACCCCGTCTCTACTAAAAATAGAAAGAAATTATCTGGGCAACCAAAAATATATATAGAAAAAATTAGCTGGGCATGGTGGCGCATGCCTGTAGTCCCAGCTACTCGGGAGGCTGAGGCAGTAGGATCGCTTAAGCCCAGGAGTTTGAGGTTGCTGTGAGCTAGGCTGACGCCACGGCACTCACTCTAGCCCAGGCAACAGAGCAAGACTGTCTCAAAAAAAAAAAAAAAAAAAAAGCTGAGTCGGTAGTTGTGGAGAGAGGGAGCAGGTTAGTAGTCTAGTAACAGATTTGAAAAGGGAGACAAGAACATACATTAGAATAAGTAGAAAAGAACAGATCTAAGTACATGTCCTCACACCCCATTTAACCAGTCTCCCCTTCTCGGAAATAGGTCTTCATTAATCTGATGGAGAATATTTATCTTGTCTTTTAAGAAGTGTAGATGACAGTCTCTACTTGCCCTGTGTGGTTTTACGTAGAAACACCATTTTTTTTTTTTACTAATAATCATGCAAGTTCCTTCCTGTTGGGTTGTCAGGGCATCAGGGTGCAGCAGTTTTCAAATACAACAGAGGCTAGACTGTTGACTTCTAACTGAAGTGCCCCCAGTGCTTGCATGGTGATATTGAACTCTTGTCTATTACCAGGGAGAGATTCAAAACTGCCTTTCCCATCTCATGAGTTCCAAGTGCTGGGAAAGAGTTCTGAGCACCAAAAAGAACTTAGAGTTGTGATATACAAGTGGGTTTTTTAAAATATCACATCTAGTACGTTTGCTTGGTACCACTTTATGAATGAAAGAGCCCAAGTTTGTAATTTGGCTGGCATTTAGAGTAGAGTACCTGGTAACAGAGGGTGTCAGATAACCAAGTCCATAGCGTCCTGATCATCTAGGAGGGAATCATTTGTATACTTTACCACCACATGCAATCAAAAGACCAGTGTAATTTACAGATTGGGTCAGGTTGGAACCTGTGACTTCCCAGTCTGGAGTTTGCTGCACCTCTTCTTCCTCACTGGCACTTCCACATCTCCAGTGTCCATGTGTCCCTGCTGGTCTATGGGAACAGAACAGCTTATGAAATATTTGATACTAAAGGCCTTTGGTCCAGTTTTGGCAGTTATAGGGCTTGGTTTTGTCACTTAACCAAGTCAGTCCAGACTTTTGATCTGTCCATATACAATCTTTGGTGTTTGGCAACTTAACAGTGGGAACAAGTGAACTACCCCAAGTTGCACAGGCCTGGCTTGTGAGCCTTCCATAACATCTGGTGATTTGACAATTGTTGACATCGTGAGGGTTAGTACACCTAAGAGTGTAAGAATGTCATTCTGTGGAGTCAAACCATAGGGTTTGATCACAATATTGCCATAGTATGTCACCTAGAAAAGATAAAAATTCTTTCTACTGACTTTACCTGTCAGTTCTTAAGCTTCCACAGAGCTTTTTCTGTGTCCAGTGACTCACTAGCAGGAGAAGCAGCATGATGTTTTTTCTCTGGTTGTGGATGCCACATGTTGTCATACATCCATCTTCCAGACTGATTCCAGCAGGCTGTCACATTGGCAGAAACAAAATGAGTTTAGGTTCCTTTGAATGGTCTAGATGTTGGCATAATCAGCAATTAGATTGATTAGTTAGTGTGGGCAGAGTTTGAAAGACTGGCATAAAGTGTTACTGGGTCTATGCCTGGCTTGCTGGAAAAAATAGTAAGGGGTAGTAAGAGCAAGGTATACTTTGAAGGAAGAGTTATAGTGGAAGATAAAAGGAAGAATGGAATAGGTGGAGGTGATCTCCACAGCTCCCAATGTGCAATCCTTGAAGGGGGAAGCTAAAAGCAAGAAGGGTTTAAAAAGGACCATGGTGGGGGGCGGGGCAGATAAAAAGGAAAAAAGCTGTTTTTAGATGAAAAATGGGGTTTCTTGATCCATGATCTTGGGGAAAAACTATCTACTTCGAGAATATGTCTGCTTCAGGGGCCTGGGAACTGACCCTGGAAATCCTTATTTTCAGGTCACCTGTAGTGGTCATCCTCCAATTGTCCTGGTATAGTTTGGCATGGCCCACATGAATAAAGGAGGATTTTTCTTTTATTTTTATGGCAGCATAGGTAGTGAACAGTACTTTATAAGGGCCTTCCTAGCGAGGTGACAGCACGTGTCTTCTAAAACTTTGATGTACACATGATCTCTTGGTCAAAAAGAGGGTGGCAAGGCTTATCAGTTGGAGGAGGCCATGCTCTTTTCACCTGTTGATGACATGCTCCAAGCATGTTAGCTAGCGTCTGTATGTAACTAGTCATGGTATCAAACTGTTCACTTAAATGCCCATAGTGTTCAGTCAGTCCAGGAATCAAAGGGTTACACGTGTGTCAGTAGGAATGGGGTGACAGAACACTTTTCAGAAGGGGTTAAACCATGTCTCCTAATTGCAGCATTCTGGATTTTTATAAGGGCCAAAGGTAATGTTTCCGGCCATTTAAGTCCAGTGTCTTAACAAACTTTTCTGAAAGTCCTTTTTATTTCTAGACTTTTACATTCCACTTGCCCTGAGGATTGGGGATGATACGGGGTATGAAATTTTAATGAGCACCCCAGAGCCTTTACAAGCAAGTGGTTTAAAATGAGTCCCTTGATCTGACTCAATCCATAAAGGAATACCAAAACGAGGAATAATCTCAGTTACTAATTTCTTTACCAGTGTTGTAGCGTCAGCATGCCTAGTTGGATAGCACTCAGTCCATCCACTAATCATGAAAACAATAACCAAACAGTCAGAAAAGCCTAAAGCTGGAGGTAAATCTTTATATAAAACCAATTTGGAGTGCCAAAAGGGATAGTCTGGGCCTTTGGGGGCTTCTTGGAGAGTGTTGGTTTCCTCCAGAGATTTGGTGAGATTTACAAACTAGTTCACTGGGAAAAAATTTGGTCAGAGATATTGTAGATCCCAGGGCAGTACCAACTAATTATATATATACATATATATATATATTTTTTTTCTTAATTATCCCCTATTTGCACATATATCCCATGTGATGAGAGATAAGTATAAGTCAAAAAGTTAAAAAAAAGGAGGGGCACAGGGAGTCTGTTTGGCACATTATACACTCTATCTGATATTATAGGTCCATTGGCAATAGGAGTGTCAGCAGAAATTAAGAAATGAGATTTCCAAATTGTGCCAAGTGCATGGCAGACTCAAAAGGCATACTTGGAGTCTTGTATAAATAGTGGCAGCTTTTCCTATTGTCAGTGTGCAAGCTCTAGTGAGGGCTATAACAAAATTGACTCAAGGCATTTTGGGGTGAGCTTGAGTGCCCTGAGTTATTAATATTTTATATCCTAAGGAAGTAACAGTTGTCTGCACCTATTGGAGTTCAGACCTAGAGGCTTTATGGCCTCATTCAGCTAGAGTCTTTAAAAGAATGAGTCTAAGAGAGCATCCTGTTTACAGAGCAAAAGATCATCAACATACTAAACAAGTACTGAACAAGAGTAGATCCCTGGGTAAAGGTTATAGAGTCTAAATCAACTGTGAGAATTTGAGTGAATATCGAAGGAGACTCATAGGGTCTCTGCAGTATTTGGGTCCATGTTAATTGTCTCCCTCTGAAGATGAACATAAAGAGAAATTGTGAATCAGGGTGCAACAGAATCGAAAAGAAAGTTGAGCAGAGGTCAATTACTGTATTCTTAAAGTCATGTGAACCAAAAACCATTTGAGTTAGTTTCTATCTTCTTGATAAAATATTTGATTTAAGCACTTATTATTTTAAGTTAATTAATTAGAGCTCCTTTTGTATAATCTGGTAGCAAAATATCACATACACATGACGTATATAGACACATAGACATATAGACATACAGACAGAAGTAGTTCTTTTTTTTTTTTTGAGACAGAGTCTCACTCTGTTGCGGGGGCTAGAGTGCCGTGGTGTCAGCCTAGCTCACAGCAACCTCAAACTCCTGGGCTCAAGCGATCCTCCTGCCTCAGACTACCCGAGTAGCTGGGAATAGAGGCATGCGCCACCATGCCCGGCTAATTTTTTGTTTTTATATATATATATATTTTAGTTGTCCATATAATTTCTTTCTATTTTTTAGTAGAGACGGGGTCTTGCTCTTACTCAGGCTGGTCTCAAACTCCTGACCTCAAGGGATCCCCCCCACCTCGGCCTCCCAGAGTGCCAGGATTACAGGCGTGAGCCACTGCACCCAGAAGCAGTTCTAAGCAGCTCTTTTAAGAATTTATTTGCTGGCCGGGAGCAGTGGCTCACTCCTGTAATCCTAGCACTCTGGGAGGCCAAGGTGGGGGGGATCACTTGAGGTCAGGAGTTTGAGACCAGCCTGAGCAAGAGTGAGACCCTGTCTCTACTAAAAATAGAAAGAAATGATCTGGACAGCTAAAACTATATATAGAAAAAAATTAGCCGGGCATGGTGGCACATGCCTGTAGTCCCAGCTACTCAGGAGGCTGAGGCAGGAGGATCGCTTGAACCCAGGAGTTTGAGGTTGCTGTGAGCTAGGCTGATGCCACGGCACTCACTCTAGCCCTGGCAACAGAGCGAGACTCTGTCTCAAAAAAAAAAAAAAGAATTTATGTGCTGGCTCTTAAATAATATTATTTTATTTTATTCACACTATCAGTCTTTTAATTACCTATTTTATTATTTTAAGTAATTACTAGCTAGGCAACAATTTGCCTTTAGTAAGATTTTGCCATTTCTATAAGTGTTTGCTGCTTCTAGGACCTAATACTTATACATGTATAGGTATGTATAGGTAGGCACAGCTAGAAAGTGAAGTACTCAGTTCTTCAGAAATTAAAGATCCTATTTTCACCTTGATCTTGGCTTTGGTTCTCAGATCTCCATGATTAACTTAGGCAATTATTTTTCCTTACTCAAGTACACATAAAATAGGACTAAAGGGATGGCACACAGAAATCTCTGCAAATTCCTGAAAATTGGAGTGCGCACCCCCTGTAGTATTGCCATTTACTGTTAGTTTCTGCCTGACCCAGTCAGACATTTGAGGCATCTAACTGGATCTAAGTTAATTAATTATCAGATCCAATCTGATCTGAGACCTAGTTCAGTTTCTCTCGCAACTTCTGAACCCAGTTAGGATCAAAAATTTGCTCAAAAAAACTCAGAGAGCTCAAAACACAAATCTGTGGCACTCTGGAATCTGAGAGAGAACTTACCCACAAGCCTCAATTGCAACAAGAGAGCGAAGGACAGCAGGTCCCGCGGGTACCTCGCTTGGACTCTCGGTGCTCCTAGGGGTCTCTGGGAGCTCTATCTCAGAACCCATTTTTGATAAAAGTTAAATTTAACAAAGTTTAATTGAGCAAAGAGCAATTCACAAATTGGGCAGGTGAACTAGAACAGGTTCAGAGAGACTCTAATGCTGTGTAGCGTGGTTGAAGAAGATTCATGGACAGAAAAGAGAAAGTGACGTAGAGAAAATGGAAGTGAGGTATAGAAGCAGCTGGATTGGTTACAGCTCAGCATTTGCCTCACTTAAGTACAGTCTGAACAGCTGGCTGCCTTTGATTGGCCAAAACTCCATGATCAGCAAAGAGGAAGGAGCAGAAAGGAGCGAAGATGAATGGAGCAAACTAGCCGGAACAAACGGCTGACATTTTTGCTTTTGAACTTTGAAACTAAAGTGTCCTTTTAAGTGAAACCAATAAGCCTTAACCAAGGTTACAACTTAATCAAGGAAGCAAGAGGTATCTTTAAAGAGGTGGAGAACAGTTTTTACAAGATCTAGAAAAGCCACATAAAAACAGCTCACAGAAAGAAAAGACTCAGCCATAAATGAAGTGTAACCCACAATTTTGTCCAGTCACATTTTCTAGGGTCCCAGTTTTTCAGCTGACTATTCATACATAAATATCTAAAAACCCCATATGCCTCCGCAGAATACAGGAAAGCAAAAGCTGTGCACAGAAGGGAAGAGAATCAACGAAAGGCGAAAGTTATACAAATACAAAACCAGGACTCCAACCTAGACTGCTGAAGTGAAAGCACAGGGCTTTAACCATTAGGCTATGAGGCAAACTGGCCTTTGCTGTCATTTCCATAGGGGCAGTGTTCAAATGATTTATTTTTTATTTTTATTTTTATTTATTTTTATTTTTTTAGATTTTTAAAAACCAAAACATTTATTGTATGACTAATTGTTGAAATTCTTAAGATGAACTAGATGCTGCAACAGCTGCCCTCTTGGGTTTAGGTGTTGTTCCTTCACGGAATCCATGCCTGAATCTGCGGTATACAATTTTTAGGTGCCTCATCTGACCGGTCCTGGTGGTATTTCATCTTTTAGCCTTGGCACTCCAATTATACTTTCTCTTGCGCTTGGCAGGGTAGCCACATTTGCCACAGGTTGACTCCTGAAGGTGGTAGGCCTTAGAGCCACAGCGGCGGCACAACATAAGCATCTTATTGTGACGCTTACCAAATGATGACGTCCCCTTCGTCATCTCGCTTCTGTCATGATTTTTTTTTTAATCTTCATTTTAGATCAGATGTTTGCTCTTCAGTTTTGTCAAGAGACTTTTTAAGGCTAGCCACAACATTATGTCTTTTTAAAATCTAATTTTTCTGTTAATACAAATAAGGTAATTGTTTCGAATAAGAGATCTCTAAAATTTATTTTTAAGAAACTTTAGAAGTCTTTTAATTTAAAGGATCCATCTTTTGGCCATTAATCTCAATGGTATATTTATTCCAAAAGTGACTCAGTACAATGCCTCTTCATAGAAAACCCAGGTGGTAATTTTCCAGGTTTAGCCTGGAGAGGGCATAGAGAAGGCACTTTCTGAGATTTCCAAAAATCTGCTCTCAGAAACAAACAAGGTAACAAAGAGGGTAGGACATTTTAAGACAAAGACTTCCCCTAGAACTTGATACGTTCAATACAAACAGTGTGCTTCCTAGAATCTTACGTGTCTCGGACTCCCAATCTTTTCAGACTGGCCGTCTGATGTGTTCCTATGTTCCAGAAAATACATGTCCCCCCCTACACCCCCATCCCCACCCCGATGGCAGAGACTGAGGAGAGCATTCCTACTCGGTCACAAGACAAGCTCAGGGGCAAGTGACAGGAACAGAGGGAAACCTCATATGGTCTTTTTGGGGGGACCTGCAGCAAACTTTGTCTTCACAGACCAAGTTCGTCTAGTCAGAACCATGTAAGTGGCTCACCTGCAGGGCTGGTTGGAGGTGCTAGGCCTGTGTTCTACCCTATGGTAACCTCTTGGTGACAAAAAACGACAAAGAAAGACAATGACAAAAGAATGACACCAAAAAGGGGCTATTTCTGAGAGGAGAGGGAATCAAACCACATGAATATTCATAGCACAAAGTACCAAAAAATATACCAACACCAGAGTCACTCACATGACTAGTCGCTCACGAAAACCCCTTCTCTCATTAATCTTACATTTGGAAAGGACAATGATCTTTTACCCTCTGCTCAACCAGAGCCCACAGAGAGAGGAAAAGCAGGAGTCTGACTGGTAAGTCAGGGTATCTTAACCCGTGCTGCAGGCTGCTCACACTCTCCATTCTCCTCACTGCACCTTAGAGATCCTGCCACCTACACCAAACTGTGGGGGTGAGGGGAACCTCGCCCTTTCCCCCCAAAGTTCACTGAAAGATCAACTCACAAATAAGGCAGATTAACAAGAGAAATATTTTCCACGCGCCTGGGGAGCATCACGGAGTGATTACCCAATGTGCCAGTGAAGTCCAGTTATTTTTATACACGCCTTTTAGAGGGGAGGGGGAGATGAGGAGTACAGGCAGCTCAGTTTAGGGGGAACAAATGGTGCTAGGGAGGATAAATGGATGGGGAAATGGATTGGCTTGTAAGTCAGTCTCTTAGCAAATTAAATTAACCTGAGTGACAAGTATTGTATTTAAATAATTTGAGCCAGGTCTGGTTGCATTTTTGATCCTCCTTCCTGAAATACATTGTGATAACAGGGAGAGGAAGGGAAGTCAGTTGCCCCCTTTGATCTTTTGATCTGTCAGTAAGGTTTATGCCCATAGAGGGAAAGCCCCTCCAGTGCTTTTTTTGATCTCAAAAGGCCCATAATTCAAAATACTGTTTAAGCCACGGACTCATATTTTGGGGTGAAATTTCCTGAGATCCTTCAGAATCATTCACTGAGACAGAGAACACCCAAAGAGGAACAGGTTTCTGGGGGAACATACTGAATTCAATTTTGGACCTGCTGGGTTTTAAGTGTCTCTGGGACATGCAAGGGGAGATATCTAGGAGGCAGTTAGACATACAGATCTGGAGTTAGGGAAAGAAATGTAGACTGGAGCTATAGAGTTGGGAGCCATCGCATGAAGATGGTTAGTAAGTCCTTAGGAATGGATGAGATTGCCCACCAAGACTGTAAAAAATGAGAGATTGAATATACAAATGGACAATGGCCAGACCATATATAAAAATAGAACTCTAACCCACAACCTGTAACAATCTGCCAAGGAAACCAACCCTTTAGCTACAATAAACCACCCAGGCAGCCAGCTTGCCATAAGTCAAACTTGCAGGAAACCAGCTTGCTACCTCGAGTGACAATCCAGGAAGCTAAACAATAATTTCTGTAACAACTGGCCCAAAACGGCCACGACTTGATGAATAACTGACAACTTCCCTAACTTTTGTCCCTGCTTCCAACTTAGGGCCAATGAGAGAAAGACAATGGTGCACCCCCCAACCAGTCACATAGGATGCTCCACTTCTAGTTGGCCACCTCCAGCTTGCCCATGCAACAGCCTCCAGTCAGGGCACACCTTAGGCCTTCCCTTTTTCCACTCTAAAGTTTCCCACTGCTCTGCCTGCCTTTGAGTCTCCGCCAAAGTTCAAGTGATGGTGGCTGAAGCCCTTGCTATAGCAAGCTCTGAATAAATAGTTTTTGCTTTTTTCATTTAGTTAGTCTTTGTTTATTTCCACAAGAATGAGAAGTGAAAAGGGCTGGGACACAGACTTACCGAACACCAGTATGTAGGGAAAGGGGCAGAGGAAGAGTAAAGCCAGAAGAGCATGGTGTCACAGAAACGAAGGGCAAATCATGTTCCAAATGGAGGGGAATGGTCAATGGTGCTAACTGTTACACAAAACAAGGTCTGAAAACTGTAAGGTTTTAAGAACGGAGTGGGCGGCGCCAGAGAAAGAAAGACAAGCAGAGTTAAAAGGGATAAGTAAAGAGGCTTTATTGGGGTGCTCCCGGGTGGGGGTAACAGGTCCCAAGAGAGGGGCCCGGGCGAGCCTCATGGTCCCACGAGTGGAACCAGAGAAGGCACCCTGCCCAGAAGTCTGGGTGGGCTTATATACCTTTTTTAGGGGTGGGGGATGGGAGTTTCTCTGGAGGGAAGGTTTCCGCGGGAAGAGTGAGGAATTTCTTTGTTTCAGCTTTAGGGCAGGTATGGAGGAATAGGAGGGGCTTCTTCTTTTTCCATTAGGGAGGGGAGGGGTGCCCGCCACCAGCCTTACAAAAACCATCCACCAGATTTAGCAACAAGACCACTGGAAGTCTTGCAGAAAGCAGTTTCCACTGGTGGATGGCAAACTACAATGGGTTAAGAAGGAAGGAGCGGAAGGAAAAATGCAATGGGTCAAGAGGTGACAGAGGGGAAAAAAAAGACAAAAATGAAAAAAGTGAACAAGAGGTATGAACAGGAGTGCAAACAATGTTCTCAAGCTGTTTTGCCCAGGACAGGGAGGAGAGAAACAGGGCAGAAGTTAGACAATGATGAGGCACTGAGGCAATGTTTCAGTTGTTTGTTTAAATAAACAGCTTTACTGGTCCAGTGCCGGATGCCTTGGCTCATGCCTATAATCCTAGCACTTTGGGAGGCCGAGGCAGGAGGCAGGAGGATTGCTTGAGGTCAGGAGTTCGAGACCAGCCTGAGCAAGAGTGAGACCCCAGTTCTACAAAAAATAGAAAAACTAGCCAGGTGTCATGGCGCCCATCTGTAGTCCCAGATACTCGGGAGGCTGAGGCAGGAGGATTGCTTGAGCCCAGGAGTTTGAGGCTGCAGGGAGCTACGATGACGCCACTGCACTCTACCCAGGGCAACAGAGTGAGACTCTGTCAAAAAAAAAAAAAGGAAAGGAAATTGAACCCCTCTTCTCACTCCCTTCACATAAAAATATAATTACATAGCATAACATTCACCTGTTTTAAGGATACAATTCAATGAATTTTAGCATAGATTGTACAGAGTTGTACAATCACCAGCACAATCCACTTTTAGAACATTTCCATCTCCCCAAAAAAATCCCTCATGCACATTAACAGTCATTCCCCATCCCCACCCTCAGCCCGAGGCAACCACTTATCTACTTTCTGTGTCTAAGATTTAAGTTTTTGGGGAAATTCATATAAATGGAATCATATGTGTTTTTTGTGTCTAGCTCCTTTCACTGAGCAAAACGTTTTTGAGGTTTATATGTACTGTAACATGTATCTGCACACCCATTGCTTTTTATTGTCGAATAGTATGGATATACCACATTCTGTTTACGCATTCACCAGTTGGTGGACATTTGGGTGGTTTCCACCTTCTGGCTATTTTTTTTTTCTCTCTCTCTTTTTTTTTGAGACAGAGTCTCACTCTGTCGCCCAGGCTAGAGCGCCATGGCATCAGCCTAGCTCACAGCAACCTCAAACTCCTGACCTCAAGCAATGCTCCTGCCTCAGCCTCCCAAAGTGCTAGGATTACACGAGTGAGCAACCGCGCCCGGCCTCGCAATGGTTTTTTAAATTGAGGTAAAATTCACAAAACATAAAAGTAACAATTTTAAAGTGTACACTTCAGTGGCATTTAGTACATATATAATGTTGTGTAACCATTGATAAGGAAAACCTCCATCTATTACTTAGCACAGCAGCCACCTGAGACCCCCACCCCTCTGGGAAGACCCACATTAGCATACCACTAACCTAACACCTGGCCCATCAACTAACCTATTACCTGGCACATCAGCATAACACTAAACCTATTACCTGGTGCAACAACTAACCTAACCTATTACCTGGTGGGCATTAGTCACCTGAGACCCCTCCCCTTGGGTCACCCCAATTTAATAAAAGCAGGAAAAATTGGGTAGACGGGGCTCAGACTTTGGTGGCGAGACCCCCTCTGAGCCCGCCGGCAAATAAACCTTGATTCTCCGACCCTCCACGTGCCACTCGGTTTGTCTTTGGGACCACTCGCTGTAACACTTGCTGCAACACCGTCACCTCTATCTAGTTCCAAAACACTTTCATCATCCCCAAAGCAAACCCCCATACTCGTTAAGCAGTCACTCCCCATTCCCTCTCCCCCAGCCCCCTTGAAGCCACCAATGTGCTGTCTATGTGCATTTGCCTTTTCAGGATATTTCATGTAAAAAGAATCACACACCCAGCCTGAGGAAGAGCGAGACCCCGTCTCTACTAAAAATAGAAAGAAATTATCTGGCCAACTAAAAAATATATATAGAAAAAATTAGCCAGGCATGGTGGCACATGCCTGTAGTCCCAGCTACTCGGGAGGCTGAGGCAGGAGGATCACTTGAACCCAGGAGTTTGAGGTTGCTGTGAGCTAGGCTGATGCCACGGCACTCATGGGCAACAGAGCGAGACTCTGTCTCAAAAAAAAAAAAAAAGAATCACACAGTATGTGGTCTGTTATGTCTAGCTTCCTTTACTCAGCATTATGTTTTCAAAGTTCATCCATACTGTAGCATGTATCAGTACTTCATTCCTTTTTATGGCTGAATAATATTCTATTATACAGATATACCACATTTTGTTTATCCATTCATCAGTTGATGGACATTTGGGTTGTTTCTACCTTTTGGCTATTGTGAATAGCACTGCTATGAACATTCATGTACACATTCTTTGTTTGAATACCTGTTTTCAATTTTTGTGTGTGTGAATTTGTTTTTGTGGGGGTATAGGACATGGGGTGGGAAATGTCACTGTGGGTATGGTATGCCCCTCCTCACAGGGAATGTCCATTCTAATCTTCCTGGGGTGCTTTATGGAACTTTTTATTCTTCTTGGAGCTGCTCTTGCTGCCAGCAGCCTCTTCAAGCCCACTGCTGACTGTCTTCTCCTCGGAAGAGAATGTCCTCTTTTTCTTGGAGATGCTTTTGTCACCTGCCTCTTTGGTATCCCTAACTGTTTCCTCCTTGGGTGAAGATTTCTTCTCCTTGGGAAGACTTACGTTGCCACTGGCCTCCTCAAGATCACTACTAACCAACTCCTCCTTGGCAAAAGATTTTTTTTTCTTGGGTTTGGAGACAGAGATAGATGAGTGGTCTTCCATTCCATTCTCCTGAAGAACCTTCCTGAGGCTTTTGTTTTTTCTTCTTTTTGGGTTTTTCAACCATCTCCTGGCACTCCTCCTGAGTACTGCTGTTTTCTGAAGAAGCGAGGGCAAGCGCGGCCATTAGTTTTTTTTTTCCGTCTTCAAGCATTTCTTCTCCTGTTTCTCCGGTTTTCTAGTAATCTCAGCAGCCGCTTCCTCTGCCTGAACCATTGTTTCCTTCATGACATCCAGCTTCTTTCATGGAATCTCTCCAGTCTCATCATAGAAGGACAACCGTTCCTCAGCCGTTCCTTAACATGTTCTCGAAGATTCTCCCCAAGTACACTCACGGGCATGTCAGAGAAGCAATCGAATTGTGAGGCAATAGTGCATCAGTTTGCCAGGTATCAGGAGATGCAGCCTTTTTTCTTGGCAGCTGCTCAGCCAATGAAGGTGGAGTGGAAAATGAGTCCACATTTTGGTGTGTTACCCCTTGTCTTCAGGGCTCTGGAAACTTGGTCCCTTTGCTGAGCCCTGGGAATCACTCAGACACCAGGACTTCAATTCTTTTGAGTATATTTCTAAGAGTGGAATTGCTGGGTCATACAGTAATTCTATGTTTATTAATTTTTTTTTTTAGAGACAGGATCTTTCTATGTTGCCCAGGTTGGTCTCAAACTCCTGGCCTCAAGTGATCCTCCCACCTCAGCCTCCCAAGTAGCTGGGACTACAGGCATGAGCTAATGTGCCCAACAGAGTGCAGTTACCTTTTTTAAGGAAACACCAAACTGATTTCCGCAGTGGCTTCACCATTTTACATTCACACAAGCAATATATAAAGGTTTCAATTTTTCCACATCCTTGCCAACACTTGTTATTATATTTTCCCTTTTTAAAAAAATTATAGTCACCCTAGTGGTTGTGAAGTGGTATCTCGTTGTGGCTTTGATTTGTATTTCCCTAATGGCTAATGATATAGAGAATCATTTTATATGCTTCATGGTCATTTCTTTATCTTCTTTGGAGAAATTTCTACTTAAGTCCTTTGCCCATTTTTCAATTCAGTTGTTTGTCTTTTTGTTGTTGAGTTGCAATTGTTCTTTATATATTCTGGATACAAGTCCCTGATCAGATATATGATTCACAATGTTTTCTCCTATTTTATAGGTTATCTTCTCACTTTCTTGAGATGGTGTCCTTGGATATACAAAAGTTTTAAAAATTTTGATGAAGTCCAATTTCTTTTGTTGCTTGTGCTTCTGGTGTCATATACAAGAATCCATTGCCAAATTCAAGGTCATGAAAATTTACCCCTATATTTTCTTCTGAGACTTTTATTGTTTTAGCTCTTATATTTATGCTTTGATCCATTTTGAGTTAATTTTTGTATATGTTGTGAGATAGAGGTCCAACTTCATTCTTTTGCATGTGGCTATCCATTTGTCCCAGCACTATTGCTGAAGAGACTATTCTTTCTCCATTGAATGGTCTTGGCACCCTTGTTAAAAATCAAGGTGAATGGGTTTATTTCTGGACTCTCAGTTCTATTCCACTGATCTATAGGTCTATCTTTATGCTAGTATTACACTGTTTTATTACTGTAGCTTTGTAATACGTTTTGAAACCGGGAATTTTGAGTCCTCCAACTTTTTTTTCAAAATTATTTCAATTTCTTGGGGTCCCTTGCAATTCCATATGAATTTTATGTTCACCTTTTCTATTACTACAAAAAAGGTCATTGGGATTTTGATAGGAATTGCATTTAATCTGTAGATCACTCTGGATAGTACTGCCATCTTAACAATGTTAAATCTTCCAGTCCATGAACATGGGTCTTTTTTCCATTTATTTATGTGTCCTTTCTTTCTGTAATGTTTTATAGTTTTGAGTGTTTATGTCTTGCATCTCCTTAGTTAAATGTATTCCAAGCATTTTTTTGGTGCTGGTGTAAATAGGGTAATTTTTTAAAATGCAAGAGACTTGAACATGATTAAAGACTAGGTGAGTAGAGGGGGAGACGCTGAAGATACAGGAGGGAGAGAGGAAACTGATTGATCAAGGTTCCTGAACAGGTGGTGGAGAATGGGACACAGAACATCAATGGAAGAATTAGAAGGAAAAAGGCCACCTCTTACATCATAACAGGAGGGAAGTAGTGAAAGGACAGTTTGGGATGCTTGTGAGTGTGTGTGTACTTACTTTGCGGCAAGAAAGTGAGGCTATTGCTGTCTGGGGTCTTCTGTTTTAAGTACAGTAGGAGGTAAGGTGAAGGGGAAAGGTAGAGGGAGATGGAGGAAGGTTGAGGAAATGGGAATTTGGCAAAACTACCATGAAGCCTTGAAGAATTGTGCAGAGAAACAGGATTGCCAGACAGCATAGAGGTTGGGCACCATGAATTTTTAGTGGCTCCTGTATGAGCAATTGTATGAGCCCAGGATTGACATAGGGAAGGTGGAGTTATATTTATGTGGAGTTGGGGCTGTGATGGAAGGACAACAAGCCATATGAGTTGAGGACATTATTAGCTAGAGAATGGCAGATTGGACAGATTTCCTCTGTTTAGGAAAGAGGCAGGGTTCAGTTAAGTCAAGAAGGTGAAAGATTGGTCAGTGAAAGAGCCATAGCCTGGAGTGGACATTGGCATTTTAGCTGCTGAACATTCAAACACTCTTCCTATTTGGAAGAAATTCCCCCAAAACAGATATAGAGGCAGTGCCCCACCATGCACTACTGAAATGGGGGGCGGCACATACTTCTCCCCATCCCCTGGTAGCTAGTGCACAGGTATGTGGCCTCAGCATGGCCAATCACATGATCCTTCCTGGAACTCTGAATGTTGAGGGAGTGACACAAAAGTGTGCAGGGACATTTAGTGAATTCTCAAAACAGCTACTGCAGAGTCAAGAATCTGATAGTACAGATCCAAATCCAAAGCAGAGTCCAGGTGTGTAGTGGCAAGTGTTTAGCTGCCATTGGGCGTGACAGCATCGTCCTATCAGACCATTCCTGTAGCAAAATCTTAGCTGTGTCAGGTCATGCCACCCTTGCTTCCTGACCCCATCTGGTTCTCCAGGCCTTTCATGAATCCTCTGTATTATCTAACACCATTTTCTCTTAATCAAGATAGGTTGGCCTATGCTTTGATAATAATAATTTAAAAACCCAAATTTCAATGACTTGACACCCACAAGTTTATTTCTTGCTTATGCAAAATCTACTGCAGGTTTACTGGGCTTTTCAGAACAGCTCCCTTTCAAGAGGTAACTAAGGGATCCAGGCTGATGGAAGCTCCACCGTCTTGTGGCTGTCTCCTCTAGTACCTGAGGCCTTTACGGCTGCCATAACAGAGGAAGAAGGAGTGGGAGGACTGAGCACCAGTTCTTAAATGCACAGCCCATTGGCCAGAGCTAGTCACATGGCCCCATCTACCTCTAACAGGACTGGGAAATTCAGCAAACACTAAGTATGTGACTACGCCACACCTTCTGATCCCAATAATTTCATTTTCTGTTACAGTTAACCAGAGTTACTGCTGATGCAATGCACCATTTACAGTCAAGAACTGCGCCTAGGGGTGGGGGTGGGGAGAAAAAAAAAGAACTGCATCTAGTAAAGGATATGGGGGTTAGAATATTAGAGTATATATCTTCAATTTTTTCTGATAATGAAAGTGATAAGTATATGTTTAAAAATTTGAACATTACATAAACATTTAATGTAGAAAGTGAAAAGTCCTTCATAATCCCACACCCCCAAGGTAACTATTATTAATAATTTCTTAAATATTCTTTCTCTATATGTATTTTGTATGCTAATAGTAATAGTTTTATTAAAAAATAGGCTCATACTATACACACTGTTTTGCAAGTGCCTTCTTTACTTAATACTATATATTTGACATCATTCCACAAATGCAACATAATTTACTTGAGCAATTCCCTATCAATGAAGAATCAGCTTTTCATTTTTTTTTTTTTTTTTGAGACAAAGTCTCGCTCTGTTGCCTGGGCTAGAGTGAGTGCCGTGGCGTCAGCCTAGCTCACAGCAACCTCAAACTCCTGGGCTTAAGCGATCTTACTGCCTCAGCCTCCCCAGTAGCTGGGACTACAGGCATGTGCCACCATGCCCGGCTAATTTTTTCTATATATATATTTTAGTTGGCCAGATAATTTCTTTCTATTTTTTTTTTTTTTAGTAGAGATGGGGGGTCTCGCTCTTGCTAAGGCTGATCTCGAACTCCTGACCTGGAGCGATCCACCCGCCTCAGCCTCCCAGAGTGCTAGGATTACAGGCGTGAGCCACCGCGCCTGGCCAGCTTTTCATTTTTGTTGAGGGTTGCATGCAAATACTTTTCCAAGTTTATCCTTTGACTTCATTTATTTATTTATTTATTTATTTATTTAATTATTTATTTTTGAGACAGGGTCTCGCTTTGTTGCCCGGGCTAGAGTGAGTGCCGTGGCATCAGCCTAGCTCACAGTAACCTCAAACTCCTGAGCTTCAGCGATCCTACTGCCTCAGCCTCCCGGGTAGCTGGGACTATAGGCATGTGCCACCATGCCCGGCTAATTTTTGCTATATATATTTTAGTTAGCCAGATAATTTCTTTCTATTTTTTTTTTTTTTTTTAGTAGAGACGGGGTCTCACTCTTGCTCAGGCTGGTCTCGAATTCCTGACCTTGAGCGATCCACCCGCCTCGGCCTCCCAGAGTGCTAGGATTACAGGCGTGAGCCACCGCGCCCGGCCCCTTTGACTTTATTTTTAATGTCATTCACTAAACATAAGTTTACATTTTTATGCAACTAAATTTATCTTTTTCTTTTCTTTTTTTTTGAGACAGAATCTTACTCTGTTGCCCAGGCTAGAGTGCCGTGGCATCAGCCTAGCTCACAGCAACCTCAAACTCCTGGGCTCAAGCAATCCTCCTGCCTCAGCCTCCCAAGTAGCTGGGACTATAGGCATGTGCCACCATGCCTGGCTAATTTTTTCTATATGTATTTTAATTTTCCATATAATTTCTTTCTATTTTTAGTAGAGACAGGGTCTCGCTCTTGCTCAGGCTGGTCTCAAACTCCTGACCTCAAGTGATCCTCCTGCCTCGGCCTCCCAGAGTGCTAGGATTACAGGCGTGAGCCACTGCGCCAGGCCCAACTAAAGTTATCTATCTTTATATTGTTAATTGGAAAAAATGAGGGACAGAAAAGTATATATGTTACCCTTTGTGTAAGAAAGGAGGGAGTAGGATTAAATATTCATATTTGCTTGTATTTTCATAAAGAAACACTGGATAAATGAACAAAAAAGTAATAAAAATGGTTACCTATAGAGGCATCAAGGGGGACCGGGTGGTTGTGGATAGGATGCAAGTGATACCTCTCAGTGTATACCTTTTTACATAGTTTTGATTTTTTTCTTTTTTCTTAGAGACAGGGTCTTGCTATGTTACCCAGGCTAGAATGCAGTGGCTATTCACAGGCACAGTCACAGCGCATCTTGAACTCCTGGACTCCAGTGATCCTCCCAGCCTCAGCCTCCTGAGTAGCTATAGGCACATGCCACCATGCTCAGCTAGTTTTGATTTTTGAACTACTTATATTAGTTTCCTATTGCTGCTTTAACAAATTACCAAAAACTTAGTGGCCTAAAATATCACAAATTTATTTACAGTTCTGGAGGTCAGAAGTCTTACAGGGCTAAAAGCTAAGGCTGCTTTCCTTCTGGAGGGTCTAGGGGAGAATCTGTTTCCTTGCCTTTTCCAGCTTCTAGAGGCCACTTGCATTCCTTGGTTGTTAGCCTCCTCTTCCATCTTCAAAGCCAGCAGTGTTGCATCTTTAAATATCTCTGTCTCTTTCTCTCTCTGCTCTTTGTGTCTGTTGTCACATGAATTTCTCTGACTCTGACTCTCCTCCTTCCGTCTTTCACTTATAAGTAACCTTGTGATTAGAATGATCCCACCCAGATAACCTAGGATAATCTCCCCATTTCAAGGACCCTAACTTGACATCTGTTAAGTGCCTTTTGCCATGTGCTATGGTCTGAATGTATGTGTCCCCCCAAAAAAAATTCATGTTTTGAAACCTAGTTCCCCAAGTGGGGAGGTAGAGCCCCTACCCTCATGTACGGGATTAGTGCCTTTATAAAAGAGGCCTCGGGGAGCTTATTAGTCCCTTTTTGCCCATCTGCCATGGATGCACCAAGAAGGCACCATCTATGAGGGATAGGCCCTTACCATACACCAAATCTGCCAGCATCTTGATCTTGGACTTCCCAGCCTCCAGAATTGTGAGCAATAAATTCTGTTTATAGATTACTCAGTCTAAGGTATTTTGTTATAGCAGCTGAATGGACTGAGACACCATGTAAGTTAATCATATTTACAGGTTCTGAGTATTAGGATGTGGATATCTTTGGGAGATCATTATTTAGCCTACCACATCATATAAATGTATTACCTATTCAATAAAATGAAATATTAAAACAGAATAAACTGAAAACATCATCTATCTTTTCCTTCATAGTTTCCGGGTTTTGTGTCACGTGAGAAAGGCCTTTCCCACACTAGCCTATAAAAATATTCATTCATACTTTCTCCTAATATTTTGAACTAACAAAAATAATAGCTTTTTATTGAGATATAATTTACATAAAATGAAATGCTCAGATCATAAGTGAGAAATTCAATCACTTTTGACAAAAGCATGAACCCATGTCACCCACATCTCTGTCAAGATATAGAACATTTCCATTGCCCTAATGACCCTTCAACAATCTTCTCCCAAAAGTGCTATTGTTCTGACTTCTATCGCCATGGGTTAGTTTTACCTGCTCTTGAACATTATATAAATGAAATTACATAACTATGTGCTCTTTTTGTCTGGTTTCATTCACTCAACATTATGATTTTGAGATTCATCTTGGTTGTTGTATGTATCAAGAGTCCATTCCTTTTTATTGCCAAGTAATTCTCCATGGTATGGCTGTACCATAATCTGTTTGTCCATTCACCTGCTGATGGACATTTGAGTTTTCCATTTTTTTGGTGATTATGAATAAAATATGGATGAATTTTCAATAATACTTATATTTTTGACATACCTGGAATTTATTTTGGTGTAAGGAATAAGATAGAGATCCAACTTTATGTTTGCCAAATCATAAACCAATTATCCCAACACTATCTATTACACAATCCATCTTTTCACCAATGAATTAAAATATCATCTTTTAATATACTAAATTGTCCATAGGCAATATTTTTTCCTTAATTTCTATTGTGTTCCATTGATCTAGTTTTCAGTTTTGAACCAGTACCACTGTGTTAATCCCAATAATTACTAAGACTGGTTGGTACTCAGGACTCATTTTCAGAATTTTCCTGGTTATTTCTGGATGTTTAGTCTTCTAAAAGGATATAATTCTGAAGTGTAATGTCAATTAAAAATTATTTGAGGTGCATTAAATTTATAAATTAATTTGGGGAGCATTGACATTTTTATAAATATTGAGTCTGCCCATCCAGGAACCAGGTATGTCTCTCTGTTTATCCAAATATGGTATACCCCATAGGGGAGCTTCTTAACTATAGAGTGAGGTTTCCAGAGCATACAGTAGAAAGGTTTTGGAGGAAGCAAGGCAGTTTAAGGTTTGTTCAAGGGAGGGAAAATGTAGAGTCGTAGGAAATATAGGAGAGAACAAATGATTAGAAGAGTTTATATAAAAGATGGCTATTAGTTATGCATTGCTGAGTAACAAATGGCTACAAATTTAGTGGCTTAAAACAAGAAGATTTATTTATCTCATAGTTTCTGTGGGCCAGGAATCTAAGCACAGCTTAACCAGGTCCTCTTCTTCAATTGAAGGCTTTGGTGGTATAGTGGTGAGCATAGCTGCCTTCCAGGTCCTCTTCTTCAGGATCTCTCACAAGTCCGTAATCAAGGTGTCAGCCAGGGCTGGGGCCTCATCTGAAGGCTTGACAGAGGAAGGACCCACTTCTAAAATCACCTGGTTATTGGTAGATTTTCAATTCCTCAAGGACTGTTGGACTGAGAATCTCAGTTTCTGGTGATACTGGTCTTCAGTTCCTTGCCACATGGACCACTCCAACATGGCAACTTGCTTTATCAAAGCCAACAAGGGAGAGAATCATAGTCTAACAAGATGGAAGTCACAGTCTTATGTAGCCTAATCACCAAGCGAAATCCCATCACCTTTGACACATTCTATAAGTTAGAAGCAAGTCCCTAGGTCAACCCACACTCAAGGGGAAAGGATTATACAAGGGTGTGAATACCAAGAGTCAAGATCATTGGAGGTAATCCTAAAAGCTATTTGCCACAGTTACCAGGAAATGTAAGTTATGGTAGGTTTGTTAGCATTAGCTAACTCAAAATGTGCCAGAGTAATTTCCTAGAAATCCCCTGGCACATGGGGAAAAGAAGGGACACAGGTCCTTGGGGTTCTCCTGTAACCTAGATCAATTCCATTTCCAAGAGAATTATGGTCTCTGGTGGAAGAGAAGACTCCAAGCTTACAAGGCCAGGTAAATAATAAGCACTTCCACTTGTGTAGCACTTCGTAGTTTACAAATCTACTTTTGGAATCATTATTTAATTTGATTGTCTTAACAGCTCTGTGAGGTAGCCAGGCAGTTAAACTAAGGTTCAAAGAGGCTTTGTGGCCACCCCAGATCTCCCAATTGGTGGGTGGCAGAGCTGGGACACAGTCTTCAAATTCCTAACCTATTACACCAGAGTGCCTTCTCGAAAACCCTGAGAAATGCCATTTTTCTCCTTCAATGGCCTCTGCCACCATTTCCTTCTCTCTCTGGGTTCTTATCTTGGCTCGGTTATTACTAGCCAGTCAGCCGACCTTACTCCACATTCCAAAATTACTGTAGGGGCCAGAGAAAATGTTTTTTTTTTTTTTCTTTTGAGACAGAGTCTCACTCTGTTGCCCGGGCTAGAGTGAGTGCCATGGTGTCCGCCTAGCTCACAGCAACCTCAAACTCCTGGGCTTAAGCGATCCTACTGCCTCAGCCTCCCGAGTAGCTGGGACTACAGGCATGTGCCACCATGCCTGGATACTTTTTTCTATGTATATTTTTAGTTGTCCAGATAATTTCTTTCTATTTTTAGTAGAGATGGGGTCTTGCTCTTGCTCAGGCTGGTCTTGAACTCCTGACCTCGAGTGATCCACCCACCTCGGCCTCCCAGAGTGCTAGGATTATAGGCATGAGCCACCGCGCCCGGCCCAGAGAAAATGTTTTTAAAGCTCCCAGCACACTGTCTGGCACATAGTAAGTTTTCACTAAATGGAAGATTATAAAAGCTCTTATTATCCTTTCAATTCTTCCGGCTCAGCCTCATTGCCAATCACCTCCAATTTTGCTCCTTCCCCTGAATCTCTGTGGTACCACACCTCAAACTGCAACTTGCTTTCAGCAGACACCAACACTTAACAATTTTTGTAGGAAGATATTGCCTATCTCCCAACACTTCCGACAAAGAGCATTTGGTTGTCAGTAGTGTGGCTTCAGCTTCTTATTTCCAAATAAAAAAGCAAACTCTTAAAATATAACTGTAACACCTAGTGCCCAAATCTTAGTTTCTAAATGTCATTCTCTACTAAAAAGAACCAAGGCTCCTTCAGATAATGGCTGATTCTAGAGCTGGGGCAAGGAAAGTATAAGATGGGCCTGAAGCATCTCGTGGTGCCAGAAAACAAGGAATTGTTCAAAAAGAGATAGAGATGTGCCAAAGGACACAGAAGCTTGAAGGGCTTCCTGCTGGTCAAATATAGGACATTTGAACATCAAAACAAACAATGATATTAATGTATTATAACCCATCGAGTAAAGTATACAACCATTGAGTCCATGAGGATATAAATAAATAAATGTAGAAGAAGGGAAAGTGCTCCCTCACACTGGAAAGCCAACTAATACACGTCAAAAGAATGATGGCATTTGAAAATCACCACTTGGCAACCTTGGCCATAATATCATTTTAGGCGAGAATCACCAGTGAACACTAAAACTGGTGGGTGAAAATTTGAATAACAGTATATTTACATAAGCACAAGTCAGCTCTCCACAAGATACTTATTTATTTGTTTTAGATACAGGGTCTCGCTCTGTCACCCAGGCTGCTGTAGTGAAATGGCTGGATCATAGCTCACTGTAGCCTCAAACTCCTGGGCTAAAGTGATCCTTCCACCTCAGCCTCCCAGTAGCTGGGAGGTGCATGCCACCCCACCTGGCTAATTTTTAAATTTTTTTGTAGAGATGGGTTCTTGCTATGTTGCCCAGGCTGGTCTTGAACTCTTGGCCCCAAGCAATCCTCCTGCCTCGGCCTCCCAAAGTGCTGGGATTACAGGCATGAGCCACTGTACCTGGCCAAGATATTTATTAACTACAGTAACCCTGTTGTAAGGAAAAAGGTCACTGGAAAAAAAATAATTATAGTAACTTTATAATGGAGAAACCTAGTGGATACTACCTTAACCAAGTGATCAAAGTTAGCATCACCATTAATGAGACAAATAGACATTGTGCGCCTCCTGATATGATGTACTGAAAAGGACATAGCATCATTTCTGTGATATTCCTACCAAAATGCATAACCTGAATCTTATCATGAGGAAACATCAGACAAACTCAAATTGAGGGGCAGTCGAAAAATAGCCTGTGCTCCTCAAAAACGTCAGTGTCATAAAATACAGAGAAAGACTGAAGAGTTTCTCCATATTAAAGGAGACTAAAGAGATATAACAATCAAATGCACATTAATCAGAGGATTATTCTGCTATAAAGGCTATTGTTGAGAAAATTGGTGAATTGAATAAGGTCTGTAGATTCCATATATAATAGTATTATATCAATGTGAATTACCTGATTTTTGATAATTGCTCCATGTTTACATAAGATGATTGTTTTAGGAAATACACATTGAAGTATTTAGGAATAAAAAGGCATTATGGCCAGGCAGAGTGGCTCATGCCTGGAATCCCAGCACTTTAGGAAGCTGAGGTGGAAGGATCACTTGAGGCTGTGAGTTCGAGATCAGCCTGTGCAACAAAGTGAGACCCTAGTCTCTACCAAAAAAAAAATAATAATAATAATCAATAAATAAAAATAGCCAGGTGTGGTGGTATGAGCCTGTAGTCCCAGCTACTCAGGAAGCTGAGACAGGAGGATTGCTTGAGCCCAGGAGTTTGAGGCTGCAGTGAGCTATGATTGTACCACTGTACTCCAGCCTGGATGACAATGAGACTCTGTCTCAAAAAAAAAAAAAAAGAAAAAAAAAAGGCATCCCGTCTTCACCTGACTATCAATTGGTGTTTAGAGGAAAAAGAAATATATAAATACATATTTTATATATATACACATATACATATATATATATATGAGACAGAGGAAGAAACACAGCAGGATAAATAAGTAGTAAAATGTTAACATTCGAGGAATCTAGGTGAAGAGTATACAGCAGTTCTTTGTACTATTTTGGAACTTTTCTGTAAGTCTGAAATTGTCAAAATAAAAATTTAAAAGAAAAAATCCTAATAAAAGAACATAGCTAAAGAACATCTACAAAAAACCTACATCTAGTATCATATTTATTGGTGAGAAACTAGAAGCTTTCCCACCAAGATCAGGAACAAGGCAACGATGTCTACTCTCACCACTCCTATTCAATATTACATGAGAAGTCCTAGCTAATACAGTAAGACCAAAAAAAGGAAATAAAAGGCATATGGATTGGGATGGAGGAAATAAAACTGTTTCTGTTCGCAGATGATATTGATTGTGTTGAAAATCGCAAAGAATCAACAATAAAAAACTCCTGGAACTAATAAGCAATTATGGCAAAGTTGCAGGATACAAGCTCAATATACAAAAGTCAAGCACTTTCTTATATAATGCAATGAACAGTTGGAATTTGAAATAAAAAACATAATATCACTTACATTAGCCTGAAAAAACAGAAATACTTAGGTATAAATCTAACAAAATATATACAAGATCTATATAAGGAAAACTATAAAACTCTGATGAAAGAAATCAAAGAAAATGTAAATAAATGGAGAGATATTCCATGTACATAAATAGGAAGACTCAATATTATCAAGGTGTCAATTCTCGCCAACTTGATCTATAGATTCAAGGAACAAAATCCCAAACAAAATCCTACTAAGTCATTTGTTGGATATCAACAATCTGATTCTAAAGTTTATCTGGAAAGACAAAGGACCCAGAATAACTAACACAATAATGAAAGATATCAACAAAGTTGGAGGATTGACACTACCTGACTTCATGACTTACTATAAAGCTACAGTTATCAAGACAGTGTGGAATCGGTGAAAGAATAAGTCCCATCAGTGGAACAGAATAGAGAGCCCAGAAATAGATACACACAGATATGACCAACTAATCTTTGAGAAAGGAACAAAAGCAGTTCAATGCAGAAAGGATAGTCTTTTCAACAAATGGTGCTGGAACAACCAGACACCCACATGTAAAAACGTTAATCTAGACATAGACCTTTACCCTTTACAAACATTAACTCAAAATGGATCACAGGCCTAAGTGTAAAGCACAAAACTATAAAATTCCTAGAAGATAATGACTTTTTAGATACAACACCAAAAGTACAATTCATGAAAGAAAAAACTGGTAAGTTGGGAAAATTAAAAACTTGTGCTCTGCTGAAGATACTTTTTTTGAGACAGGGTCTTGCTCTGTCACCCAGGCTAGATTGGAGTGGCGTCATGGCTCACTGTAACCTCAAACTCCTGGGCTCAAGCAATCCTCCTGCCTCAGCCTCCCGAGTAGCTAGGGCTACAGGCATACAACCACGCCTGGCTAATTTTTCTATTTTTTGTAGAGACAGGGTCTCGCTATGTTGCACAGGCCAGTCTTGAACTCCTGGCCTCAAGCAATCCTCCTGCTTAGGCCTCCCAAAGTGCTAGAATTACAGTCGTGAGCCACCGTACCCAGCTTGAAGAAACTTTTTGTTTTGTTTTCTGAAACAGAATTTCACTCTGTCACCCTGGTAGAGTGCAATGGTGTCAGCCTAGCTCACAGCAACCTCAAACTCCTGGGCTCAAGGGATCCTCCTGCCTCAGCCTCCTGAGAAGCTGGGACTACAGGCGCATACCACCACACTCAACTAATTTTTTTTCTATTTTTTGTAGAGATGGGGTCTTGTTTCTTGCTCAGGATGGTCTCAAACTGCTGACCTCAAGCGATCCTCCTGCCTCATCCTCCCAGAGTGCTAAAATTATAGGCGTGAGCCACTATGCTCAGCCTGAAGACACTTTCAAGAGAATAAAAAGACAAGACAGAATGGGGAGAAATATCTGCAAAGCACGTATCTGATAAAGAACTGGTATCTGAAAGATACAAAAAACCTTAAAAACTCAACAGTAAGAAAGCAAACAACCCAATTTAAAAACTGGCAAAAGATCTGAACAGACACCTCACCAAAGATACACAGATGGCAAAGAAGCATATGAAAAGATGCTCCACATCATGTGTCATTAGGGAATTGCAAATTAAAATAACAATGAGATACTACCACATACCTATTAGAATGGCCGAAATCCCAAACACTGGCAGCACCAAATGCTGACAGGGATGTGGAGCAACAGGAATTCTTATTCATTGCTGGTGGGAATGCAAAATGGTATAGCATTTTGGAATACAGTTTGAGAGTTTCTTACCAAGATAAACATACTCTTACCATATGATCCAGCAATCATGCTTCTTGGTATTTACCCAAATGAGTTGAAAACTTAACTTATGTCCACATAAAAAACCTGCACACCAATGTTTATAGCCACTTTTTTCACAATTGCTAAAACTTGGAAGCAACCAAGATGTTCTTTAGTAGTAAGTAAACACACTATGGTACATCCATTCAATGGAATATTATTCAATAATAAAAGGAAAGGAGCTATCAAGCTATGAAAAGACATGGAGGAACCTTAAATGCATATGGCTAAGTGAAGGAAGCCAATCTGAAAAGGCTACATACTGTATGAGCTATGAGTAAAAGCTATGAGTAAAAGTTCAGTGGTTGCCAGGGGTTGGAGGGAGGGAGAAAGGGGTGAACAGAAACAGCACAGTAGATTTGTAGGGCAGTGAAACTACTCTGTATGATACTGTAATGGTGGATATATGTCATTATACATTTGTCCAAACCCATAGAATGTACAACTTCAAGAGTGAACCCTAATGTAAACTATGAACTTTAGTTAATAATAATGTATCAATATTGGCTCAATTATAACAAATGTACTACATTAATGCAAGATGTTAATAATAAAGGAAACTGGGGTAGGGTGAGGGAGTTTATGAGAACTCTCTGTACTTTCCACTCAGTTTTTGTGTAAACCTAACACTGCTCAAAAAAATAGAGTCTCTCTATATTTTTTATTTTTATTTTTATTTTATTTTATTTTATTTTATTTTTTTTTTGAGACAGAGTCTCGCTTTGTTGCCCGGGCTAGAGTGAGTGCCGTGGCGTCAGCCTAGCTCACAGCAACCTCAAACTCCTGGGCTTAAGCGATCCTACTGCCTCAGCCTCCCGAGTAGCTGGGACTACAGGCATGTGCCACCATGCCCGGCTAATTTTTTCTATATAGATTTTTAGCTGTCCAAATCATTTCTTTCTATTTTTGGTAGAGACGGGGTCTCGCTCTTGCTCAGGCTGGTCTCGAACTCCTGACCGCGAGCGATCCACCCGCCTCGGCCTCCCAGAGTGCTAGGATTACAGGCGTGAGCCACCGCGCCCGGCCTCTCTATATTTTTTAAAAAAGGAAATGGAAGTACTGATATATGCTACAACATGTATCAACCTTGAAAATATTATGCTAACTGAGAAGTCAGTCACAGAAGGCCACATTTTCTATGATTCCATTTATATGAAATGCTCAGAACAGGCAAATCTATAGAGAAAGAAAGATTAGTGGCTGCTTAGGGATGGGGGGATGGGGACACTGGGGGGTGATGGCTAAGGGGTATAGGGTTTCTTTTTGGAGTAATGAAATTCTTCTAACATTGATTGTGGTGATGGTTGTACAACTCTATGGATATACCAAAAGTCATCAAATTCTATATTCTAAAGGGATGAATTATATGGTATGTGAATTATATCTCAATAAAGCTATTTAAGAGAACAAAAAGCATAGGTATGCGCACACACACTCACTCGTATAGCCTTAGACTATCCACACAAAGGCCCTAGAGGGAAGTGCTGAGAGTGGAGAGCTCCAGTGGAGAACTGGGGAACTGAGGGTGAGGGGAGAGAAAGAGACTTAGTTTTCACTGTATATCTTGTGTCATTTGAAGGTTTTATCCTGCGAATGTGTTGCATACTCCAAAGTTCCCCTCAAATAGTACTGCTGCCCAAAAGCCTACCCTGCTTTTCCTTACTTCTCTAAAACAACAATCCCTCTTTATGTTATCTCCCAAAATAAGACACAGAGAAAATCAAATCTCAAACCTGGCCAAACAAATCTAAAAAAAGCAAGAAGAAATAATAAAAGAAATGCCAAAACCCACGCAGAAAAGAATTCCGTAAGTATATCCACTCAATGGAATATTTTGTGGCCATTTAAGCGATGTTTACAAAGAATTTTAATAGGAAATGTTTACGTGAAAATGGCAGTGTGTACTGAACACACAGCATAATCCCAAATATGGTTTTTTGGGCCTAGAATAAGGCCTAAATACACCGAGATGCTAATATTGGTTGTGTCTGGATGACAAGATGTCTTTGTTCCCTAAATTTTCATTAATGAAGATGCATTACTTTTGGGGCGATGGGGGTTTATTTTGTCATTTGGGCACTTCTGGGCAGAGGATGAGGTTACTCATACTTCTCAGATCAGCCACATTATCATCATTAGTTCGTTCAAGAGTCCTCTCTTGATTACTTTTGTTTGTTCATTTTATTTATTCCCCAGTATTCCCACATCCTACTCCCACTCCCCTTTCCCCCAAAGACAAACATTTAAATGTATTTAATGAATTTTACTTTTAGCACCAGAAAAATTTGGAAAAAAAAAAATATATATATATATTTTTAAATATCTACTTGGAAGACTGAACCAGAAGGCTTGCTTGAGGCCAGGAGTTCAAGACCAGCCTAGGCGATATAGCGAGATTCCCCTTCTCTAAAAACAAACAAACAAACAAACAAACAAAAAGATACACACACACACACACACACACACACACACATAGAAATTGCCCTGCCTAGCCTGGAATTCTAGCTCTGGGCCATCCACTGCACAAGGTCACAGTAGGTGTTCAAAATATAATCTCTTCTCTCTCTTCTACCTTGGTAATTGTTTTCTAAGACCCAGGTTCGAGGTACAGTTTCACCATTAACTCTTGGCCAAAGGGAATGTTGTTTTTATTTATTTAATTTATTTATTTAGAGACAGAGCCTCGTTCTGTTGCCCGGGCTAGAGTGCCGTGGCATCAGCCGAGCTCACAGCAACCTCAAACTCCTGAGCTTAAAGGATCCTCCTGCCTCAGCCTCCCGAGTAGCTGGGACTACAGGCATGCGCCACCATGCCCGGCTAATTTTTTCTATATATTCTTAGTTGTTAAGCTAATTTCTTTGTATTTTTAGTAGAGACGGGGTCTCGCTCTTGCTCAGGCTGGTCTCGAACTCCTGACCTCGAGCGATCCACCTGCTTCAGCCTCCCAGAGGGCTAGGATTACAGGCGTGAGCCACCGCGCCCGGCTTTGGAATGTTGTGAGAGGCCTGAACGACGTAGAAAGTACCTGCAGTTGATGAGAGTTAGAGTCCCACCACACCAGTACTTAGCTGTGTGGCTTTGGCAATTCGCCTAAGCCTCCCTGTGCCTCAATTTGCTTACCTATAAGGAGGAGGGGAAACAATAGCACCTACCTCAGAAGGGCCCGCATTTTCCAACCGGACTTTCTCCTCTTCCACTACGCCCGCTTGCTCAAGACGTGGCTGGTTTGGGCTACTCGGCCGCCGTACCATGAGTCAGCTGACCCAAGCAGCGCCCCCTCACAGATAAACTGCGTCCCAGGGTGGAGGGGAAACTGCAGGCAACCAGCGATGTCTAATAGCCCCTCTTGGGCAAGAGTGCGCAATCACAGAACTGAACTCAAATTTCATTCGTCATCCAACCATTCATGCACCTGGATTTAGTCCATGACTATTCGCTGACCCTTCCTCTGGGACCGGCCAGGTGCTGGGCTTTGCTGGAGACACAGAGTCCCTGCCCTCAGGGAGCTTCTGATCTGATAGCAGAGGGAGCACCAGACATCAGTTGCACACTGTGCTGGGGCAGAGCGGAGCTTTGGGGACTGTGGGACCCAGATGACAGGATCCAATCCAACTTGGGAACCAAGGTAGGCTGCATGGATGAAGTGACACCCGAACAGCTGAGTTGACTGGGTTTACGGAGTCAGTGTGAAGGGCCTTCCATGTAGAAGACATTGCAAAGACACCTAGAATAGAAAAGGCCTGGTTCATTCTAGGAAGCACTTATAGTTCAGCGGTCAGAGCACAGCGTGAGGCCAAGAGTGGCAAGAGATGAGAGGCTCTAGAGGTTTGGCAGGAGCCAGAACTGTGTATGACTTGAACTACCAAACAAGGAGCTAGATTTTTATCCTGTGGGCGATGGGGTGTCATAGAAGGAAAGGATGTGTTGGCTGTTGCTTCAATGCCCTCTCACTGCTGGTGTGCAGAATATGAGGTTGAAGATGGCCAGTCTGGAAGGCAGAGAGTAGATTTAGGGTCATTCATGTGAGGGATGTTGAGACTGGAGCAGGGCAGTGGCAGAGAATGAGGAGAGAAGGTAGAGTTGACAGACAAAGGAGAATATCCACTGAACTTGGTGAAGGATCAGTTATGAGACAAGGGGAGGTCAGGCTGCATGTAGGGCAGAGAGCACAGAGGAAACGTATTGCACAAGTTTAAGGGGTTGATTAAGACAAAGATAAGTGCTGGAGGAACTCTGAGGGCTGAGAAATGTGTATGTGATAGAATGGGCAGAAACACCTTTCTGAGGAGGATCATGAGGACGAGGGATCCAGGATAAGACTCTATGTGACTTTGGACCAGTCGCTTTATCTTTCTCTAGTCCTTTAGGTTTCCACTTGCTAAATTGAGAGACAGAGAATGACAATTGGGAGGATTGAATTACGTAAGAGAATGTTTAAGAAGTGCCTAGCCCTGTAGATGATAGGGACAGGGAGGCACGTGGCAGGTGTGTTTCGTCCAGCGTGGGGTGGGGCCAGGCTGCTATTTGTGCAACAGAGATGTGGCAGGCAGGAGGACACACATACATGAAGACGAAGTGGGGCATGGGGAGAGGGGAAATGAACACATGCTTGTTGGATTTGAGGGGATCAAAACCCAAGACACTCAAATCAATCTAACCCTGGGAGGCCCTCCTATCTTGGCAGTCAGCAGAGAGGGGCCTCTCTGAACTTTGCATCCTAGACTGCCACTTCTTCAGGAAGTCCCCAGGCCTGGGAGGCTCGAGTCCTCTGGGTTCTGATCTCAAGTTAGCACCAGAATTGCTCTGTGAAGCTAAATCAGTTCTAAACCACTCTGGGTCCCAGGTTTCTCATATGAACAAGAAAAACAAAAGGCATGTGTATGTTGGAGGGGACGTAGACAAAATGTTTCCAAAAGTCCCCTCCAGGTTTGTTCTATGACCCTGCATTCTTTTTTAAAAAGTCTAGTTCTGTCTCCGTCCCTGACTTGCTGTGTGGCCTTGAGCCAGCTGCTGGACCTCTCTGTCCCTATTTTCACATCTGAAATATCAGGAGATTGGGCAGGAGAGTCTCCAACGTCCAATGATTCTCCCTAGAGGACGCTCACCCTCATCTCCAGCTGAAAGCTTCAGACAAATCAGAGGAAAGTGAGGCGCTGGTCACAGACCACCCCCCCTCCAAATCTTCCGTCTTCTCCCACTGCCCTCCCCTCCGCACTGTCAGGAGCTTGCAGCACTGGCTCGCTTGCCAAACTTGTTGCCATGACAACGGGTTACAAATAACTCAGATGCAGACGAAGATTTTAACCCAAGAGCTGCTGGGCCAAGGGCTTCTTGCTCCCTCCCCAGACCAGACGGAGGGAACAATCTGATGAATGCTTTGGGATCAAGTCACTGCCCTGCTCACAAGCTTGCCAAGATTCCTCAATGCCACAGTAAGTCCTGGCATTCCAGGCCCTCTGAAAAACTGATTCAAATCTTTCTAATCACATTTGCCACTTGCTCCTATTAAAAAAATGATCACTCCTGTTTTTGACACCTACTGTGTGCCAAGCATGTGTTGGATGCTTTACATACAGTATCCAATGAAATCTTCCCAGAACTCTATCAGATAGACATTATTCTTCCTGGAACTGACTGTATTTTTTACCTGGGACATCATTTTATAGAGAAGAAAAGTGAGGCCCATGAATGTTGAGTTGAGTAAGGATGTCAGAGTCAGAATTCAAACTCAAATCTGTAAGATTCCCAAACCCAGGCTTTTTCCATTGCCAGTGGTTCACAGATGTTGGTCTACAGACTTGATGTATCCAGATAGAGCAGTTAAAAATTTAGATTTTAACTTCCATTCAAGGAGGAATGCATTTGTCTCTTCTAACTCTTAAGACTTCATAAAATAAGAGTAAAAGAATCATTTGGGTATAAACCCACAACTCCAAAGAAAACTGGAGGAGTTCCCATCAATGAGGGAGAGATTTCATCAACTTTCTGGCAAGCAGAAAGGGGCTAGAGGGGTGGTAACAGAGAAAGCAGGGCAGGGAAAGGCATGGGCATAGTCCGCACATGGAAGGGGATCCACCAGGAAAGAGCCGATCTACCCTGCAAAACCTTGGAGAGGTGCAGAAAAGGCATCCTAACAATGGGAGCGGGACTTAGAGCCTCAAACAGGGGTTAATTGCAAGTGTGTGTTGGAACAGTTCATTTCCCCTACCTGCCCTTTACCTCCACCATGCTCGTGGGTAGAAATCACAAGAGCCAAGCATCTATACTCTAGCAAAGTACCAGAGGGTTCTCCAAAGAAATCAAATAGTCCCAGAGCAAAAGCTTCCACTTTCTGCACTTAGAGGTCCTCTGGCAGATTGTGTAGGTCCCCACCCAGTCACTTCAAAGGGAAGTCTAGGCCAGGCTCGGTGGCTCACACCTGTAATCCTAGGACTCTGGGAGACAGAGGTGGGAGGACTGCTTGAGATCAGGAGTTTGAGACCAGTTTCAGCAAGAGCAAGACTCTGTCTGTACCAAAAATAGAAAAATGTGCTGGGCCTGGTGGCATGCACTTGTAGTCCCAGCTACTCGGAGGCTGAGGCACGAGGATCACTTGAGCCCAGGAGTTGAAGGTTGCAGTGAGCCATGATGATGCCACTGCACTCTAGCCCAGGTGACAGAGCAAGACCCTGTCTCAAAAAAAACGGGAAGTCTAATAGTGGACTTAACAAGCCCCTGCCCTTTACACAGAGCTCCCAGTCAGCTTTATACTGAGTTCTTCTTAAATCAATGGCTGATAGGTTTGAGCATTTATGAAAAAATATGCTAATAGGTTTATGAATGAACTGATGAAACTGATGGGAAAAACTAAAGCTAGGCACATTTCAAGTGGGGAAAAAAATCCAAGCAAGTATTAAAACCAGGAATATTTAAAAAATGGCAAAAAAGGTAATTATAGTATATATCTTGGCTCTGCAGTGACTACTGATTTACTAGGAACTGGGATATAAACATACTGGCAGAATGAAGGGAGGGAAAGTAGGGGTGTGTGTGGAGGGGACCAACAAAAGGTAAATCCTCTTCTACCATAAGGGATATGCAAGAGATAATGTCTCAAATCATGGTGGTCCATCAGTTAAAAATCCTTTCAGCTACAAGGAACAAAAAACCCAACTAACAATGGCTTAAACACATATGGCTTTATTTGTTTTTCAATTAACAGGGAGTGTGGCATGGGTTCTGCTGCTCAATGATGCCATAGAGGAATTGGGCTCTTTCTTTCTTCCTTAATATGTTGTCTTCATCCTTGTGTTCATTCCCTCATGGTCATAAGATGGTTGTCACAGCTCCAGACAGCATGACTATATTTAAGGCAAAAAGAAGAAGGAAGGGGACAGCGTCAGCTATGATTTTCCCAGCAAACATCTCATTGGCTATAGCTGGGTCATATAGCCATCCTTAGCTGCAAGGGAGGCTAAGAAAGTATCTGGCTCTTCAGCCTCTGAGTGAGAGGTGGCAAGGGAGAAGGGGTTTGGGAACGGTAAATGCCAAAGAAACAGCTAACAGAGTTGGAAGTAGTTGCCTGAGGACATGCAGTGGGAAGGAGTGGGGCAGGATACTGCAGGGTTTTATTAGTTGTCCTTTAGCACTGTTTTATTTTCTAACTATGTGTATGTATTCCTTTGATAAAAATAATAAAAAATAAAGTGTTATGGTTTCTATGAAAAACAAAAAACAAAAAACAACATCTTAAAAATGAAAGCTGATAGGCCAGGCGTGGGGGCTCATGTCTGTAAACCTAGCACTTTGGGAGGCTGAGGCAGGAGGATTGCTTGAGGCCAGGAGTTCGAGACCAGCCTGAACAAGGGTGAGACCCCATCTCTACAAGAATTAGCCAGGCATGATGGTGCGCACCTGTAGTCCCAGCTACTCAGGAGGCTGAGGCAGGAGGATTGCTTGAGCCCAGGAGCTGGAGGTTCCAGTGAGCTACGATGATGCCACTGCACTCTAGCCCAGGTGACAGAGTAAGACCCTGTCTCAGGAAAAAAAAAAAGGCTGATAATAGTTTTCTATCTCTAGAGCAAAGGACATTGATTCAACCTTGGAAGTAGACTTACCAGAATAGCCTCTTTACTTAGACTTAGGTATCTCAGGTATCCATCCACCCACTGATCTTAGAGAAAACTGTGCTATCACTATTAACCTAAATGTGGCTGGTGGAAACCAGGACAGCTGTGTGTAGCAATTACATGGGTTGACTGTGGTTAGACAGTCCTGGTGCAATTTCCTGTCTTCCATTTATTAGCTCTGCAACCCTGGGTGAATGACACCTCAGAGCCTCACTTTCCTTCTTTATGAAACAAAGGTAACTCAAGTGTAAGCACTCAGAGTAAGCATGCAGCAAATATCATCCACTGTGATTAAAATCGTAAATGTTCTGTGTAGTGACATAATCTGGGTGTACTTTAACAGTATTATCCTTCCACTGAGTTAATTTTTTTATTCTAAACATGGGTTTAGACTAGACTGTCACTGAAAATTATTATTTGTTCTTTAGAGATGTGTGTACACATTTTTTCTCCCAGGCCTTTGCTTACAGAAGATACTCATTTGGGACGACATCGGGAGACATGCAGGCTTTAATTGCTTTTGACTCCTGTTGGAGGAAACACTGTAAAAATGAATGAAACAGGATTGTTGGTCCCACTACAGATATTGTTATTTAACTTTAAAAATAATCCACTCTGTGACATATAGTTGCTGACTTTTGTGATGGCCTCTTATGGGCCATGGGGCTGAGGTCACCACTGTGGGGCAGGTGTTAGAACACCCCAGAAAGAAAATGGATATGGGGAGTGTTATGCTGGAGCAGGAAATGCAGTTGGCCTGGGAGCGGGGAATGGAAAAATGACCTCCACTCTCTGATACCAAGGTGAGAGCTGGAGCTCTGGACTGCAGGTAGGGAACACGTGGCCAAAACCATACAGTTAGTAGAAGATAATCTTTCCCACACGTGGTATTAGAGTAGGGGGCTATGGCGAGGGACAGCCAGTAGACAGCCTCCCTCAGAGAGGCATAAGTGACATTCTCTTGGAGAGATAATGTCTGGTATCCACTGAAAATTTTCCTTTCCAGACTGATAATTGTCTTCTGTTATCCACAAGACTCCAGTAAAGTTAAGTTCTATTAAGCACACATACACAGAAGATATTGCATCCATAAAAGAAAAGGATGCTATGAAAAAGGCACCTTTGGAGAATAAGAGAGAATGTTTAGAAATTAAAAATGACTACCAAAATAAAAGAGTCTAATAGAAGATAAAATCAAGAAAATGTCCCAGAATATAGAATGAGAAACCAAACACATGGAAAATATGTGAGAAAATAAAGAGACAAAGACAACCATCCAGGAGATCCAACATCCAACTAATAGGAGTCCTAGGAATAGCAGAGAAAATGAGCAAAGAAATAAAACAGTGATTTCTCAGACTAGAGAAATAAGTCATAAAATTGAAAGGGCCTACCCACCAGGTGCCCAGCAAAACAGATGAGGGGAAAACACAGTTCTGGGCACATCATTGTAACATTTCAAAACACTAAGTATGAAGGAAAAAAATGTAAGCTTCTGGCAGTAGGGAAAACAGGTTGCCAGCAAAGAAATGAGAATAATATTAATATCTGACTTCTAAGCAGCAACACTACATGCTAAAAGCAATACCCTGAAAATTCAGAGGAAAATGGTTTCTAACGTAGAATTATAAAGCCAAACTATTGTTGAAATATGAAGGTAAAATAACAACTACGTTTTTAGACATGCAAAGACCCCCAAATTTACCTTTCTCAAGAAGTTACTTCAGGGTGTTCTCCAACAAAATGCATGATGTATCAGTCAGGATTCTTGGATGCAAGTAACAGAAGTGGACTCTAGTTAAGCAGAAAAGGGATTTATTGTGAAGTTATTGGGTAGTTCACAGAAGTCTGGAGAATCAGGCTGAGAAAATGGGGCAGTAACTAGAAAGCCCAAGGCAGGAGGAACCACAGCTAAGGTTCCACCATAGGAAAAGCCTTGTTAGAAGGCTGCTCCTGGTACTGCTATCCCCACTGCTCCTACCCTTGGATCTTGCCCTATTATCACATGCCACTGCAAAGGAGCACTCTAAACATCCTCACGTCTGTTATTTTGGTTTATTTGTTGTGGACTTCAGGGTTGAGTTAATCATAATCTTCAATTCATGGTACATTATTATCACCAGTCCACTGAAGTCTGCTCTTTTACTTTATTATTTTTTTTATTTTTATTTTTTTTTTGACAGAGTCTCACTCTGTTGCCCAGGCTAGAGTGCCGTGGCATCAGCCTAGCTCACAGCAACCTCAAACTCCTGGGCTCGAGCAATCCTCCTGCCTCAGCCTCCCAGGTAGCTGGGACTACAGGCATGCGCTACCATGCCCGGCTAATTTTTTCTATGTATATTTTTAGCTGTCCATATAATTTCTTTCTATTTTTAGTAGAGACAGGGTCTCGCTCTTGCTCAGGCTGGTCTTGAACTCCTGAGCTCAAACGATCCACCCGCCTCGGCCTCCCAGAGTGCTAGGATTACAGGCGTGAGCCACCACACCCGGCCTGCTCTTTTACTTTATATTATTTTCCTGCATCAGTCCCTATCCGCACTCCCATTCTCTTGCTCATTTTACTGAGCCTCTGTAGTGTAATTAATGTGTGTACCTTTCAATCCATCTTTCATATGTTTATTTAGGAATATGCATATCCACGAAAATATACAATGTTATTTACATAAATAGTATCATGCTATAAATCTCATTCTGTTTCTTACATTTTTTACTCATCACTAGGTTTTGGAGACCTAGTCATGTGGCTATGTATAAATCTATCTTATTCTTTTAATTGTTTTACAGTTTTCCATCCTATGAATATATGACGGTTTGCTTATCCAGTCCCAGTGATGAATACCTGGGTTTGCTTCCAATTCCTCACTACCATGAATAACACTGCAACAAACAATCTCAACTATATTTCCTTAGGACCTGTGTGAGAATTTTTCTGGAATACATCCCCGGAGCAGGATCCCTGGGTTGTAGGGTATAGACATACTTACTTTCATGAGGTACTTGCCAAACTACTCTCTGGAATGCCTGCAACAGTTTACACTCCCACTCACAGTTGTCCTTTTCCTCACATCCTCATCGGCACTTGATATCTGACTTTCTACATGTTACCATTGCTGTCATGATTTTTCACTGTTATTTTAATTTTCATGTCTCTAATTATTAGCGGAGTTGAAAAAATCTCTTAATATATTCCAGGTTCCCCTTCTGTAAATTCAAGTTTCCCCTTCTGTAAGTTACTCTTCATATCCTATGCCTATCTTCCTATTGCGTTTACTATCTTCCTTTTCTATTTATTAATCTTTTGTCAGTTTGGCACATTATATATATTCTCCTAATCTGTCATCCTTCTATTAATTTTGTATGTTCCTGCCTTCTTTGTGTTGCTGGCTCCAGATTCAAGCTATGAACAGAGTATCCAGCCCTTGTTGCCTGGTGGGCAGGGAAAGGAAGTATCTGACCACCTTTAGTTTCTATAGTAGGAAGCGGGGCTCTACCTCCCACCAAGACTCCCACTAAGGGGCAATCCCGCAAAACAGCATGGGAATTTAGATACTAGGGAGCACTATAGTTCACTCCTTTGGTTGTCCAACATCCACATATACCCTTCCTCCCATACTTAATGCTTAAAAAAAATGCTTTCACCTAATATAGTGCAAATATACCTCATGTAACCAAACATATACTCATCCCCTTTCCAAAGGAGACAACCAAAAACATAAATTGGAATGCTTTGGGGTACAAGCAATAGAAAACCCAACTTAAACGGGCTTAAATAGTGAATGCAATTTATTGGCTCACTTAACTGAGGAGTCCACAGGCGGGGAGACTTCAGGCACAGTATGATCAGGAATATGGTTCCATTTCTCTGTGATTCTCTTGGCTCTGCCTCCTCCATTTGTCAGCTCCATCCTCAGGTAGGCCTTCTACATGTTCACGAGATGGCTAAAAGCAGCAACCAGGCTACATGCTTCTTTGTTCGTATCCAGGGGAAGACAGGCCACCTCTTCCCTTAAAAGCTGAACAAAAGTCCTAAGCCTCACTGTGATTGGATTATCCCTGAACCAATCATCACTGTGGCTAAGGGGATGAAATTACTGACATCAGTTTATACCAATAAAGGCCTATACCTAGAGCTGGTGGTGGGGTCGATCCTATTCAAATCTCTCGAGTGCAATGGATGTTGCAGAACAACCACAATGTCCACTACAAGGGAGTACACTAAGAAAGAGAAAGATATGGGGTCTAAGACAGATTGGGTCCACCCAGAAGAGTAATGAAGGGACGTCCCAGGGTGACAGCTGTGCTGCAGGCCTACAGAGCAATCAGTCCAAATTGGAACAGGAAGACGGAGGGCTCCAAGAAGAAGGTATCTGGGAAAAAAGGGGATTCAAATGATTTTATACTTTCCTTGAGAATTTGGAATAACTTAAGAAGGTGATAAAGTCAGACAATGCAAAGAAAAAAAGACAATTAGAAACTCAAGGAAAAAAAACTGTATAAGAGGCCAGGTGCGGTGGCTCACGCCTGTAATCCTAGCACTCTGGGAGGCCAAGGAGGGTGGATTGCTCGAGGTCAGGAGTTCGAGACCAGCCTGAGCAAGAGTGAGACCCCGTCTCTACTAAAAATAGAAAGAAATTATCTGGCCAACTAAAAATATAGAAAAAATTAGCTGGGCATGGTGGCGCATGCCTGTTGTCCCAGCTACTCAGGAGGCTGAGGCAGGAGGATCGCTTAAGCCCAGGAGTTTGAGGTTGCTGTGAGCTAGGCTGACGCCACTCTGTCTCAAAAAAAAAAAAAAAAAAAAAAAACTGTATAAGAAAAGAAATGTAATCCTAGTACACTAATTGGACCTTTGTGGAACAATATTTACATCATCATAATAATGTGAACACTTTATTGATGTTAAACTTTTAGAATGACTTATTGGCAAAGTACAGATGATTCAATTATGGTTAGAGAACAGAATATAACTATTATTAACCTTGTTAATATAAAAGTACAGATGACAGAAGTTAAGAGACAGAAAGAGAAAGTATAAGTCTATTAGTTACAAGTACAAAGGTGAGGAATGGAGGATATATAATTAGTGACATAGCTGTACTGGGGAATGGGAAGAGGGCATTTGGGTAGTATAAATAGCAAGAAGTCAACAGATTATGACAAATTGATAAATAAGTTGAGAAATAGAAAAATCTGCATATTATTTAGAGATACAAAGATAATTACCAGAAAAATGAAAAAACAGTTAAAAGTAGACTAGTAGATTTCCAGGTCAAGATGACAGACTTACCACATGTTTATCTTCACGCCCTCCTGAGGCCCTGCTGAAATGATCATAAAGGAATAAAAACGGGTATAAAAACACAATGATGAAGAAAATGGGAGCAGGTCCATCAGCAAAAAAGGGATTTCAACCACTTTTTGGAAGATAGGAAGTAAATGGAGGAATGGTGACTGATGAAGGTGGAGGGAGCCTGGAGTATTCATGGAGGCAATGCCACTGAGGAAGGAGTCGATCTTTCTCTGCAGAAGCCTGGAGTACCCGGGGTCTTGACAATGCCAGGTATGATGAAGGGTGGGAGTGAGATATGGGGCTGAAAAGAGGGAGTTTAATGGGAAGACTGCATATCAAACCGTCAATTCACCCCCTTGTGCACAATTCACAGCAGCCAGGTGTCTACCTATTAGGCAAAAATCAGAAGGTTCTTCTCTAAGGAAACTGGACCACCTCAGAGAAAAGACCTTGGCATTCTGGGACTGTGCAGCACAGCAGTCAGCTCTCCTCCAGTCATCCTAAAGGAAGGCCACCAGTTGCCCCTGCCCCCATACACAGAGCTTCCGATCAGGTTTTTATCGCTACATTCTTAAATATCAGCAAACAACCATGGATCACCAGGCATTTGAGAAAAGAAAGATTGCAACTTGAAAGAAAGAGACCAAAATAAGTAAACAAGGGCAAAAACAATCTCAAATGAAATAGATATTTCAAAGAACAGAAGAAATATAAACATATCTCTACTACTCTCAGAGAGATTTAAGCTGATAGTGCATCCATAAAACAAGAACAGGATGCAAAAGAAAGGAAAAGAGAACATGAATGAATACTTGGAAATTTCAAATGTGACTATCAAATGATTTCCGGAAGGAAAGAACAAAGAAAATGGAGAAGAGAAATATATCAAAGAAATAATATGAGAATTTCTCAGAGTTAAAGGACTTCAAAATGAAGGGATGTAACAAACGTCCAGCACAATGAATGACAAAAGACTTCAAACTGAAACACATAATTGTGAACTTTTAGAACACTGAAAATAAAATTCTGGGGAGTGTATATTCAGGGCTAGTTGAATCTATGCTGCCAGGTTGCCAAAAGAAAAAAGTTATTAAAAATTTTTTTTAAAAGGATGAAATTCTTAAAAAATAACAGGAGGGGTGGATGGAGTATATGTACTTTTGCCTATTCTTCTCACCAAATACAGCTAAGATCCTTGGACATTATGTTAATATATAAACATAAGATTGTGAAAGGTAGAGAGAAGGGGGCAAATTAGGTAGGGAACTTGGTAGCAGAGGAGTGACATCGTGGTGAGTTTCCTGAGTTTGTTTTTTGTCTCACATATCCCAGACTTAGGGATGGAGAAGCCAGCAATTAGATAATAACCACTCTACTCTAGCCAAATACCACAGAAGAAAACTGTGCCCCAATTCCCACCTCATCAGCAAAGGCCAAGAGGGGAGCCTAGACTTCTACCCTCACTGGCTATAACCAGTTGCCCCTCTCCCTTCTCACTGGGATGGTGTCAGAGAAGGTTGCTTGGGCAGCTGGAAGTCCCACCTCCACCTAGCAGGAACAAGGAAACCCTTCCCTTGTGGTATCAGTGGAGACTGAGTGGGGAACCTGGACTTCCATGCCCACCTGGCAGTGATGAGGTAATGTCCCCTCTTCCATTGTCAGAGTGGTGTCTGAGAAGGC
The DNA here is from genome assembly GCF_020740605.2 of Lemur catta. Classification (NCBI taxonomy): domain Eukaryota; kingdom Metazoa; phylum Chordata; class Mammalia; order Primates; family Lemuridae; genus Lemur; species Lemur catta. The sequence continues at coordinate 55,585,129 of NC_059155.1, read as the reverse complement.
AAGCTAAAACAGAATATTTAAATAAGATCTGGTGTCTCATAATACAATACCAAAAATGCCCAGGTTTCAATAGAAAATCACTCATCATACCAAGAACCAGGAAAATCTCAACTTGAATAAGAAAATATACTCAATCAACACCAACACCAAGATGACAGAGATGTTAAAATTATCTGACAGGAGTTTTTAAGGAGCTATCATAAAAATGCCTCAATAATTAGGAACATGCTTTACAGAAATGAAAAAGTAGCCGGATGCGGTGGCTCACGCTTATAATCCTAGCACTGGGAGGCTGAGGTGGGAGGATGGCTTGAGGTCAGGAGTTCGAGACCAGCCTGAGCAAGAGTGAGACCCCGTCTCTACTAAAAATAGAAAAATTAGCTGGGCATAGTGGTGCACACCTGTAGTCCCAGCTACTCAGGAGGCTGAGGCAGGAGGATCACTTGAGTCCAGGAGTTTGAGGTTGCTGTGAGCTAGGCTGAAGCCATGGCACTTTTAGCCCGGGCAACAGAGTGAGACCCTGTCTCAAAAAATAAAATAAGATAAAATGAAATGAAGTGAAAAATTAGAAACTGTCAGCAAAGAAATAGAAGATATAAAGAAGAACCAAGTGGGAATTTTAGAACTGAAAAATACAAAAACCAAAATAAAAACCTGAAAAGATGAACTAACAGCAAAATGGAGAGGACAGAGAAAGAATCAGTGATCTTTAAGATATTATAGGAAAACAGAAATTACCCAGTTTGGAAAACAAAGAGAAAACAGACTGAAGGAAAAAAAAAATGAACAGAGCTGCAGGGACTTGTGAAACCGTTAGAAAAGATCTAACATTTGTGTCATTGGGGTCCTGGAAGGAGAGGAGAAAAAGCAATGAGCAAAGTTACCTATAAAGCAATGAGACTCAGATTGGTATCAGACTCAGATACTCGGATATAATCAAAATACAATGCTAGAAGAAAGTGAGGCAATGCCTCCAAAGTTCTGAGGGAAAAATGATGTTAAACCTCAAATTTTATAGCTGAATGTGAGGATGGAATAAAAACATTTTCAGACATGCAAAGACTCAGAAGTCTACTTCCTATATAACCTTTCTGAGAAAGTTACTTGAGAATGTGCTCTATTGAAACAATGGGAAAAACAAGCAAGCAAACAAAACAGAAACCCTGGGAACCAGTAGATAGTTGATATAACCATGGAAAGCAGTGAGGAGAAGTCCCAAGATGACAACTATGCATCAGGCCTTAGAAAGAAACTAGTCCAGATATGAAAAAGAGATGAAGAGCTCCAGGAAGAAGGTCCCCTGGTGGGCAAAAACAGACTTGATGAAATTCCCAATGTAATAGAGATTTTGAAAAGAAAAAAATGGAATCTATGATAAACTCAAAAGAGTGAAAGAGAAAAAAAATAGAAACTTCAGGAAAAAGGAAAAGCTACTATAAGGAAAAAATTACAAAAGTACATGATATGGCTCTGCAATGAAGAATATTTACAGTCATATTAACAGCTGTTTATTGCTTTTCAACTTTTCGAATCAAACTGTAGACAAAACACCAACAAACTCAATTATGATTACAGAACAGAATTCAATGTTATCATCTTTGACAATATAAAAGACCAGATGATAGAAGATGGGAGGTTAATGGTGAGGAAGAGGGCTATAGGAAAGATATTCTCTCATCTAACAAAGTTCTGGTCAGGAAATATTGTCTCTAGTTCATGGAAAAAGAAATAAAGGTGTTACTTAAATTCAGAAAGCTAACCAATAGAGAAACTAAATTATACTAGAATCAGGAAGGAGTTGAACTTGGTGTAAATGATCTAAATCCTTATCTGTCATAGCAGGACATCAACAGGTAATGTCTGAAATTGATGATTTTTAAAATGCCCACATATTATTTAGGTATGGAGATAACAATCAGAAGAAATAACTAAAAGTGGTTGCTAAAAGTGAGAGTGGGGTTGCGGATGTGTGGGGCAGTAGACTTGCTTTTTATAAGTCCTTCTGTACTGATTTGAGTTTACTGGTTTTTCTAAATAATTTTCTAAAAAAATAATTTTAAAAAAGCACAAAAAGGACACTCCAGCGCACGACCCACCCTCCCCCCAAATTCCCTTGTCTCTCCAGACCTACTGCAGCAGGATATAATGAAGTTCGAGACGCCTTGCAGTCTTCCTTCCTGCCTTTCCCTTAAATGCAGCTTTTGCTCCAGTGAAATTGAAATATTTGTTAGTCCAAACGGCACATTTACTCCCACCTCCTTGCTTTTTTTCATGTCTCCCAGGCATGGAAATCCCTTCCTCCTGATCTCCACCAGTTGAAATTCTCTCCCTTTTAAGGTTCAGCTGAAATTCCACCTTCTCCAAAAGTCTTCCTTGTCCCCTGGTAGAACTTCTTTCTCTCTCCCCTCGGGGGCTCCATTATATCTTCACTGATGCCTCTAATTATGACACTTAAATGTACTTTCTTCAAGTATATTATTTAGGTCAGTGTTTCATGCCTCCAACCTTTTTTCACACCAGCTACTAGAGTGATCTTCCTAAATAGCAATCTGACTCTGTCACTTCCCTGCTCCAAACCAGTCTACAGCTTCTCATTGCTCATAGGGTCAAAGCTAAGCTTGACTGCCTGGATTCTGCCACTTATTCCACTGCATGGGGCAATGCGCAGCCCCCCTAAAACTCATGCATGTCCACTCTTCATATAACTTTGCTTAGGTAGTTCCTCTGCTTGGTATGTTCTTTCCTCCCTTTCCATACGGTAAACACCAATTCCTCTTTCAAGAATCAGTTCAAGTGCCACCCTCTATATAATGGCTTTCCTGAGTACTCCCTCCAACCCAACCCACCCCAGGGAAAACCATCCAGTGCTTCCTATATGCTCACTTTGCCTCATCTAGACTTCCCATTATATCATCTGCCATGCTTAGTGCACTTAACTGCTTACTTATCTAAGTCCCCAATTAAACTGAATTCCTGGAGGGCAGGGAGTGGATCTCATCCCCAGAACCTAGCAAAGGGCCTGACATGCAGCAGGAATTCAACATATGCTTGCTGAACAAATGGATGGAAAAATAATGTGAGTGAATGCAGGAAAGAGCAAATGAGCAAATAAATGAGCAAATGCATGAATGAATAAGTGAATGAAGTTATGAGTTAGTACATAAATAAGAGAATGATTGATGAGTGGATGAAAGAGTGAGAAAAGCAAGCCAATAAGTAAATGAATGAAAAGTGCTTATGCCAGTAAGGGCATGAGAGAAAGAATGAGTGAATTCCCACTGCTGTGTCTTGCTTCAAACCCACCAGGAAGACCTTCTGCCCTGCTCCCCCACCCCTCTAAACAGGACACCACAGTGTTAACCACTTTTAGATTACAAGGAACAAAGACACATTCAGGTTAGTGACGGGGATTTATTAAAGCATTCACAGGGAAATAAGGAAGACAAGAACAGCTACACAGGCAGCCTCACAGAAGAACAGAAACTTAAATGGTTCATGATCCAAAGTAGCTCTAGAGCCTGGCTTATCTTGTCACCCCCTCAGCTGCAGGCATCTGTTGCTCCCTTCTCTGGTGCTTCCCAAAATGGTGACTCAACTACTTTCTGGCTGTATTTATACTCCTCCTACTGCTACTAACTTCTTTCTGCTCCCCTCGTTGCTAGCCCATAGCTTTTGCTGCCTCACAGCTTCTAGGCCTCCTGGCTCCTGCAGCTTCATGGCTCTTGGGGCTTCAGTTCCTATTATTAATTCACAGCTTCTCTGTATTTTAACTCCTGCTGCCTCTTCAATTCCTGTTGCCTTGCTGCCACATGGTTCCAGCTATCTTGTGTCCCTTGCAGTCTCATCACTTCTGTTGCCTCATGGATCTTGTATATTCCAGCCTCCTGCTGCTTCATGGATCTGTCAGTTTTGTCTCATGGCTTCTGTTCTTCATGGCTCCTATTGCTTCATGGCTTCTGCATCCTTTTGGCCCATTGTTGCCTTGCTGCTTCATGGCTTCTGTTACCTTGTGGCCCCATGATCTCATGATACAAATGTCTTATGACATCTGCTCACTGATGGTTTCTACAGCTTTCTCTTTGCTTTTGCTGTTTTAGTTTCTGGCCACCCCTCATCTACCACTTCTGCCTCACTGAATTCTAATTAATTATTCACTTCCTCTGAATGCCTCACATTCAGCCTCTCTGAAAGGTCTGATTGTTTCATGCATTTGGCATTTGATAAATGCCACTCCTATGAGGTAGAGTCCTTATACCAGTCCACCTAACAGGCTGCTGGCCAGCCTAGAGATCAGCTGCCCTCGAGTCAGATACTATCCCAATCTAGCCATCTGTGGCCAAGATTCATGAGGTCACATGGTACAGAGCATGGCAACTTATGCTAAAGAAACCCCTTAGAAGAGACTGTGGGCGTGGCAGGTTTGCTGAGGGTTTCCAGAAGGGGGCATTGTAATTGGCAAGCATCTTGTTTTGCCTGTCCAGTACATTGACCTTCAAGGCTCAACCTAAGTCCCACCTTCTCCCTGACCACCTCTGCCTGTCCTGATCTGCAATGAGATAGATCAAGATCAAGGCTCTTGAGACTATGGAAAGGGAACTTAGGTTCCAGTTCTGGCTCCAACACTTCCTAACAGTGGGACCTTGGGAAGTTAATTCCCCTCTGAGGGCATCAGGAGGGGGTTGGGCAAAGTCTCAAAGTTCCCAAACGTGTGACATTTTGGGCATCTCACTATGTCATTGTATAAGGGATGTCTTACCTGGGAAAGCCCTCCAAAACATCTCTTGAGGTAGGAAAGAGGGAGTCAGAGTCCTAGCTTAGAAGAGCCTCACTGCACGCAGGAGGTGCTCAGCCAGGATTTATTGAATAGGATGAATGAATCAATGGCTGGGGGTGAGTGAGAGACCACACAGCACACATGTTTAACTAACTTGAGGGAGAAATTCCAGTTGCTCAGGAGACTGGAAGGAGATTCTGATTCAGAGATGGATGAGGAGAGAGAAGACTGGGATAGGGTAGGAATCCTAGCTATTCATAGGGGGTACTCACTCTATCCGCTCAGTCAGTCTCCACATCCAGTAATCAGTCGCCAAGTCCAGTTTATCACCTTCTCTTAACAGCTCACACCTTAACACTTGCAATCCATTCTTACTAGCCCTTGCCCTAGTGTAGGCCTCCTGGTCTTTTCAGTAATCTCCTAACGAATCTCCCTGTGTCCATTCTCTCCCTTGCAAATGCATTCACTCATGCCTTCATTCATTCAGAAACTTTACTGGGTGCCTGTTTTGTTTCAGGCACTGTGTTTTTTGCAGGGGATATACTGGTAAGCAAGATATCCTCAGGCCCATCTTTATGGTGCTTACAGTTTATTCAGACACAAAGTAAGCAGATATAATAGTATGAGAAGTTGAATAACAGGGCAACTATAGGCACAGGCACATATGGCATAAACATCTAACTTAATTCATCTCCACACTGGCTGGCTGGCCAGAAACAGGTTAGATTCCCATCTCATCTGGAGTCCCCCTGCTTAACAGTTTCATGGTTCCCCTGCTGCCTTCAAGCCACGGTTCTCAAATCTGGCTGGTGACCTTCATAATCATTCAAGATTCCGAGGCCCCACCCCAGACTTACTGAGTTTTTAGAGGTTGGGACCCAGAATACCCTATGTGTTTCTGGTGTACAGCCAGTTTGGAAACCACACCATCCCACAAGATATGTCTGAACTCTGTAGCCAGGCATTTACGACCTTCTTCCGATCTGGTTCCTGACTACCTCTCTAGCTTTTCTTGCTGTTCTTCCCCAACCCCAACAATCTTTATGCTTCAGTATTTATGAATTACTTTACTGTTTCTTTCCTTCAGGTCTTTGTGCATACCGTTTCCACTACCTGGAAATCCCTTCTACTTCCTCAGCTACCTAAAATTCCTACCAGTCCCCCGAGACTGAGTTCAGGTGTCCCCTCTTAGACTAGAGGATGCCTTCCCTGAATCTTTACCTAACCTAGATGCCCCTCCTGTGTGCCTGTCAGAGCGCTGATCACACCATATGGCTAATGGCTGTTTATTACTATAATGCAAATTACCTCCCCAACAGACAGTGAGCTCCTTAAAGGCAGGATAAAGATTTGATTCATCTTTGTGTTTCTGGTGCACAACACTGTGATTTCCAGGGTGAAGTGCCCAATAAAAGGTAGATACCATTGTGGAGTACTCTTCAACTCCCTAGACCAAGGTTACTGGGTCCAAGAGTATAAGGGAGTTAAACTAGTAGTAGTTCTCCCAACAAGCCCTAGGGATTCCACTCAGCTCCAGCTTGCTCTCAGAAGCACTCCATGGTGTCTGGCCTCCTGAGCACAGCCTTCACTGCCATGCGTTGCTCTGCAATGACAGGAGGTGGTGGGGCATGATAGGAAAGAGTTGAGGGGCAACAGATCCGAGTGGAAGTCTAGGCTCTGCTACTAAACCACTGGAATCTTGGATAAGTCATCTCATCTCCTGGATCCTCAGGACTTAAGCCCTACAAGCTCCTCTGTAGCACTTGTGTTCCTGTATGCCAGGGCCTTAGTCCAAGGCATCTCATGTAATCCTTTCCATCCTGTGAAGTGGTGGTTAGTTATCCAGGTTATTATCCACACCTACTGAATCAGATTTCCAGAGGTGGGACCAGAACAATTTATTTTTAAAGAGCTCCACATCCTTTGGATGTGGGGGTGTAGCAGGAAATTGCTGCCTCTCATTATAAGCCTTTCTGTACTATTTGATTTTTTACCTCTGTATATATTGCTTCTTTACAAAAAAGAAAAAGCCTCATTACTGATTCTGATGTACAGCCAAGGTTGTTAATCACCTTTATAGTAGAGAAATCTATTGATGATTCAGAGGACCTGGGTTCAAACCCACCCTGTTATTTGGTAGATAGGTCACCTACCCTTTCCTGGCCTCAGTTTCCTCATCTGTAAAGTGGGGAGAATAGCAATGGCTACCTTTAAATGGCTGTGGTGATCTAGATATCAGCCAAATTGCTTCAGGTTTATTTCCTTTAATCTTCCCTTCACAGCTTCAAGGTAGGTGTTCATCATCTCCTTTAATAGATGAGGAAACTGAGGCTCAGAGGTGAATTAACTTGCCCCAGTTTCTACAGCTAGAATTAGAACCAAGTCTTACCCCCAAATTGTGCTCTTCCATATATGCCAGCATTTGCCAAATGTGGCACGTGTACCACTGACGGTATGTGACTTCTTTGGTTGAACACAGACAAGTTGATTTTGTTTTGATAGTTATGCCTTTTAATGTATATTAGAAAAATACATAATTAGCACATCAAACCTATGATTTCATGAATATCACTACTTAGGATGAAACTGATGTAGCTAACAATATTAGACCTCAGATCACTTCGAGAAAAATACTGAGTAAATAGTACAGGAGGGCAACTTGGAAGTATCTATTAAAAACAAATACATAAATATCCTATGACTGCAATTCCACTTCTAGGAATGAACCCTAGTTAAACTTTCACATACACACTTTCACACAGGCATAGGGATGCTCCTGTGTAGTATGTTGTAATAGCAAAAAACTGAAAAGTCTTAATGTCCATCACAAGAGAAATGAGTAAAATGTGATAGTCTTATGATGGCAATCCATATAACAATTTAGACGATAGACTGATCTACATTTAGCAACATGCATAGATCTCAAAAACATTGTTAAGCAAACAAAGCAAATTGCAGAACAATATACCATTTGCATTAAACACAATTTTTTCCAATGGATTCATAAATGTATGTAAAAGTAGTAAAACAAAGTCTAGATGGAAGTACAACAAACATAACAACCATTAAGACAAGAAGGATCAGGAGGGGGAGTAGTTGGTAGTCAAATGAGGCTACCTTTATCTGTAACAATCTAATTTCCCAAAAGGAGGATAGATTCATGCATTACTTGGGTTAACTGGAAATGGCTTAACTTTTAAAAAGCAAAAAAACAATATACAGAGTAGGATAAAAGTCTGACGGTACTGTGAATGAGTGAAGGCTGGGATGTAGTCCAGGCTACCTCTCCTGTATTTCCTCACAACCCAGCTTGGGGCCCAGACACCTGGTTATCATACATGGTTGAAGCTATAGTTTTCCTCAGGCCCTCCTTCCACTTATCAGGCACACCCCATCAGCGCCCTGGAACTTTCCTAATAACCAGGGCATTCAGCATATCCCAGATTTGGAGGCTCCTTCTGTTCCTAGCAGCTGGGATCACAAGCCCTCACGGGGCCAGGCTTATATTCTGAGGGGTTGACATCTAGTGGTCTCCAAGAAGGGATAAGGCCTCCAGTGAGGAGCTTGACATCATTAAATCCTATGAGGTAGGTAATATTTTTAGCCCCATTTTACAGATGAGGAAACTGAGGCACAGAAAGGTCAAATGACTTGCCCAAGGTCAAACAACTGGTATGTGATAAAAAGTGGGACTAGAACTCATAACTGTCTGTCCCTAGAGCCAAGGCTTTGTTCCTAGTGCCTGACCAAATCCTACCAATTTGTCAAGGTCCAGCTCAAATGTGACCTTCTCCAGGAAGCCTGGAGGTAATTGTCCTCTTAAATTCAAAGTACATACGACATTCAGCTAACTACAGTAATTCATGAACTCATTACATCTCCTTATAAGGAGAGTAGAGATCATGTCTGATTTAACTCTGTATTCCAAGCACACAGCCTGACAAACAGAGGGTGTTCTGTATGTGTTTGATGAATACATGAATGAATGAACACATGAATGAGTGAATGAAGGCAGTTTCAGGTGACTGCCTAAGATTCCTATGACATCCAGAGTACCTTTGCCCAGCTCTGGGGTGCTGTCATCCTAAGCTCTCTTGGAATCAAATTCAACCTAGGCTTCTTCTAAAACAGGTCTCCAATATCTTTTTATTATTTCGCAAACACACCCACATGCACATATGCCAACACACATATACACACATACATACCCACACGCACAGTGGGCAAGGGACCCATGATTATGGGTGATGAGGGGGAGGTCTGGTGGGGGTTGGGGAATGGACAGATGGCCCTGTTCAGCTCAGCACCTCCTTCCAGAGGCCAGGACGCTCCCTGTCGCTCAGGAATTTTTGCTCCAGACCTAACACCACCTCTGTTCCTCTTCGTGCTTGATAGCAGTGCCTAAATCCCATGACTACACCAAAAAGGGCCAGGAGGTAGGGGAAGGTTGGGAGCCAAATATCCAGAGACTGGGAGAGGGGCAGCTTAGGGATCCAGACAGGGCCAGGAGGGCAGAACTACTGTTACTGCTCATTGGGGTTGGGGTTGGCATCTGGGTACTTGGTGAGGTCGAAGGTCAGGACTTTGCTGATCACACAGTCCCCTTGCTGAAGGAGGAGGGAGAAAAAGAAAAATAAAATTGTAAGGAGAGAATTAAGAGGGGTCTAGTACCCCAGGACCAGGGGCGTTAAACCCTCCTCCCTACATACCTGCCCAAAGCCCAGGCAATGGTTCTCTCTGGGTGTGAGAGGATGCGCTCAGTCCCATGTGCCTTCTCTCCCTGCCTACTTCTGCACTCTCCTCCTTTCTCCACTGTCTGGCTGCCTTTGCCTGGCCTTTCTACCTGTCCCCAAACGCAATGTCCCTGCATGGCTAGGCTGGCTAAGCCTCCAGGGCAGGGCTCCAACAAGCCCAGATGGCTGTTCAGGACCTGATTCCCTATGTTCCCCCACCCCCTTTCCCCTCCACTGCAGCCTTCCCTTCCTGCCCTGGGAAGTCAGGCAGGGAGTGGGGCTGGCTCCTGAGCCAGGCCTCCCCTACCTCAGGATAGACTCCAATGAGGCTCTCAGCTTTGGTGTAGAACTCCTCCTTGAGAGAGATGACGATGGCCTGGAAGTTGCAAGTCGACTGCTCCTTGATGTAATTTGCCACCTGTGAGAGGGGCCACCAGGCACTTAGCAGGGCTCGAGCCCTATCACTCCCTGGTATTTTCTAGTCACAGCCAGAGGCAAGAGGCGGTTGGGTAGGGGGTGGAGGCTGGGGGAAGGAGAGGCTGAGAGGAAGGAGGCTACTGACTACCATGATGTGGATGACCCTGGGCCCAGCCTCCCGGGCACAGAGAGCAGGCAGCAGGAACGGCTAGGGCGCACTCAGGAGTTGCTCCCTGAAACCCAGTCCCGACCTGGGGGCCTCCCTCCCAGATCCCACTTTCCTTGCACCCACCTTGCCAATGTTGGTGTTATCCAAGGCAGCATCGATCTCATCCAGGACGAAGAAGGGGGCTGGCTTGTAGCTGGGAGGGAACCAGTAGGTGAGCTGACACTGAGGTGGGGGAGGGGGTGGCAAGGTGGGGTGGGATAGCCCCAGGGGCCCATCAAACAGCCAGCTTCCCCCTCCACTTCTTCAAAGACTAAAAAACTCCCATCTTAATATTGCTGGAGCCCCTAAAAGCCAATATACCAATCAAGCCCTCCCCTCTGCACCCAGCCCTGTGTTGAGGATCCTGCAGAACCACAAGAAGACATGGTCCCCTCAGGAGCTCCCAGGCTGGCTGAGGAAATAAAGCTGTCCTAGGCTCTAGTCATACTGACCAAGCGACCTGGAGGTCCACCCCACTGCAACACACACCGTGCTCTGTCATGCTCCATTGCTCCTGCACATGCTGTGCCCTCGGTCTAGAATGCCTGCCAGTCTCCCTGGCCAACTTCTACTCACCCTTTATATGGTGTTACTTGCCCTTAAATGTTAAAAAGCTTTCCCTGGCCTACCCACACTTCCTCCCAGACTGGGTTAAGTGTACCTCCTCTGTGTATCCACAGCACCCACGCTCACCCGGTTACAACACTTAGAACACTGTTTACATGTCTGGTTTCTACTAGACTGTGAGCTCCTCTAGGCCAGAGACCATGTCTGATACATCTGTGTCCCCAGTCCCTCCACCATGCTGGGTCTGGTACAGAGCAGCACTCGAGAAATGCTCGCAGAAAGACGCTATACAATCAAGCACTAAGTTGTGGGAGTCAGATTTAAATACTACTAGCGTTCAGAAGAGGAGGTCAGGGTATGCCACAGTGGTCAAGGAGGGCTTCCTAGAGGAAAGGGAGGAAAATAAGGCGTGAAAGGGTGAAAGGTGACAGTCAACCTAGAATTGCATGGAAAGGACTTATCAGCCGGCAGCCATGTGGGCAAAAGCCTGGAGGCAGGACTGAACACATGCAGGGGCCAGCGAGGACATGCTGAGTGGATGAGGGTGGATAGGGAAGACAGGTCCAGGAAAACCAAGGCCAGATACACTGTAGTAGGCAGTGAAACAGGGACACAATCCAGATTCCACAAGGACATCTTCACCTCTGCAGATCTCTGCACATCCTTGGGCCCCAGAGCCTCTGGTGGCCTCAGTTCAGTCTTTCCGCTAACTGCCCTGGGGCAGCAGCCTTACCTGTGGATGGCAAAGAGTAGGGCCAGAGCTGCCACTGTCTTTTCCCCCCCTGACAAGTTGTCCATAGGCCGGAAGCGTTTCCCAGGAGCCACACAATTGTAGTTGATGCCATCCAAGTAGGGCTCCTCAGGGTTCTCAGGGCCCAGGAATGCCTGGGGGAAGGCACATGGGTGAGGATCTCAATTTGAGTCTGAAAGGCGATGGGGACAGGAATCCTAGAGGGAAGGGCAACTGAGCACGAAAAGGTATGGTGGTTGGGTAAGGGGCTCCAGCCTACCTGTGCACTGCTGTTGCGGGACAGGGCCTTATAGATCTCATCAATGTTGGTAGCCACAGATTCAAAACAAGCATTGAAGCGGTCAAAGCGCTCCTTTTTGATCTGTTCAAATGCCTGCTTGGCCTTCTTTGCTCGCTTTCGGGCTGCCTCAAACTCTGCCAGAAAGAAAGACAGGTGATTTCTTAGGACCACACTCTGGCAAGAATGACCTGCAAATGACAATATCGAGTAGGGACATTCCACAGAGAAAGGAATGCCTGAAGAGGGTCCCACAAGGACCTGTATCCAGTGGGCTGGCCACTGGATACGGTGTAAAGTAAGAAACATGGGCACGGAGCCACATAAACATGGATTCCTCCCTGGGCTCTAACAGCAACCAGCTATGTGACCTCGGACAAAAAACAGGTCATTTACCCTCTCCGAACCTCAGCAGTTTTCCACTCTTTAAAACAGGTGTGATATTTAATAACTCCCACTGTTTAGGGTAAGAAAGCATGTAAAAACAGGAGCTGTTGTGATGTACAGCAGGCCGGTGGCCTACGTCCAGCCTCTTGTCCTCGTCTTAGGCCCAAGTAGAAGGGCAAATCTTACCATCTGAGGTCTCCTGGAACTTGTCTCGGACACTTTCCAGCTTTTCCATGGCCTTCATGTTGGGGGCAGCAATACGCTGAAGCACACTCTGCTGCTCATTCAGCTTCTGCTGCAGTGTGTTCATCTCTTGCTTGATCTCCTCCTCAGCCTGGGCATCCTGTAAGCCCCAGGCCCAGCAACATCAAGAAGGGCCCGGCCCCTGCGCCCATGCAGAAGGCAGGTTTTCCCCCAGCTTGGCTCCTTCCACCAGTAACCATTCCCACCATCCCTGGAAATTACAGGCTGACGCCACTTTCTCATCTCTAGCCCTTCCCCCAGGCCCTGCCAACCTCTTTGTCTCTCAGGAAAAGCAGCTGGTGGTGCCCCTCTCTGGCTCTCAGCCCAGGCCATAAGCCAGCACCATCCCAGGGTGACCTAGAGGCTCCCCACAGAGGCTGCTCTGGACTACACTTACAGCTCCATAATGAATAAGGCAACTCACATTTTCTGCTTAGATCACTACATCTGAGCAAATTCCACTTGAATTTGGCTTTAGGTATTATGGATATTGCGATGCATGTCTGGGCTTGTGCCTTTTGGCCACTTTTAGTCAATAAATATTTACTGAATGCCTACCAAGTGCCAGGCACTGGGGCTGTCACGTCCTGTGAGCCACAGTTCCTGTGCTCACAGAGCTCAGGGGTCTAACAGAGGAATGCATATAAGTAAACAATCAGAATACTGTAGGATGAATGTGTAAGCAATGTTGAATCAGCACACAAGAAGGGCACCTAACTCAGACTCTGGGGTAGGGAAGGCCTCTAGGAATATGTTTAAATTAAGGCCTACAGGATGAATGAGTGAGGACAGAGAGAAGGAACAATCTTCTATGCAACCAGCAGCATCACAGGCAAAAGCCGGGGGTGGGGGGTAGGGGTTGCTCATGGTTAATTCATTGAATTGAAAGGAATTCAAAAGAGTAACTAACTTTAATAAACTTCGAAATCCACACCCCCCAATTGTGCGTGTATATGCACAGGGCACAGGAAGAAAAGAGGCCAGATAGACAAATAGAAGCCAGATCATGAAGTACCTTATAAGGTTTAGACTTTAACCCAAGGGAGGTGAGGTACCACTGAATGATTTCAAGAACAAGCACATAGCTCACACTCTGGGAGGCTGAGGCGGGAGGATCGTTTGAGCTCAGGAGTTCGAGACCAGCCTGAGTAAGAGCGAGATCCCGTCTCTACTAAAAATAGAAAGAAATCAGCTGCCAAAAACTAAAAATATATAGAAAAAATTAGCGCGGCATAGTGGTGCATGCCTGTAGTCCCACCTACTCGGGAGGCTGAGGCAGGAGGATTGCTTGAGCCCAGGGGTTTGAGGTTGCTGTGAGCTAGGCTGACGCCACGGCACTCTAGCGCAGGCAACAGAGTGAGACTCTGTCTCGGAAAAAAAAAAAAAAGAACAAGGATATAAACATATTTACATTTCAGAAGACCCTTCTGAAGATCTTTATATACTGCTATATAGTGGTTTCCAGGTAGAGTTTTAAATAAAATATAAAAGTTACACAATAGTATGCTATCTATTATCTAAGAGAAGATGGAGGGAATATAAATATATTTGCATACAAACACATTTGTACTTCAAACATACAACAAAAAAAGGATAATCCAAAAACTAATTAAAAGGGTTACCTATTGAGAAAGAGAGGTGAAGGGGATAGGAATGGAAGCTAGAGTTTTCTTCATGTACCTTGTTTTAAACTTTTGGTTTTAGAAATACATGAAGGTGTTATATAATTGAAAAACAAAATTGTATCAAAATGTGAGAACCACTGGGCAAAAAATTGTTGGGGAACAAGATATTCATAAGATGCCAAACCATTGCCCTAAAGATTGCTTACTAATTAATGACAAAGGTAAAAGTGTACGTTTAGCATTGAGAGACCTAGCACCTAACACCTTAACTTGGGATGAAACTCAGCATCACCAATAGTGGGCTCGTCCTGGTAGGATATCACATAAAGTTCACTAACAAAGTGGTTCTTGCCAAAAAATACTTAAACCCAAATCCATTCAGCCTCCAGACTAGACCAAATTTCTAATTTATAGAAGATATAAGGGTTGGAAGAACAGGTTAAACAATACTATAAAGTACCCAACATATTCATAATGTGGGACATTTTCCAAGACAACTTAAGTAGACTCTTCAAAAGACCAATGCAACGAGTAAAAGGTGAACAACCCACTCCATATTAAAAGAAACTAAAGGGACATATTAATAATAATCAAAAACAATCCATAAATCTTGATCAGATCCTAGTTCCAAAAAGAAAGGGGAAAAAAAAAACTATAAAAGACACCTTTGGAACACCTAGGGAAATTCAAATATGGATCGAACATTAAATATTATGAAATAATTATTCATTCTCTTAGGTATAATATGAAATTATGGTTAAGAAGGACAACGCTTTATTCTTAGCATGCTAAAATATTTAGAGTTAAGTATCATGATGTCTCCTGCACTTCCTTCAAAAGGTTCAACAAAAAAAAACTGCACATAGTGGGATGAGCGGGAGGGAGGGCGGGGAGAGATGAAGAGAGAAAGTAAATGTGGTAAAATATTCACTGGCGAATCTAAGGTGAAAGGCATATGGGTGTTCACTGTTCTTTCAACTTTTCTGTAGGTTTGAAACATTTCAAAATTAAAGTTGGGAAAAAATAAATCAAAATGCTAAAAAGAGCAATTCCTAAAAATGGAAAACAAAATAAAACAAAGAAACCTAACTATAAATTAAGCTGGTTAAACACTCAAAGAATTCTTTCAAATTATTTTAAAACATAGGAATACGACTATACATGCCCAACGAGCCTTTCTTTAGCTTAATGACAAAAAGAACCTTACTGCACAATCCAGCAATCACGAACACTCCAGTGTCCAGATGATAGTTGCTAAATAATAGCATTTCCCACCAAAAGAAGTCATAGCTTCTGGGAGAAATAGCCGATTCCAGGTCTGGGGTGGGAAACGTAGAGGACGAGCGTGGACATATCAGAAAGCAAGGAAGATAATCAAAGACTACAAGGGTTGTGTCCAAATGATTCAGAAGCCAAACTGAAAGAGTTACCACTGGCCAAAAGGGACAGCTTGAGCACCAAGGATAATAACTACAACAGACTGAAAGACACCAAATATATTTAAATTCATAAATTTATAATGATATGAAACAACTCAGTGGACAAATCTTGAGGAAGCCAAGGAACCAACTCATTATTGTATAAACCGATAAAGGGAAAAAAAAATCAAGTGCATATACATATATATCTTGCCTTTCCTATACAATCTGTACCTTGGGGTCACCAAATAAATGATAAGTGGAAGATTTCACTATAGTATTCCAGCTAATAAGCAAAGAAATGCTAGAATAAGATCACCTACTTGACAAATTAATGGATCTAAGCAATTATGGTTGCAAACCACAAAAAAAGAGCCACAAACATGTTATGTACCTCCTGATGGAATTGTGACAACAAACCAGTTGACCCCAAAACTTAAATCTAATTAAGCCTCTACATTTGTGCTGTGAAATGCATTCACCACATGTGACTGCTGAGCACATGATATGTGGCTAGCGGGACTAAGGAATTAAAAGTCTTAATTTTATGGAATTTTAGTTCATTTGAACTGAAAACCTGATATTCAATTCAGTTACTGGAAAACTTTTCTTTAAGTATATTTGGAACAACTTGGGTATGTGGGTCTGCTTTTTCAATTGTAAATTTTAGTAAATCTAAATACAGATCAAGTATTTCTGAGGAAATTTTAGTGTCTGAACTGAGACATGCAGTTAAGTATAAAATGCATACTGGATTGTGAAGACTCAGTACAAAAACAGATTGTCAAATATCTCATCAATAATTTTATATTGTTCACATATTGAAAGGATACTCTTGGATACTGGGCTAAATATAATATAGTATTAAAATTAACTTCACCTGTATCTTTTTACCTTTCCAAATGTGGCTACTAGAAAATTTAAAATTACACATGTGGGCCTCATTTTATCTCTATGGAATAGCACTGATCTACATCTAACTAACCACTTACGGGAACTACAGGAGATAACAGAACTATCTTGGGGGATTTTTGGGGTGGGGTGGGGCAGAGCATTTTAAACACCATAGGATGCAATCGGCAAAGTACAGAATGTGGAAAACCTTCAAGAGAAATGAATCAATTTCTTCAACAACAACAAAAAATACTGCAAAAAATTAAAAACAGATGAGCCAGGTGCAGTGGCTCACGCCTGTAATCCTAGCACTCTGGGAGGCCAAGGCAGGAGGATCACTTGAGCTCAGAAATTTGAGATCAGCCTGAGCAAGAGTGAGACCCCAGTCTCCACTAAAAATAGAAAAAAAATTAGCTGGGCATGGTGGTTTACACCTGTAGTCCCAGCTACTTGGGAGGCTGAGGCAGGAGGATTGCTTGAGCCCAGGAGTTTGAGGTTGCTGTGAGCTAGGCTGATGCCACGACACTCTAGCCCGGGCAACAGAGCAAGATTCTGACTCCAAAAAAAAAAACAAAAAACCACACACACACACAAAAACAACCAACCAAACAAAAAAACAGATAGAGGTGGTCCTATATATTAAATGAGATTTAAGAGACATATCAACTAATTGCTTTATCAATCATCCATATCAATCTATCAGTCAATCATCTTATTTGACTCCCAATTCAAGCAAGCAAACTGTGAGAGTACATGTGTTTGTGTATGACCATCAGGGACATGTAACACTAATCTTCATATGAAGGAATTATTATTTTTAGGTATGATAATGGTTCTAATTATTTTTAAGAATTCTTAACTCTTTTAGAGATACATTCTGCAATACTTACAAATGAAATGATGTGCAGAATTTATTTTAAAATAATCTTGGAGGAAGAGAGAGGATCAAGTATGTGGGGATGCACATTAAACAAGTTTGGCCATGAGTTGATAGTTGTTAAAATTGGCGATGGCTACAAGGGAGCATTGTACTATTTTACTTTTAAAATTTTCCATAATAAAAATCTAAAAATAACAATAAATGAAAAGGAAAGAGAATAAACAAACAAAAATCATCTTGAAGTGGTTCCCACTGGCCAACGATGAACAATTTGAGCACCGAGAAGAAAATGACAATAGACTGAAACATATAAAATACCTCTAAACATTTAGGTTTATAATGAATACAAATTAAAAGCCTGTTTGGTCACCGTTGAAGGTCGTTAAGGGCAACCAAGTCATGATTCTGAAAGCTAGAAAACAAAGGAAAAGGATTAAGTATTTATCCTACCTTTCCTGTACTAACTGTATTTCAAGGAAGCTAAATAGCTGATGGGAAAAAATTCTTTTTAGAATTCCAACTAATAAATGGAGGAGGAATGAAAGAATTAGAAAGTTACCATTTTGCAACCCTTAACAAATCTAGGCAATGATCATCAACAGCTGCCAAAACCAATTTGTGAAGGGTTAATAGGAAACTTTATAAAAATGGGTTAGGCTTACACCACCTGAACCTAGTGATCTGGTTGTTTTTTTACCTTTATGTTATGTAAACTTCCATGAGTGTAGTTAAGAGGTAGTTAGAAAAAAACAAAAAAAAATAAAAAAATAAAAAATATATTATGTAAACTATCAAATATACACAAAAACTCAGAGAAAAATATAATGAAACCCCATGTACCTATTACTCAGCTTCAACAATTATCAACTCATGCCAAATACCCTGCTATTTACACCCCCTAACTCCTTTCTTTCTTTTTTTTTTTTTTTTTGAGACAGAGTCTCACTTTGTTGCCCAGGCTAGAGTGAGTGCTGTGGCGTCAGCCTAGCTCACAGCAACCTCAAATTCCTGGGCTTAAGCGATCCTTCTGCCTCAGCCTCCCGAGTAGCTGGGACTACAGGCATGCGCCACCATGCCCAGCTAATTTTTTTCTATATGTATTTTTAGTTGTCCAGATAATTTCTTTCTATTTTTTTTTAGTAGAGACAGGGTCTCGCTCAGGCTGGTCTTGAACTCCTGACCTCGAGCGATCCACCCGCCTTGGCCTCCCAGAGTGCTAGGATTACAGGCGTGAGCCACCGCGCCCGGCCAAACTCCTTTCTATACTCACTTATTTTAAAGCAAATCCCCGACATATCATTTCATCCATACGTCAGTGTGTATCTCTAAAACAGGGTTTCTAAACCTCAGCACTATTAGCATTTGGGTTGGGTGATTTGTTGTGGGGGTTGTCCTGTGCATCGTAGGATGTTTAGCAGCATCCCTGGTGTCTACCCTCTGATGTGGATAGTAACCCCCTCCCCACCCCAGTTGTGACAAATGGGCACAACAAGAGCGTCTCTCTGACATTGTCAAATGTCCCCTGGGGGGACAAGATACCCGCTCTCTCATTAAGAACCACTCCTATAAAAGATAAGGACTTAACAAAACAATAAAACCACAATATCATTATCATACCTAAAAATATTAACAGCAATTCCCTAACATCATAAAATACCTGGTCAGTGTTCAAATTGCCCTGTCTTATAAATTTTTTTTTTTACACAGATTTTTCAAAGTAGGTTCCAAATAAGGTATATACATTGCAACTGATTGATATGTCTCTTAAGTCTCACTTATTCTGTAAGGTCCCTCTCCCTCTTTCCTTTGCAATGGATTCAAGTGAGGTCCACACATTTCATTTGGTTGATTTGTCTTTTGTGGTAACACTTTCCCCTCTCTCTTTATTTTTTCTCCCCATTTACTTATGGAAGAAATCAGGTCTTTTGTCCTTTAGAGTTTCCCAGTCTGGATTTGGCTAACTGCATCCCTATGCTTTGACGTAAGCTTGATCAGATCCACGGTTGAGTTTTTGGCAAGAATACTTCATAGGTAATGCTGAACAATGATCAATTTTAACATTAGAGAGAGACTAGAGAGAGACAGAGAGAGAGAGAGAGAGAGAGAGAGAGAGAGAGAGAGAAAGAAGTGACATCAAGTGTCTATTGATGTGATACAAAAGGCAGTTCACAAGTACATAGCACTACCTATGATACATAAAAAAAAGAACCTGAATCCAATCAAACTCTAGGTTTACTTATTAGTTTATAGGAAATACAGGAGATGGAAGAACATATTAAGTAACATCATGGGGACATACTCAGTCAAATCCAGATCTGGAATGTAGAAAATTCTATAGTACCAATGACCAGTTTCTTCCATAAATAAATAGGAAGAAAAAAATTAAAAGGGAGAGAAAAATGTCATAGACTAGCAGAGACCAATTTTAACATGGACCTTACTTGAATATTGATTTAAACACATAAACTGAAAAAATAAAAAATAAATAAAAATGTATGGGACGTTCATGAAAAGCTAAAGATTTACTGAGTATTAGGTGATATTGTGTAGTTATTATTAAATCTTTTCTGGTATGATATTGTGGTTACGTTTTTTTTAAAAGAGTCCTCATATTCTAGAGATACATGCTAAGGTAATTATGGATGGAATAATGTCTGGAATTTGCTTTAAAACAGCCCAATGGTGGGGGGAGTGGGGAGAAAAAACAAGATTGACCATATGTTGCTAACTGTTGAAGCTGGGTGATCGGTGCCTCAGGGTCTTTATTATCATTCTCTTTACTTCCACATATATTTGAAAATTTCTGTAACTTAACCTAGCACAGAGGGAGTGAAGTGCTACCCAGGAGAGAATGCCAAATGAGGAGGAAAGAACCCTGAGGAAGACTTGAGGCCAATCTGTTCACTGTGCAGGAGCCTGTTCTCTGTGTGTGTATCTGGGCTTAGCCATGTACACACATGGAAGGGGAAGACTGACAGCAGGCAGGGACAGCAGCAGCCGGGGGTGCAGGGTAGAAGATGTGGATGTATCTGTGTGTACGTATGAGGGGAAGACCCTGGCTCACAACCTGATCCTTCTTCCCTTGCCAGATCTCCCCTCTTTCTAGCCACAGTCTCCACAGAGCCTCCAGATGGGCTGACCCTTGCTCTGGACAGCTGGGAAGATGGCCCACCCCCATGGTTGATCCTCACCTTAAGATCTTCACACAGGTCACCGTAGTCAATCTCAATGAGGGCCTCTCGTGCATAGATACTGGAAATTCTCTGGGAACCACTCACAGAATCCTCCCCCTGGGAGCTACCCTGCAATGGCAAGAGAGAGAGTCAAATGAAGCAGACTGGCCATGAGAGTGCTCCTCTAGAGAAAGGCTGGGGACTCCTTTTTCCAGCCTTCAATCTTTGAGATAGCATCTTGCTAGAAAGCACCGTGGCAAAAGGAACAGAGACTTTGCAAGCAGAATGACCTGAATTCAAAATTGAGCTCTACCCACTTACTAACGGTGTGATCCTGGGCAAGTCATGTTCTCAGATCCTGAGTTTCTTCACCTGTAACGTAGGGACAACGCCTGCCCTGCAGGGCTGTGGTTAGGATTAGGGGTTATTATGCCACATGTTACCATGATGCCTAGAACATTTCTGGTGCTCAAAATATTATAATTTACTGAATTAAACTGAAATGCCATTTGGGAAGGGGGAGAGGGGGTGGAAGACACGTGGGACTGAGACACATGACCAGGTCTAAGATAAGATATACGCAAACCTCCTCTCAGTTAATGTCCCCCACCCCCTTGTTACTAATCTTCATTTCCAATGGATAAAATGCCTTGGCTCCTCTATTGGCAAGTGTCCCTTCCTTTCCTGAAACTAAGCTTCCTCACCTCTGCATTGCTAATGTCACTTACCCAATCCTCTCCTGGCCAACCTCCCTCGTTGCAGCTAAGCTATCATCCTTAGGTCCCCCAGCTTCCTATCTTCCTTTGTTCTTGGCTAATGTCCCTCAATTCCTACTCCTACCAATATCCATCACCTGCTGGAGTTAACATAGCTCAAGTTCCCAAGGTTAATGAATTCCTTCATCCTCTCCTGGCTCAACTCTCTCACCATCCACGGGGGGTGCAGCTCTCCCAATTCAACAACCCTCTCACACCAAGGCTATTATTACTTTCACCTCATCTGCCTTCACCACCTCACCTTGCCTCGTCTCTCCTGAATCCCTCCACTGTCTGCCCACCATCCTCTCTCTCACTGCCCTTCCTGGCCACTTTCACTCCCCATCCCTGGTTATTGCTGTTCACAGCCCACTCCCACCACCAGCCATAATACTCACCTCTTCCTGACTGATATCATCCATGGTGCCTTTTGACAGTGGCAACTTGATGTCTTGCATCTTGCAGGCCTGTAGCAAGTTGTGGCGGTCACTGCGCTTCTGTTCAAGCTTGGTCTCAATGGCTGTCACCTCCTTCTGTAAATGGGTCATTTCCCTAAAAAAGGTCCAGGGAGCCAGGTGAGACCCAAGTCTGGAAGTCTGCCCACCCTACCTACTTCTTCCCACCCCAGGCCTGAACTCACTCACTTGTTAGCACCCCCTAGTTTCTTACGAATCTCCTCCATCTCATGATTCTTGTCATTCACTTCTGACTTCTTGGCCAAGTGCTGATTCTTCAGGTCTTGTAGCTGGGCCATGGTCTCATCTATGATCTTCATGTGTCTTTGTTCCTCCTGGTCCCAGCAGGGGGAACAGGGCAAGAGGTGAAGGCTTTCCCCATCTCACCTTGGGATCTTCTCCTCCTGCCTCCACCCTGCCTCCCAGGCAGTTTGCTGGAGCCACTCATCAATGAGCTCTGCTTTCTCACCCCCATCAGCCCTCAGCCTCCTTTTATCTTTTTCTAAATTATTTGATTGTCCTCTCCCACATATCCCTGTTATACAAGTTATCTACTATAGAAAAGTTAAAAGTATAGAGAAAGTATAAAGGGGGGTAGGATATGGGGATCACTCATAATCCCCAGCCGGAAGTAACTAATTAACATTCTAATGTATTTCCTCCCAGCATTATTTACAGGCAGCTTTACATAGCTGAGACTAGATTGTTAATTAAAACTCTTATTCTGACTTAATATTTAAACATTTTTTCCACATCAAAACTTTTGCCATGTGCAGTATAACATTTGATTTAAAACCCACACAAACAATACTGTGTACTTTCTATGAGTGCACAGATATGAATGTGCAAGTAGTTAAGTAAATCCCTAAAAGGTCTGGAAGAATACATACTCACGTGGGATTACCTCTGGGAAGAGGAAGGAGAGTAGGACTGAGAGTCCAAAGGGAAGTGGAGCTTTACTTATAAATATTCTGATTTTTAAAAAATTTTTATTTTCCTGATGCTTTATCTTAATATTCTGATTTTTTAAAGGACAATTTTGTTTTCATTTTAATCTTAAAAAGTCACATAAAGGGGACATATCTTCAACTTACTCTCAAATGGCTCATAAAAAATAATAAGCATATTATACAGAGAGATACGAAAGGGAACGTGGCAACATACTGATAACTGATGAAACTTAGTGATGGGCAGATGGGAGTTCTCTGTACTATTCTTGCAACTTTCCATAAAGATGAAAATTATTTCAAAATAAAAAGTCAAAAAGTCACATAAACATATTATCCTGGATCATCTAGACATCTACCTAGTCCTGCCCCGGATTTTATTGCTTAATTTGTAATGCATTTAAGATTCTAGTGATACCAAGGAGGGCTACCTTAATCATCAAGGGTTAATGAAGAAAACACAAAAATGAGCAATAAACATAGGCAGACATAAAAGTCAAATGATATTTTCAAACCAAGAGAAAACCAAATCACCTTAGAAGGGAATGCTGTAAGGAACAAAGGTTTCATAGTAATTTAAAGAGAATGGGTGTGAGGAAATTGAGTCATCACACAATACACAGTGGCCCAGGCATGCTAAACTCAAAAGCACTGAGCTGGAGCAATCCGTAGCCTAGTCACACTGTGAAGTGACTAGGTTTCAGCACAACAACATCATCTGTTGCACTGAATTTACACGGTTAATCTAAATTTTACTCATTTGGTTAGTATTTAATTTCTAAGTTTGTCTTGGATTTTGGTTAAGTATATATGTTTGTATATATTTAAGTAACATTAAGGATTTAAGCCAACACTGGCGATCTTAGGGAACACTTTTCCTTTAAAAGCAGTCTGTGTATTGCTAAAGTTTGAAGGCCACTAAACTATACAAATATTTCTATGGATGTGGCATGATTTGCTAAATTCCTACTTTCCAAGGGGCACTGGGTAGTTTCCAATTTGGAACTATAAATAATACTTGTAATTAACATCAACCTGTTTGCACAAAGCTTTGCCAGCATTTTGGATTATCTCCTCAGGTACTACTGAATTAGAGGGTATAATCAAGAAGCATTCTGAAGCTTCTTGATAGATTGTGCCATACAGCATAAGAACACCTGTCTCCTGCAGCATGGCTGACATTGAGCATTGTCCTTTTTTAATTTGGGGGTAATGTGATAGGAAACAAATTACCTCTGACTGTTTCTTTAATTTGCATTTCTTTAATTTCTAGTAAAGCTAAATTATTTGTATGTGTTTATGGCCTATTTGAATCTCTTCTTGAACTGTTTGTGCCACTTATCCATTTTTGTCTTGGCGTTTTTCTTATTTTGATGAGAGATTGATAAATTATGTACATTAGCCTTCTGTCTGTCATATTTCCTCCAATTTTCCTCCCAGTTTTTAGTCTTTTAATTCTCTCCTTCCTTACCTTCTTGAGCTTTTCTATCTCATTTTCATCCTTTTTCACTGTCTGCTCCCACATGTGTACTTTATCCTGGTCCTCCTTCAGTTGGTTCTTTTCAAAATCCAACTGGATGCCCAAGCGAGTCTTCTGATTCTCAAACTCCAAACTGTGGAAGAAAGGGGAATCAGGCCCAGGGCTCAGGGACCCAGCTACTGCTGAATTTCATTCGGTCACCACTCAGTTTATCCACCCATATGCACATAAAACTGTCCCCTGAAGTTAGAGGATACAGTTCCTCAGCCTGGCCCTGTGGACATGGCACAAGGCAGGGGAGATTGGGCCAAACCCCAATTATCTCCCCTTTAAACACTAAAGACTCTAATGGCCTCCCAAGTTCCTAGAATCCACCAGTTATGGTAATTCTTACTTATTAAGCTTCTATGTACTTTACATACATTATCTCTAATCCTCTAATCAACAGCTCCCTAAGTAGCTATTATTATCCTAATTTTACAAATGAGGAAATTTAGGCCAAGAGGTAAAAGACCTGGCCCAAGGCCACATCGCTAGTAAATGGCACACAGGTTTAACACCAAAACCCAGGGTCTTTCTGCACATCATCATTGCAACATAACATAGTGGGTTAAGAGGATTGGTAACTCTGCCACTCACTAGTAGTATGATCTTGGGCTAGTTAGCTATACTCTCCAGGCCTCAATTTCCTCATTTGCAAAATAGAAATAATAATAATAGTACTGACTTCAGAGTCATTAGGGGATTTTTTAAATGAGTTAATATGTATAAAGTCCTTAGAATTATACCTGGCACAGTAACTACTCAGTAAATTTTAGTTATCATCATCATTACTAGGTATACTGGCTGTATTCAGCTCATCTTAGCCCAAGGGCTCCCAACCTCCCCAAGATTCCAGAACCTCTTAAAGGGCAAAGCTTGGATGGTACAAAAACATGGAGAAAATAATGGATTACTGCTATTGTCTATCTCCCCATCTCTTTAGAAACTCAAAGGATATGTAACTAGCACAGACACTAGCAGACCAGGCAGGGCTAACTTCCAACTGCCTCCAACTCCCAATATGATATGACAGATGCTGCCAGATGTCATGCTAGCAGCTTAAACCTATTAGTCACCATAATCCAAATGGAACGTAATCAACTCTATAATTTTAAGCTATACAATTTTACGTCCAATCTCCCAAGCATGAGTCATAAAGTCCTCTGTGATGTGGCCCCTGCTGCCCTCTCTACACCCCCACCTTCCTCCTGTTTCTATGCTCCAGACATTCAAAACTACTTAGTATCTAGAACAAGGCATGCTCTCTCACACCTCCAAGCATGCTGTTCTCAATGTCCGGAACTCCCTTCTTATGTAGCTGCCCAGTGGCTAAAATCCTACTCGCTCTTCAGGTCTCCAGTTCATCACTCCTTATTTTGTAAAACCTTTCCTGATCTTCTGAGCAAGGTTCTTAGTTTCTATTACACTTTGTTGAGTTCCTGCCTTTTTGGACTTCAGGTGGAGAGCTGAGTTAATCATATCCCATAGTTCATAACACATTTAGCATAGCTGCCTGTGCAAGACCCCTCCCTTGTCCCCTTTGTTTCAATCCCCAATTTCCACTCTTACTACCTTCCCTACTGTGACATACATATACACACACATCCTTAAAAACACATATCCTTGTAAAGCCATTGTTTTAAAATGTATACAAATGCACGTTGTTGTAAATTTTATTCTTTCTTTCATTAAATACCAAGTTTATACTTTATCAATAAATTATAAATTATTTAGCCTGTAAATCCAGTTCTTGTTTTGAACTGCTACACAGTATCCCGTATATTCATTTAACTTACACTTCCCCCCAGTGATGGCCATCTATATAGCCACCAACACTTCACTACCACAAATTATGCCAAGACAAACAACCCTGAATGTGTCTCCTTGTGACCCTGTGGAAAGACCCTGGGATCTATACCCATAGGACATATATATACCTATATACTACATAGGATATATATAGACTTATTTTCACTAAATACTGCTAGATTGTTTTTTTTTTTTCTTCTGGTTTTTTGAGACAGGGTCTCACTCTCACTCTGTTGCCTGGGCTAGAGTGCAGTGGCATCATCATAACTCACTACAACCCCAAACTCCTAGGCTCAAGCGGTCTTCCTCCCTCAGCTTCCCGAGTAGCTGGGACCACAGGTGTGTGCTACCCGCCTGATTTTTCTATCTTTTGTAAAGATGGGGTCTTGCTCTGTTGCTCAGCCTGATCTTGAACTCCTTGAACTCCCAAAGTGCGAGGATTATAGGTTTGAGCCACTGTGCCTTATCCTGTATTGCTTTTAATTTGCATTCCTCTGATTAAGAGATTAAATATCAATTCCTACAGTTGTTAGGCATTCAAGCATCTCTTTCCATGAAAGGTCATCTGTATACTTTGTCCATTTTTCTATTGGGTTTGTTGTCATTGTTTTTATTTTTCCTCTTGTTGATTTGCAGTTCCTTGAAAACCTATTCTGTATTTTGTATCTACCTCAATTACACTATTTATCATACTGTTCTAAAATTGTTGTTCTACCTGTTTTCCTTAAGTTCCCTGAGGGAAAAAACAGCCTCTGACTCAATCCTATATCCCTTGAGCCTGGCTTGGAGTAGGAAAGCAATGAATATTTACTGCATGGGCCAAGGGCTAGATGAACTGCTGACTGAGGCCCAGCATCCAAGGAGTGACCTCCTTCAGCAGAGACTGTGCTGTGTTCATCTCTTGTTACCTCTGTCTCCCTTACCACCCTCCGATGCCTAGCACAGGACAACCTGGCACAAGGTAGGTACTCAAGAAAAGTTTATTGACCTAAAGTAAGGAAGAAAAGAGAAGCTTGTTTTGTTCTGGCTATTCTTCCAACCTAGAACTTTATTCCTCCAACCCCACCCCCACCTCCCTACCCCCTCAAATCACCCACCAGGATAATGATAATAAAAGCTAATATTTATTGTTCTCAGTAGGTGATAAGTATTATGCTAAATAGTTTACAAAGATTAGCTCATCTGATCCTCCCAACAATGCCATGAGATAGGTATCACTATACCATTTTACATACACCATGGCTTGCAGAAGTCAAATCACTGCCCAAGATGATGAGTTGTGGAGCTGGAATTTTAATCCAGGCAAATCAAGTTTAACCACTATACTATGCCAAACTGCCTCCCTGATATCCTTGTTCTTTAAGGCCCACCTACAATAAACTCCCATAGCTCTAAGAGTCGGTCCCTGCCTTATGATGGCATTTGACTTTCCAAGAATGTCAGGCTGGAGGCTCAATGCTTCAACCTACCGCTTCTTGGCGATTTCATTCTGCCGTTTCACTTTCTCTTCCTCAAACTCCCGGATGTTGCGCACACCAATCTCCCGACAAAACTCTTCAAACACCTCATCCTCTACCTGAAGGGAGAAGCCAGGGAGCACAGAGGCTCTCTTAGTCAGAGTCCTGTTTCCAGCCCTAGTCCTGACATGCTGGCATGGCTTACCCCTACCCACCTGGTTCATCTTCTCCTTCAAGTCTTTCATTTCCCTCTCTCGGCTCTGGATGATCCTCTTGATATCGTTAATGCGAGGCCCAAAGTTGGCGAGCTCACTCTCCAGCTTGGACTTTTCCTACAGGCAATGGGTTGAAAAGACAAAGTAAATCAGGCTCCTCGGAGGAAAAGAGCTACCCTGACTGCACTGGCCCAGTGGTCAAGAGGGGCTAGCTCTCTACACACACTGAGAAAATCTGACTTAGCACCACTACCCTACTCAAGTCTCCATATTCTCCTGCTGGAGCCATCACATGGTTTCCTCCCTGGCCTCCCATTCAGCCACCTTCAATCTACAGGGCAGGGCACACAGCAAACATCATTAGTTATAGATCCATAATCCCTTATTTATAACCCCTGGGGCCAGATGTTTTAGAATTCAGTTCAGATTTTTTTTGAGTTTAGAAAAAGGTAAAAGGTAAAATGATACATATACTACACATTATAAAACACTTCCAGGATGGTCTGGGGAAGGACTCAAAAATAAACAAAACACATTAATATACCCAGAACAGTACCCCTGCTGACAGGGACTGAAATGCCTGCAGCTCTTTCAAAAGTTCAAATATTTATTGAATGAATAAATTATGCTAATAACAGCACCTAACATTTATTAAACATTAGTCTAAGCACTTTATAGGTTAACTTATTCAATTCAATCTTTGTAATGACTCTATAAAGTGGGTATTATTCTAACTTCCATTTTACAGATGAGAAAATTGATACTGAGAGATGAAGTAACTTGCCTAATGTCATTACCTATGGCAGAGCCAAGATCTGAACCCTTGGCTGTCTGACTCTATGCTATGTGCTTGGTTGCCTGGAGCAGGCTGGGAGGAGGGAGGGAAGTAGAACAAGTTCCCCACCCCCAGAGAAACCTAGGCCAGGAATGTGAGGATGGCCTCTGGACAAGAGGGCTGAAGGCCAGGCCCCACCTGCAGATTCAGAGCTAGATGCCGTGTCTTGGTCTGTTCCAGGTCACTCTGTGAGTACTTGAGCCGCATTTGCAGTCCGTGGGCCTGAGACTGCACCTGACGCAGCTCTGCCTCTTTCCGTTTTGCTTTCATCTGCTCCTGAAGGGAATAAGAAAGAAGGCCTAGGTGGTAAGAGGGCCGACCTGGGCTTAGGACCTCCACTTCTAGGAATAGCGCTGCCTGTGGCTTACTTTCAGCTCCTCTGTCAAGCGCTCCTTCTTCTCTTTCAACTTGTCTACTGCTTTCTCATCCCAGCGCCGCGCCTTGGCCTTCAGGTCACTAGCCCCACCAGAGATCACTCCTGACTTCTGGAACAGGGTTCCATCCAGGGCCACTGTCTACACAAGGCAGGAAGAAGAGAGGAGGAGAGGAGGAGAAGCTGAACAGAGGAATCTCCAGTACTGAGCCTGTCCAGCTCCAACCTGGGCAAGGGAATCCACACCTTGTGGCGCTGGTGTCCTCCAAAGGCAATGCGGCGGGCATCCTCCACGTTGTCACAAACAAGGGCATTGCCACACGCATACTGCAGGGCCTTTTTGATGTGAGGTGGCTCATAGCGAATCACATCAATCACTAGCTTGGCCCCCTTCAGCTCCCGGAGTTTCTCGTCTGTAGGTTTCACCTGTGGAGAGAAGCTCAGTCAGTGGCAGAACATGGAGGACTAGGAAGAGGGTCCCTTGAATACTGCCCTGACCCCATCCCCAACAAGCCTTACCTCCAGGTAGTCAAGAGGCAAGAAGGTCTCAGGCTCCCCACGTTGCTCCTTGATATACTGAATACAGTCCCGGCCTGTCTTCTCTGAGTCCACAATAATGGCATCCATGTTCTTGCCCAAAACCTTGGTTACAGCAATCTGATACTTCTTTTGTGTGGGCTGGCAGAGGTCAATGAGGCGGCCATACTGAGTAAAATAGAAAGGGAAAACTGAAGCATGAGGCTTTTGGATCTGGCTCAGGAACCCCAATTCCCAGCATAAAAAGAGGGTCAGACTGGAATCTGTTATTAGGAACAGTGAATGCAACTGTATTGCCTAGTGGTCAGGACAGCCCACTAGTTCTGCACTTATGTAACTCTGCCCTATCTGAATGGGAATGGACTGAGGAGGAAGCACTTGCTGAACTAGTATTGCTGCCTGAAGTCTAGACCAGCACAGTGACCAATCCTAATTCCCTTCCAAAAGGTGGAAAAGTTTGAGTAAGAGAAGGGGGGGTAAAGGAATGAATAAGTGGGTTATGTAATGAGAGAAACCCAATATTACACTAACACTTCCAAAGAGGCTCAGAGCAAGAGATGATATTGTCTCTTAAGCAATTATACCAGATGCCTGAAAGGGTGAAGCTATCTGTTTGTTCAGACTATTTCTGTTTTTGGAACCTGACAAGATTGAATGGAAGCCTGCAAACCTGAGTGGCCTGGCTCTGGTAGACATTTTCACGTGATATGATGATAAACTAGACTATTAATTAACGACTGAATTGGATTATAGGAATGTGCCAGTATCTTTCAGCTTATATGATTGTTTTGATGTGAGGGATCTGTGATTGAAGACTGAGCTAGATTGTGATATTGTGAAAGATGCATTAGGTCATTAAGTATGAAATGTCCGATTTCCTTAAGTACTAACTGACACTGGATACCTCTGACACTTCACGTTGACACTTGTTTTTTTTTTTAATTGTGAAGGTATATCCTCATTCTTTCAAATGCACGATTTGGCTTATGATTATCTTTCAAAAATTTTTTAGAGCAATTTTTGTGAAACCATAGATAAGTCAAAAATTCATGTTATTTTTGAATATGAGTTCTATCATGGAACCAATGCAGTGCAGACAGCTGGAAATATCAATGAAGTGTTTGGGAAGTATGTGGCTAATGAATGCACAGTACATCAATGGTTTGAGAAGTTCTGTTCTGGTGATTTTAATCTTGAAAATGAGCCATGTGGGTGACCTGAGACCAAGGTGGATAGTGATGAGCTGAAAGCTGTAGTGGAAGCAAATCCATCTCAACCTATGTGTGAATTAGCAGCAAGGTTTGACATTATTATTTCAACAATATTGGACCATTTGAAATAAATTGGCAAGGTAAAGAAGCTGGATAGATGGGTACCACATGGACTAAACGAGCATCAGAAGAGAAATCATCTCAAAGCGTGCCTTTCTTTGCTGTCACGCACAAACAGGTAAACCATTTCCACACCGTATTGTTACATGTAATGAAAAATGGATTCTTTTTGACAATTACAAGTGTTTGGCACAATGATTGGATAACAATGAAGTTCCAAAACAGTCCCAAACTGAATATTCCTCAGAAAAAGCTAATGGTGTCTGTTTGGTAGTCCAGCGCTGGTATTGTCCACTACATGGTCAGTAGTGAACATGAAACCTGGTCAGTAGATTACAGCGGATGTCTACTGCAACCAACTGGGTGAAATGATGAGGATGCTTGCAACTAAGCTGCCGAGATTGGTCCATAGAGACAGTCCAATCCTCTTGCAAGACCATGTCGCAAAAAACAATGCTGCTCAAACTATAGAAGCTGGACTTGGAAACTCCCTGTCATCCAGACCTCGCACCAACTGACTACCACTTCTTTCAGGCTTTGGACCACTTCGTGCAAGGAAAAATATTCAATTCTCAACAAACTGTGGAAAATGCCTTTTGCAATTTCATCGTCACTTGCTCTTCAGGATTCTTCACTGCTGGCATAAACCAGCTACCATTAAGATGGCAAAAGTGTGTTGATACTCTAGGCACATACTTTGATTAAATGTACTGCTTACTTGAGATACAATAAACTTTTGATTTGAAATTGGACATTTCATATTTAATGGCTTAGTATTTGGTCTTTGACCCAAGTTCTTGACACACAACTCCTAAAACCCTTGGAATATCAAGAGTGACCAGAGTGTCTTTTGCATGTCTAATGCCCAGGGGGCCCTAGAGAGCTTCAGGATGAGGGCTGGTCACCAGAAACAGGGGAAAGGAGCTGACAATTGAGTTGATCACCAATGGCCAATGTCTACAAAGTAAAGCCTCCATAAAAACCCAAAAGGACTGGATTCAGGACTGGATAGCTAAACATGTGGAGGTGCCTGGAAAGTGGCGCACCTGGAGAGGACACAAAAGCTTCACAATCTTCTCCCATACCTCGCCTTATACATCTCTTCCATCTGTCTGCTCACCTGTACCCTTTGTAATATCCTTTATCATAAATGGGTAAGCCTAAGTAAAATGTTTTCTTGAGTTCTGTGAGATGCTCTAGTAAATTAATTGAACCCAAGGAGGAGTCTGTGGGAACCTTGATTTATAGGTCAATCAGAACCACAGGCCACAACTTGGGACTTTCAACTAGCATCTGAAGTGGGGGGTAGTCTTGTGGGACTGAGTCCTTAACCTGTGGGATCTGATGCTATCTCCAGATAGATAGTGTCAGAATTGAATCACATTATAGGACACCCAGCTGGAGAACTGCTTGGTGTGTGATGAAAAACCCCCACATGTCTGGTGTCAGACTGAAGTGTTGTGCTGGCTGTGTGAGAGTAGGAAAAGCACTTTGGTTTTCTATCTTACAAAAAAACACAGCGCCCATGCTATAGAGGAAAAGCCTATTCTGGCTCCCAAGCAACAACTTTGGGCAGTCATGTCTGAATCCAAAATCATCTTTCTGAACCTCACTTTTACCATTTCACAGACCACTGCCACAGAGGCACTATGCCAGATACCTTATATACATTATCTCAAATTCTCACGAGCACCTGGCAAAATAAATCTTTTACCAGTTCCTTTCCCCCATCCCCCCAAAACCAAGCATGGTTCCCTAAGAACTATCAGATAAAGGGTAAACTCTTCAAAGGCAGGGACTAAGCCTAATTCATACTTATCTCCCTAGCAGTGCCTAGAGAGAAATGATAGAGAGTATTTATGGAACCAAACTAAGTTGAACCCAGGGGATGGGATAATATTCAGGGAATCTGGGAACTCAGGATTTTGTGAAAGAGGCCAAGAGATCTGATAAAGCCCAGGGTGTCCCTAAAAGATAATGGGCTGGTTGGTACATGCCAAGGGAGCTCATATGGAAGACTGCACAGAGATACTTCCTGGGAGAATAATTCCAGTCCCACGGCCCCTCCCCCTTCCAAAGGTTTTCCCCGCAGAGGAGTGGACACAGCAAGACAAACCCTTTGGAAAGATTATAATTGGTGTGAAGAAAGGAACACGAGCTTAAGAGTCAGAACAGGCCGGGCGCGGTGGCTCACGTCTGTAATCCTAGCACTCTGGGAGGCCGAGGCGGGCGGATCTTTTGAGCTCAGGAGTTCGAGACCAGCCTGAGCAAGAGCGAGACCCCGTACCTACTAAAAATAGAAAGAAATTAACCAGACAACTAAAAATATATAGAAAAAATTAGCCAGGCATGGTGGCGCATGCCTGTAGTCCCAGCTACTCGGGAGGCTGAGGCAGGAGGATTGCTTGAGCCCAGGAGTTGGAGGTTGCTGTGAGCTAGGCTGACGCCATGGCACTCTAGCCCAGGCAACAGGTGAGACTCTGTCTCAAAAAAAAAAAAAAACAAAAAAAAAGAATCAGAACAAGTTGGGTGTGAATTGTAGTACTTTTTCCACTTACACGCTGTGTTGCTTTGGGCAAGTCATTTAACCTCTTCAAGCCTCAGCTCCTCCAACTATAAAAACCGGATCAGCAACCCTGTCCTCACAGAGCTACTGGGAAAATCATACGACAGTGAGTGTGGGAGTAGGTGCTCAGGAAATGAGTTCCCTCTCCATTCTTACCACAGAACCAGGGTAAAGGCGCTTGATGCTTTCCATTATCTCTGCCTTTCGCTGCTGACGGCTGCTCTCCTGGCGGTCAATGCGGGCATCCCCTAGCTGCTCCATCACCTGGTTCAGCTCCTTATTGATTTCATCAATACGCCGCTTGGCCATCTCCACCTCCTCTGTCAGCTCCCCCTCTAGCTTCTTCTGCTCCTCTAGGGACTGCCTGCAAAGTGAGGGAACATACAAGTCACTCAGGCTGGTCAGAAAATATTCCTGGCTAAGAAGGACTCTGGGGGTCCTGCCTGAAGAGGGGCAGGACAGGTAGGGTCACAAAAACAGGCCTAGAAGTAAGGAGAACAGTTGCAGAGCCACATACTTGCTAGTGGTGATGTATTCCTCTAGTTTTTCAATCCGCTTCTGATTTTCTTCAATCTCCCGCAGCTTTTGTTTGATCTTGGCCTGGAAAACAAATATATTCCATCACCAGGGGCTGTACAAGTTAACTCCAAGATTATAAGGCCCAGGCTTACAGCCCCTGTGCCCACTCATCCAAGAGCCCAATAGTCCCGGACAATCTGTCACTAATGCAAGAGGTCTACTAAAAGGCAGATACACAGACAGTGTTCAGTTTGGATCTGCTAACTGATGGGGGCCTCCCAGGGCTCCAGAACCTCTCATAGGTGTTCTACCCAGCCCAGGCTACCTTCTCATCCATCATGGAGGCTCAAACCAAGATAAAGAAAAGCTCTGCAGGCCTTTCTGCCTCTGTTTTCTCATGTGTAAAATGTGAGGAATCTCTACTTCATAGAATAGGGTAGCTATTAATACTAATGCCTACCACATTCTTTTAAATATTTAAGAGAAATGCTTAGCAGAATGCCTGGAACATTGTAGGCTCTTGGGCACTATGACAATTTTTTATCACTGTTGTTATTATTACTATTAGGGAGGCAGTAAGTGAAGTATATTTGGTAAGAGTGTAGGCTTTAGAGCTAGACTGTCCAAGTTCATCTCCTAGTTCTGCTGCTAAATAATTATGTGACCTTAGGCAAATTACTTCACCTCTGTGCTGTAGCTTCCTTATTTGGAAGATGGGGATTAATAGTAGCCATCTCACGAAGGTAGTCATAAATGAAGAATTAAGTGAGTGAATATGTGTAAAGAACAATGCCTGGCAGTCATTGCTTGATAGGTATTATTCAGCTATCGTCATTATTGTGAAGACTATCACTATGGGTTGAGTATCCCTTATCCGAAATGCTTGGGACCAGAATTTTTTCAGATTTTGGAATTTTGGGGGGGATGCTCAACCTGTACTTCCTTTTCTCTGGACCATTATCCCTAATCTTATAACTCTTGCCCACCTCTGTCTCTACTTTCTTCCGCTCTTCCAGATCTAGACGGTCTTGGTCAGCTTTCTGGTCTCTATTGAATTTTTCCAGTTCCTGGGCCAAGGTAGCTGCTCTCTTGCTGGCTTCTTCTTTCAACCGGTGGTATTTCTTCACCTGTGTTAGGGATAAGAAAGGAGGATAGATATGACCAGGTCAGCCCATGTCAGCCCAGTTATCTCCTCTCCACCAACCCCTTCCAGGGCTTACCTGATTCTCCTCCAGGGTCAAGTCTCTGCCCTGACTCTGACTCTCTTCTTCCATTCGTTCTTCAAACTCCTGCCGGGCCTTCTCCACTGACAGCATCTCCTTCTCCAGCTCATCCATGTCACCTTTACGCTTCTTGTAGTGCTTCTGAGCGTTCTGCAGAGATTTCTTAGCCGCTTCCAGCTTCTTGATTTTGTGGGAGGTATTCTCCTTGGCTTTGATGTACTGAGGCCGCTTCTGGTTCAGTTCTGAGTCTTTCTCCCTTTTACCAGAGGGGAGGGGGGAACCGATTAGCACTGTGGAATAAGGGAGAATTTGCAGGCTTTTTACTCAAAGAAAGGGGGGGCCTGAGCCCCTGAGCCAGCCTCAGGGAATTAAAGGGCAATCTGTCTACTCCCTGGAACCTACGGCTTCAGCCTGGCATTCCAGCCACTCCACAAGGGAAGGTTACCACTCTTGCCTCAACCTTGGCCATGCCAGGCCCCTCATTAACAACTCCCAAGAACACCCTGTGTTTACTTAGTTGTCCCTTGTCTAACGTTTTCAAATTCCTGTCCTTTAAACTTCTGGCTTCAGTTCAACTTCTCCCTCTTCTGAGTACCTATCTATCCAGAGCCTGAGCACTTCAATATTGTATTTGTCCAAAACGCAAGTCAAGAAATGTGCCTGATTCTGGCCAACATAAGTCAAGGGGAAAACAGGTAAACTAGTAAGGGCACTGGACTCTAGGCTCACAGGAGCGCTAAGGAACAGTAGTACAGCCTCTTGGTTTCCCACAAAGTACAGGTCCCAGTCAGCCTCTTACTTGATCTCCTTCTCAATCTGCTGCTGTTCCCGCATCATTTTGCCCAGTTCCTTCTTCTTCTCCTTCAGCTCATCCTCTACCTTGTCCATTCGCTTCTTATCCTTCTCAATCTCCTTGTTCTTAGAGGCCAGTTCCTTGTTGAGCTTCTCAATTTCTACTTCATTATGGTAAAGCTTAAAGAGCTGCAGCTGTACCTGAGCTCGTACCACCTCATCCTTCAGGCGCTGGTAGCGGTCAGCCTGTGCAAACATGGCAATGGGGGTAGGGCTGCATCAGTAAGGCATTGGCTCCATCCTGGCCCCTCAGAGCCAAGAGGTAACCTGCCCACCTACCTCTTCTTTCTCCTGTTTGGCCTCCTTGCGTTCAGCTGCGATGTTTTTCTTGCGATGGTAATTAAACTGTGTGTCCTCTTCAGCCTTCACCATTTCCTTCTTTCGCTTATCATACTCCTGGGCCAGCTCCCCAGAGCGACTGATCTCTTCAAATAGAGCAGTCCTCTCTTTGGGGTTCTTCATGGCAATAGATTCCACAGCACCCTAGTAAAGGTAAAAATCCTCTCCCATTTAGACCCAGCCAGCCCAGTTCCCCTTACCTACTTCCACTCATCTATCCAGAAAAAGTTCACTGATCCCTACCCCTCCACTGGGTGCCACATTTCACACTGGGCTTTGATGACACAGTCCCTGCCTTTTGAGGAACACAGGACACCAAAGAGACAGACACAAAGACAACACAGTGTGTTAGGTGTGGTGACAGAAGCAGCACAGAAAAGGACTAAATGAAGCTTGGGGGTAGGAAACTGGTAGGAATGTCTACCTGGGAAGGCTTCCCAAAGGTGACATCTACGCTGAGTTTGGAAGATTGGGAAAAACCAAGAAAATAAAAGAGAAAAGGTTATTCCACACAGAGGAAAGTTAATAAGCAAAGGCCTGCAGGCCAAAGAAAGTAGGTAAATTTTGGGAACCATAAATGGTTTAAGTAGACTGAAATGCAAGGCTGTAGGGGAAGGGCATGGGCAGATAAGGCTAACTAAGGTAGGCAA